>NC_134708.1:126308864-126623206 GCF_043290135.1 Rhipicephalus microplus
TATACAGAGGGGAAACGGACTGGAAAGAGTAATCAATTATGCTAGACCGTCGCTATCAAAGGCAGAAGTCAACTATTCTACAACAGTAAAGGAGTGCCTTGCCATCATCTGGCCTACATCGAAGTGCCGCCCCTACCTTTACGGCAGGCCCTTGAAAGTTGTGAGCGACCATCACGCCTTGTGTTGGTTACCTAACATTAAATACCCTTCAGGTCGCCTCGCACAGTGGAGCCTGAGACTTCAGGAATTCGACGTTACCGTCACTTACAAGTCAGAAAGAAAACACTAACGCCGAATGCCTGTCTCGTGCCCCCACGGAACTCCAACTGAAGGACGACGCAGACGATGAACCCTTCTTGGGAACTGTAAGTGCTAACGACTTCACCGAGTGACGAGCAGATCCGGAACTCAAGAGCCGTGTAGAATACGTCGAGGGCAAGGCCACAGTTGCTTCAAATCTATTCAAACGAGTAGTTGAATCGTTTTTCTTGCGAAACAGCGTTCTTCTGAAAAAAAAAACAGCTTTTCGCCACTTCTTGACAACTACCTCGCCGTAGTACCCTCAGCGTTACCTTCAGAAGTTTTGAATGCTCTACATGACAACCCAGCGGCCGGAAACCTTGGTGTATTCCGTACGCTCGCATGAATACAGGAAAAGTACTACTTGCCACGCCTTTCCACCGACGCCACTCGTTATGTGAAGACATGCCGAGACTGCCAACAATGAAAGACACCACCGAATAGGTCAGCCGAACTTCTCCAGCCCATCGAGCCACCTAACCTACAAATCCTACAAATCAGCATAAACTTACTCGGGCCGTTTTTGGCGCTGATTGCCGGGAATAAGGGAATCGTCGTAGTTGCCGACTACCTCACACGCTACGCCAAGACAATAACCCTCCCCTAAAGCAGTGCCGCCGAGGTAGCAACGTTCATTATCGAGAACATCGTCCCGTGTCACGGAGCTCCAGAAGTCCTCATTACTGACCGAGGTACGGCTTTTACGGCGGACCTTACTCAGCCTGTCCTGAGGTACAGCCAGACAAGTCACCGCCGGACCTACACCAACCATAACCAGACCAATGGCCTCACTGAGCGTCTTAATAAGATGATCGCAGATATGCTGGCTTGTGCGTCGATGTCGAGCACAAGACGTGGGATGAAATGCTTTCGTGTGTGACCTTCGCGTACAATGTGGCAATTCAAGAAACGACGCAGATGAAACCTTACAAACTGTTCTATAGAAAGAGCCAAGACACGATATTCGACCTTACGCTTCCGAACGTGGCTGACGAAGAGAACCTCGGCGTAACCGCCTTCTTTCAGCACGCGGTATGAGCACGTCAGCTTCACGCCTGCGCATCAAGAATCACCAGGCGACTCACAGCCACCGTTACAACCTTCGACGAAGATTTGTGGAGTACCAGCCGGGGAGCGTGTCTGGGTATAGATGCCAATTTGCCGACGTAGGCTCAGTAAAAAACTTGTGTGACGGTATTTCGAACGATACAGAGTTGTTCGACGTCTCGGCCCACTCGGTCAAAAGTTTTTTCCCGGCGGCATCGCGAACTCTCAACGCCGCCTATCGCGACCTGAAGTCGTCCATGTCACGCGTCTCAAGCCGTGTCATGCGCGTTAACGAACTTCTAGTGTTCGGTGTTTGGAGGCGGAAATATTGTAGGCCCGTGTGCTCAGATTTGGGTGCACGTTAAAGAACCCCAGGTGGTCTAAATTTCCAGTGCCCTCCACTACGGCGTCTCTCATAATCATATGGTAGTTTTGAGACGTTTAACCCCACATATAAATCAATCTTCTATCATTACTGGTGGGGTGTCATCTGGGTTACTGCTAGTTCTTATAGTATTAAGGTCGTGGTTGTCTCGGCTACTGTACAGATCTCTCTGTAAAACTCCTCCGCTATTTTAGCTATCCTATCCATATTGGTAGTTATTTTGCCTTCTTTGTCCCTTAGTGCATACATCCGACTTTTGCCTATCCCAAGTTTTCTTTTCACTGCTTTGACGCTTCCTCCGTTTTTCAGAGCGTGTTCAATTCTCTCCATGTTATACCTTCTTACATCGCATACTTTACGTCTAATAATCAACTTCGAAAGCTCTGCCAGTTCTATTTTGTCTGTTGTACTTGACACTTTCATGATTTGACGCTTCTTCATTAGGTTGCAAAGAGGCAAAACTGCTGGTGAGGATCAGGTAACATCAGATCTGCTGAAAGATGGAGGACAGATTGTGTTAGAAAAACTAGCCACCCTGTTTACGAGGTGTCTCCTGACGGGAAGGTTACCAGAGTCTTTGAAGAACGCTAACATCATCTTAATACATAAGAAAGGAGATGACAAGAACTTGAAGAATTACAGGCCGATCAGCTTGCTCTCTCTAGTATACAAGCTATTTACAAAGGTAATTGCCAACAGAGTAAAGAAAACATTAGAATTCAATCAACCAAAGTAACAAGCAAGATTTCGAACAGGCTACTCAACAAATGACCACTTTTATACTATCAATCAGGTAATAGAGAAATGCTCAGAGTATAACCAACCACTATGCATAGCCTTCATAGATTACAAGAAGGCGTTTGATTCAGTAGAAATATCAGCCGTTATGCAGACACTGGGCATTAGGGCGTAGATGAAGTATATATAAACATTCTGGAAGAAATCTACAGGGGATCAACTGCTACCATAGCGCTTCATAAAGGAAGCAACAGAATACCAATCAAGAAGGGTGTAAGGCAGGGGGACACCATCTCCCCAATGCTATTTACCGCGTGCTTACAGGAGGTTTTCAGAAGACTAGAATGGGAACAGTTAGGGATAAGAGTAAATGGAGAATACCTTAGTAACCTGCGCTTCGCCGATGACATTGCATTGCTGAGTAACTCCGGGGACGAATTGCAACTCATAATTACGGAGTTAGACAAGGAGAACAGAAAGGTTGGTCTTAAAATTTACTGCAGAAAACGAAAGTAATTTACAACAACCTCGGAAAGGAGCAGCGCTTTGAGATAGGTAATAGTGCACTTGAAGTTGTAAAAGACTATGTCTACTTAGGGCAGGTAATAACCGCAGAGCCTAACCACGAGATTGAAGCAACTAGAAGAATAAGAATGGGGTGGAGCACATTCGGCAAGCACTCTCAAATTATGACAGGTAGATTGCCACTATCCCTCAAGAGGAAGGTATATAACAGCTGTATCTTGCCAGTACTTAGCTACGGAGCAGAAACCTGGAGACTTACAAAGAGAGTTCAGCTTAAATTGAGGACGACGCAGCGAGCAATGGAAAAAAATGGTAGGTGTAACCTCAAGAGACAAGAAGAGAGCAGAGTGGATTAGGGGACAAACGGGGGTTAAGGATATCATAGTTGAAATAAAGAAGAGGAAATGGACATGGGCCGGGCATGTAGCGCGTAGACAGGATAACTGCTGGTCATTAAGGGTAACTAACTGGATTCCCAGAGAAGGGAAGCGGGTTAGGGGGAGACAGAAGGTTAGGTGGGCAGATGAGATTAAGAAGTTTGCGGGTATAAATAGGCAGCAGCAAGCACAGGAGCGGGTTAACTGGCGGAACATGGGAGAGGCCTTTGTCCTGCAGTGGACATAATCAGGCTGATGATGATGATGATGATCAATCAATCAAGTGTTTTGTGTTGTTGTTGTTAGTGCTGCATTGTAAGTTATTGTTTGTACTTTCTTGCATAATTTTTGTACTTTCATCTTTAGGTAAAGCACCGGGACGATGACTTTTTCGGAGGGCAGCAGTACCACATTGCTTCAAGTTTTGATATCACCCCTTGGCACTGTACGTATTTCTTTGCGCAAACCGCGTCCGCACTGCTCAACAAGCGTCGCGACTCTAGTAAATCATTTCGTTCTCTTCGCGAACATCATAGACTAGTCTGGAACCTACGTCACCGCTATCCATAATGCCACAATATTCGATTGGGAGTATATAAATGCCGACATGCTTCGCCACTTGTCAGTTGATCGACGACCGACGCTCCGTTCGCCGCTATCAGTGCAGGTCTGCTACTGTAACCCGAATTTCCATTTACCGGGCACAGGTTCACCCGAATGAACAGTACGATCTGTCCATCCAGTCTCCCGCCTTCAGCCACGTCACGACCCCGTGACAGTATAACCAAATCATTGCAAAAGGGACGAGGATTAAGGAAGAGAGCGTACTACACGGGCGTTAAGTTTCAAAATTTTGAAAGCTTAACGGCTAAGAAAAGCTCTGCATCGGTTCAAAGCGATCGGTTAGATTATTACTTGTGTTTTTGAGACATAGCAACGTGCCTGCTTCTTTCCCGTGAATGATAATATTCCACACTGCATCATCACTCTTTCATCTAATTAACCACGAATCCACCACATCATTATATAATGGTTCATAGAGAAATAGTATGAGGGCTCAGATGACGGAGAAACAAATAGGAATTAATTTTTCATGTGACAGTTTACTCAGGCACCGAATTCGTGCACTACATAAATTATATTAGAAGCACTACCTAATTTGGCTACAATTCAAAAGAATTTTTGGGGCAGCCATATCAAATTACATGTAGATTTAAAAAGCTTGCTGGATTCACTCAGCCCAATGTGTGCTGCGTGTTGGTGTTACCGTGTTATGCGAATGGTGCTGAAGTCTGAATCGGGAGGCTGACGGCACAGCAGCAACAGTCAACTGAGCCTAGCTGTTTCAACGAAGCAACCGCACCTGATCAATATACCCAGCACATCATGTTCGTATATGATGTCACAGATATATGATGCACCATTTTCCTCCGATATTGACCTCGTGTGGTCCAACCATGAGATCCTTCCAGAAAACGTGCAGATTTCAAATAACTTGCTGATGGTCACACCGTTCATTGCCTAGCCCTCTAAATATTCTATGTGGCATGAGAAATTCCAGACGGTTATTTCAGCGTTTTTCCCAGCCTAGAATGCGGTCATGCTTGCCTCAAAGTAGTAGGTCACGAGCAATTCATCAGATGAGCACACTTCGCATCTACATTCTGTGAACCACACCCAAACAAGGCACATTTGTCAGCATAAGCAGATTTGCATTTGATGTCCAAACGTTTACCTTTTCTATCCCTGTCATCTCAGCATCCGGTATTCAACTTTACCCAGGCAGACACATGTGTGGAGAGCTTACCATCTCTGAATACTAGGTGGTGATAAGCCCTTCAAGATCCTTCGTTTAATTCTTGTCGTACGCATGCATCGACTATCAAATCAGCTGAAGCTAGATGAAGACACCGCATAGTTTTTATTTATTTATTTATTCATTTATTAATAACTACTGCGATCCTTCAGTTAAAAGATCAGAGCGAAGTGGGAAATATGTTCGAGAAACTTTACATACACAGAAATAATGAAAACACAATAACTTTACGATGTGAGTATACAAGGCGAAAGTTCAAAAACGCTTCTTTCAACAAATGTTTAGTAACATAACACATAACAACGTAACTCATAGATACGGGTTACCGACTAACACATTAAACAAATGATACAATACAATGTGTAGTGATGGTTTAGGCGATGCTGTTTTCAAACAATGACAGTTTCTCGTGTAAAACGACATCATCTATCAGGTTATTTCAGCCATTATTAGTTCTAGGGAAGAACGAATACATGTAGCAGTTAATCCGTGAAGATAAAGGAGTTATCGTTTTACTACGTCGCTTGCGAGTTGTGTAACCGGAAGAATACTGAAGGATGCGTGCAGTGTCAACATTTAAATGACCATTTATTATTGATAGAAAAAATTTAGCCGGCAAGTGCAGTTTCTGTCCACAACGAGTTGCAGACCGCTTTTTAGCAATAATTCAGATACGAATGTTCTACCGTAGCAGCTATAAATAAAACGTGAGCCTTTGTTTTGCCCTTTTTCTAATTGATTAATATTACGTTTAGTGAATGGATTCCCTTCTATCACAGCATATTCCAACATTGGACGAATGCGTGTCTATATGCCAACATACATATAGACAGGGTAGAATATTTCAAGGATCGCTTTAGAAAAAAAAGTTACGTAGACATTTACCTGTAGCTATTGTATCGTTCAGATTGAATGCAAAATCAACAACGTTTATTCCGGAAACCCCCCTAGCATATATTGGTACGTGAAAATGACAAGAGGCGTGTCTATTTAAATTCTATATTCAAACTGATGCGTATGGCGCCGATTAAGATGGAAGACAGTACGCACAACCGACAGACCACTTCCTCGTTGTCGTCTTCAGACCGCTGATATGTCAGCTACGTAGCATTACCCCCCCCCCCCCCCCCCCCCCCCGGCGGTAAAAGCGCCGTCTCGGTGCACATTAACTACGGTCTTCAGTAGGCAGGTGGTAAGGTTTTAGCCTGCTAACGTGCACAACATCACTGCGTGTGGTTTCAGGCAGGCTTGTGGTCTCAGATGCAGGAATGATCTCATAGGTGACGTCGGTTACCTGGCGGATGATACGGTAAGAACCCATGTAGCGAGACAACAACATCTCTGATAAGCCAACTCGACAAACTGGGCACCACAGGAGAACTAGAGAACCGGGTGAGAAGCGAACGTCAACATGCCATCTGTCGTAGATGGTTTTATGGGTGTCTTGCGAAGCCGAAAGTCTAGAACGGGCGATCTGACGTACGTGGTCGGCACGAGCAATAGCGTCACGTGCATATTCGGTTGACGGCGTTGTAGTGGTTGGAAGTAGGGTGTCGAGTGGTAACTTCGGATCACGGCCATAAAGCAAATAAAAGGGTGAATAATCAGCAGTGTCGTGGCACGAAGAATTGTACGCGAAGGTCACGTGAGGTTGCGCCAGTTCCCAGTCATGGTGGTCGGAGGACACATACATCGCGACCATGTCCGTGACGGTCCGACTCAGCCGTTCGGTAAGGCCATTTGTTTGGGACTGGTAGGAAGTGGTCAGCTTGTGGTGCGTCGAGGAAGAGCGCAGAATATTGTCGATTACACGGGACAAAAATGCGCGGCCGCGATCCTTGAGTACACCATGGCGAGGAGCGCCATGGTGTAGGATGACGTCGTGGAGCAAAAAGTCCGCAACATCAGTAGCGGACTTTTTTTATGTGGTGGGGAGCACTCGAGTGATGGCATACCTAGTCGCGTAGTCTATAGCAACGGCGACCCACTTGTTGCCCAATTTTGATTCGGGAAAAGGACCAAGAAGATCTATACCAACACGGAATAAAGGTTCGGTTGGGATGGAGATCGGTTGAAGAAGTCCAGCCGGGGGCGCAGTAGGTCGCTTTCTACGTTGGCATTCATCGCAGGAGGACACGTAACTGCGAACGGACTGGGCGAGACCACGCGCAAAGAAGCGGCGACGCACGTGGTCGTACGTCCGGGATACATACACCCAGATGAGCAGCAGTTGGTTCATCGTGAAGCTCGTGCAGCACGGTTCAACGAAATTTTTCGGCACGACAAGAAGGAGCTCAGGGTCATCTGGATGGAGGCTACGACGGTACAGCGTGCCATTCAGGAGGACGTACATGCAAAGTGACGTGTCGTTCAGAGCAGATTCGAGACGGTCAATAAGTTGTCGCAGAGAAGTATCACGACGTTGTTCATCACAAATCTGAAGGTGCTGGGACATTCACATGAGGCTGAGGCTAGGCTCGATGTCTGGTTCGTCGGGCTGATCATCAGGGTAGCGGGATAAGCAATCGGCGTCCAGATGGAGACGTCCAGACATAAAAGCAACCGAGTAGGAATACTCCTGTAGGCGTAATGCCCAACGACCAAGTCGTCCAGTGGGGTCCTTCAGAGAAGAAAGCCAACACAGCGCGTGATAATCTGTGATGACACGGAAAGGGCGGCCATACAAGTAAGGACGGAATTTCGAAACCGCTCAAACAAGAGCGAGACATTCCCGTTCTGTTATAGAATAATTCCGTTCATACTTAGAAAGCAGACGGCTTGCGTACGCGATTACATGGTCGTTGCCCCGCCGAATTTGCGCCAAAAGTGCACCGATTCCGTGTCCACTCGCGTCTGTTCACACTTCTGTAGGAGCATCGGGGTCGAAATCTGCAAGAATAGGAGGTGTCGTTAGAGCGGTGAATAGCTGAGAGAAGACGTCAGCTTGAGGAGGGCCCCAACAAAATGGGACGTCTTGTTTGAGAAGGTCGGTGAGTGGCCGTGCGAGTGCCGCAAAGTTTTTCACGAACCGGCGAAAGTAGGAGCAGAGGCCCACGAAACCGCGAACATTATGGACAGAGCGTGGGACTGGGAACTTTGTTACAGCGCGTACTTTCGCCGGGCCTGGCCGTACGCCGCCAGCGTCAACAAGGTGACCCAATACGGTAATCTGACGAAGGCCGAAGTGGCACTTGGAGGAATTGAGCTGCAGGCCGGCTCGTCAAAATATGGATAGAATGGTCGAAAGGCGTTCAAGGTGGGTTGCTAAGGTAGGTGAGAAAATGATCACGTCGTCCAGGTAACACAAACAAGTCGACCATTTGAATCCTTGTAGGAGCGTGTCCATCATTCTCTCGAAGGTCGCTGGAGCATTGCAGAGCCCGAATGGCATGACCCTGAATTGATAAAGAGCGTCAGGGGTAGCCAAGGCGGTTTTTTCTCGGTCCATGTCATCTACAGCAATTTGCCAGTAGCCACGTCGGAGGTCGAAAGATGAAAGGAAGGTGGCGCCATAGAGGCAATCAAGGGCATTGTCAATGCATGGTAAAGAGTACAGGTCTTTTTTGGTAATTTTGTTGAGGTGGCGATAATCAATGCAGAAACACCATGAGCCGTCTTTCTTTTTTACTAATACCACGTGAGATGCCCAAGAGCTCGTTGATGGTTCGATTACGTTTTTCGTAAGCATTTTGACCATTTCTTTCTGAGTCACTTCTCGCTCGGACGCTGACACGCGATACGGCCGACGATGAATGGGCGCAGAGTCACCAGTGTTCATTCGGTGAGTGACAATTTCACTCAGGCCAAAGGGACAATCGTCAGTGTCGAAAATGTCACTGTATGAGGCCAAAACTTGGCAGAGAGCGTCGGCGTGGTGAGGCGACAGCTCCGATCCAATCATGTTTCGAAAAATACCATCGTATGAGCTGGGTGACCGTGAGACTGCGTTTTGATCAAGAGCAGATACAGCGACAACACTAACATCGTCCTCTGTTATGGCAGTTAGCTGGGCTAGAGGCATCTGGCACGGCAACACTTGAGGGGTGAAACCAAAGTTAAGGAGCGGAAGTAACGCACAGTTATCCGCTATGGTCGCGATGGTATGGGGCACAGTAACAATGCGCGTCAGCCGAACGTCAGTAATTGGCGTAACGATATAATCACCGTCAGGAACGCGAGAGGTCGATGACAATGACACGTAAGTGATGGTTCGAGGTGGCAGGTGAACGAAAGTGGTTGGGCTCAAGCGGCTGGTGCGCTTTGCAGAGTAGTCGGCAAAGATTGGTAGATCAAGGCTGAGGTTACCAGACGAACAATGAATTAAAGCCGAGTGTGCCGAAAGGAAATCAACCTTGCTAGCCTGCTGCCTTCATGACCTCAAATATGAGGTCATGAAGGCAGCAGGCGAGCACGGCAAAAAGGACCATGGCGGGACGACCGGCAATGCTGACAAGAGCAGTGCACATTCCGATTACTGGTACAGTACCGCCATCGGCAACACGTATTGCCTGCGTCGTAGATGGCGCCATAATCTTTTGTAAGCGGCAGCGTAAAGAAGCGCTCATAATAGACAGGTGCGCACCTGTGTCGAGGACGGCTGTCACAGGAACATGGTCGACTTGTACTTCAAGCAGCCTATGGTGCGTGGGAAGCGTCAGTAGAGAATTTTCGGCCGTCATTGGTATTGCAGCTTCACCTCTATAAGCTGCAATATCTAGTTTTCCTGATTCAGTCGTCAGAGAAGCTCGGCGAGGAAAAGCGCCGAGGTGGTGCAGAGCAGGATTGGCGACGTAGCGGCGACGGGGAGCGAGAGCGGCGGCGACCGGACGAAGGGCCGTCAGGGTAGCGGCGACCGGGCAAAAGGGCGTCAGTGGAAGGCTCGTAAGATGACGACGAATAGAAATTGAAGGGTGCAGCGACTGAACGTCGAGGGGTCGTCGGATGCATGAGCGCCGAGGCAGAGAAATTCTGACGTGGTTGGTTTGACCAACAACGACGGCAATAGCGAGAAACGTGCCAAGGCTGGTGGCAGGAAAAACAAATAGGCTGGTCGTCGGGTGTTCGCCATTCCGAAGGGTTACGGAAGGGCATTGTTGGAGGTGAACGGCGAGCGTGTCCTCGGTAGTAAGACGGGACTTCAGGGCGAGTCAAGGGACATGCTGATGGAAGGCCGAGGTTCGCAAACTCCTGCCTCACCACAGCTTGAATTAACACCACTGACGGCTGTTGTTGGCCAGAGGCGAGCGTTGTGAAAACGGGTGGCTGAAGAGGAGCCGGACAGGCGGCTTCGATTTCCTGACGAACAATGCGTGTGACGTTGTCATACGTGGGAAACTGACGGGCGGCTTCACACGATGAGGTTGCGGCCATGTTGGGCAGCCGGGTGAATCACTGAGTAATACGGCGGCTCTTGACTTCTTCGAACCACCGGCACTCTTTAATGAAGGCGTCCACGGTGGCAACGTTGTTGTAAACTAGAAGAATAAATGCGTCGTCTGCTATGCCTTTCAGCACATGGACCACTTTCTCAGACTCAGTCATGTGCTCATCAATCTGGCGGCACAGGGCGATGATGTCGTCAATGTACGCGACGTACGACTCCGTCGACGTCTGTGCACGAGCTTCCAGTTGATTCCGCGCTGCGATCTGCCGCCCAATGGTGTCGCCAAAAAGGTCGCGGATCTTCTTTTTAAAGGAGTCCCAGTTTGTAATCTCCGCTTCGTGCGTCTCGAACCACACTCGCGGTACGTGGGCCATCGAGGTAAAAAAGCACATTGGCAAGCATAAGAGTCGGGTCTCACCTATAGCTTGCGCTGACCCGCTCGTACCGGTTGATCCATTTGTCGACGTCAACGCCATCCTGTACGGAAAATACACCGGGATCACGAGCAGGAGGTAGAACGACGTATATAGAAGTCACGGTAGGGGCAGGTGGTGAAGACGATGGTGGTTCAACCTGTGACATGGTTGGACCTATTATGATGCGGCCGTTGCGGAGCTTCGTGATGAACACGGGGAAGTACCCAGCACGTCCACCACAAAGATGTTACGTAAAAATGACACAAGGCGTGTCTATTTAAAATCTATATTGAAACTGATGCGTATAGCGTCGACTGATGCTGATGCTGATGACCTCTGAAGGATGGCGCTAGCCTAAGATGGAAGACAGCACGCACAACCGACAGACCACTTCCTCGTTGTCGTCTTCTGACTGCTGATATGTCAGCTACGTAGCAATATAAAAGCCGATATCACAGGCACGTGCTGGCTAATCTTCGCAGTCTGTCACTGGAGCTGCTACACGCGACGCATGCGTAGCATACACGATACACCTCCCTTTCTTTAACAGTTTCTTAACGCCGAGATACACTATCAACTCGATTGAAGTTATCGTCGTACCGCAGCCGTCTTGGCTGATGACGTCACCCAAAAACTCAACTTCAGTTAGGCCGAACCTGCACTTGTTCGCGGTAAATGTGAAACCAGCATTTCCCGAAAGTTAAAATCCATTCCGAAGGCGCATGTCATGTTCTTGTTTAGTAGACCCCCAGACAAGGATATCATCTACATACACCCGCACCCAAGGAGCCCTATCAAAAACATTGCTCAGTATTTTTAGAAACACTTCCGGAGCCGACGCGATTCCGAAGGGCAGCCTCAAAAAGCGGTAGCGGCAGAAAGGTGTACCAAATGCACAAATTTTTGATGTGGTTTCATCCAAAGGAATTCGGTGGAATCTCGAATTAGCATTGACGCGGGAAAAATATTTAGCGCCAGTGAGCTCGGTCTCAATATTTTCACGTTTAGGCATATAATAGTGTTCGAGCTTCAGACATGCATTGATATGCCTGGGATCAATGCATAACCGTAGTGAGTCGTCTTTTTCACGTACAATCACAGGCGGGCTTACCCAGTCTGTTGGTTCCGTCACTCTCGTGATGATGTCACCCCGTTCCATGCGGTCGAATTCCTCTCGCAGTAGTTCTTGCAGTGTTTAGGGCATGAGTCATGCTGGCTGGACTACAGGCACCGATCCAGTGAGTAGTACCATCCGATACTGCCGTTTTACACAGCCAGTTCCACGGAAAAGGTGAGGAAATTCCTGCAATACTTCATAAGCGCCGACGTCGACTGCATCCACCGTTCTCGTGACCAATCCCAGCGCCTCGCTTGCACGCAGTCCGAGTATTGCCTGGTCACCTTTCTTCACTATGAAGAAGTCGAAGTGACCAGACCGATTCCTAATGGCCACCGGCAAGGTCTCAACACCGAAGTGTTTGATAGCGTCACCACTATGGGACCGTAGAGTGGAGCTGCTTGGCTTCAAGCTGTGCCTACCTTTGCACTTTCGATAAACCGAGTATGGCAGCAAGTTTGCTTGGGAGCCCTTGTCTGCTTTCAAGAACGTATCTTGGTCGGCCACCTTAGCATTTATGATCCAGTCCGTCGAACTTCGCACGCTGCAAGCTTTCACGTCAAGGATGTCGATGGTGTCTGGGTAATTGACGACTTTGCCTATTGTAGGCCCTTTCTTGCAGCATGGTGCAAAGTGATTTGTGCCTTCGCAGACAAAACACGTCTTTCCAAACGCCGGGCACCTGTTTCTTTCATGTGACTGGTTGCATTTCGTGCCGTTTTTTTTACCAACGAGACATGTTTCTCGGCCTCAGCCCACGTCTCGTTCTGTTGACTCGCCAGTTCCGTGGCTTTGCAAATTTGTTCCCTCTTAGCCAACGTAAGGTTTTTAACGTTCAGGAGCTTCTCCCGCAAGTTTGGGTGACTTATCTCAAACACCACCTGGTCGCGTATCGTTGACTCGGCCAACTCACCAAAATTGCAGCTTCGGGACAATTTTCGCAGATTACGCAGAAAATGCTCAATAGACTCGGCTTCGTCCTGGGTTCTTGACCGCAATATGTACCTTTCATGGACTTCATTTACTTGTTCTTGACAGTATTCTTTGTACTTTCACACGACCGTCGTGTAGTCATCCTTGCTTTTTGTTTCCAGAAAGGTGAAGTTGTTAAACACTTCGAGTGCATCGTCGCCGGTCACACTGAGCAGCAGCGCAGCCTTCACAGCTTCTGACCTTGGCTCTTTCACTGATGCTGTCGCTTGAAGAAACAGCTCGAACGTCTGGAGGAACAAGTCCCAATTCTTCGCAATGTTACCGAAAAGTTGCAGGTGCTCCGGTGGCTTAACTAGTTGTTCCATTGCCTTGAATACGTACGCCAACAACAACCTGTCGTACTCATCAAGCCATCCCACTTCTGACACCATGTATTGTTGAGATTGAATGCAAAAATCAACAACGTTTATTGAGGTAACACCCCTAGTATATACACAAGGCGATATCACAGGCACGTGCTGGCTAATTTTCGCAGTCTGTCACTGGAGCTGCTACATGCGACGCATGCGTAGCATACACGACACAGTTATGTCAGTGTGCTTGTTCCAGTTTAGATCATTAGTTATCCATAATCCAAGGTACTTGTACTCTGTAACTCCTGTAAGATTGGCGCTATTTGTGCCGTACTGATAACATGAAAAAATTTCTTTTAGTGTGTTTTTCATATAAACAGTTTTGTTGTAAATAATTGATATTTGCCATTCCTGGCACCAAGAGACGACCTTGATAAATTGATTATTGAGCCTTCTCTGATCCCCAGCAGCTGTTACTTTTGTGTATAACACACAATCATCAGCATAAAGCTTTACACTTACAGAAAGGTCATTTCTTATATTAATCACATATAATGGAAATAAAAGAGGTCCGAGGACCGAACCCTGGGGTACGCCAAAATCCACGGGAAATTTGCTTGATCAGCTGTCATTAGGTGAAACACATTGTTGCCTGTTTTCAAGATACGCTCATATTCATACTTTAAGTTTCGGTATTTTCAAGATATATTGCAATTTATGACGTAATTTTTTATGCGAAACTTTATCAAAGGCCTTTTGAAAGTCGATAAAAATGGCATCTAGCTGTTCATCTTCATTTAGTGCGGTAGCAAAATCGTGGATGGTTTCAACCAGCTGTGTAGTGGTAAAATAGCCACATCTAAATCCATGTTGCGCTTTTGTTAGTACTTTGTGTTCATCAAAAATGTAACAATGTGTTTGCGAAGTGCGTGCTCGAGAATTTTACAAGCTGTGGAGGTAAACGAAACTGGTCGATAATTCTTTATTTGAGTTTGACCACCTGCTTTGTGTAGAGGCCTTATTCGGGCAATTTTCTAGTCCTCAGGGAGTACCCCTTCGTTCAAAGACCTAGTATACAACACCAACAAATATTTCCTGCACCACTCTGCGTACCGTTTTAAGAAGGCATTCGGTATGTCATCTAGTCCAACAGATCTTTTAACATCCAGATTTAGCATTAAATTAAAGATCATCATCATCAGCAGCCAAATTAAAGATACTCTTCAGAAATAGTCACATCTGATATTGGTTGTAGGTTTGCATCGAAAGGTGGGGGATGATTATTATCTTTTGTATAGACGCTGTTGAAATAGTTATTAAAGGCCATACAGGCAGCTTTTTCAGCACTCTTTAATTTTCCATCTAAGAGAAATACATCGGTAGATCACGTGCCCAGAGTGACCTCTTTCCGAAATTTTCTTGGACATGTTTCAATAAATGACGGCAATTTTTCGTTAACTTACATTTCTTTGTCACGAAAAGATCTTTCTTTGATTTCTTCACGTATATTGCAAATGATTAAATTTAAATTAGGACTGTTAGCCTTGTTCAATCTTTTTTTTAACCGTTTCAACTTTCGCTTCAGCTGTAACATCTCTCTTGTTATCCAGGGATTGTGATTTTCTACTTTCTTTGTAATTAAAAGGATGAAATGCTGCGCACAATCTTCAATCATTCTCCTAAAGCAAAGCCACAGTTCTTCAACGCTACGATTACCTGTATTGAAACGATCATATTCAAAGGCCAGAACATCAATTATAGATTCATCATCTGCTTTGGAAAAATTGGGAAATTTCTTCACCATTCTTGCTGGCTAAGTGCAACTCCCATTAGCTCCAGTACCACAGCCTTGTGATCTGATATGCCATTTGTGACGTTGCTCAACATGGTTTATTTTATATTGCCACTTACAAAATATATATATAGAATAGATTTCGTCCCCTGATCTATTCTGGTAGGGTCGGTGACTGTTTGCGTCAAATCGTATTGATAAATGATATCGAATATTTGGGTATCCACAGCTTGACATGGGTCTGATATAAGCATTTACCCCTTAATATTTGACATATTAAAATCTTCCGCTATGATTAATTTATCTTCGGTTTTTACACGAAAATGAAGGTATCTTTAAGCTTTGCAATAACATTAAGAGAAGCAATTGGTGGCCTGTAAACGACACCAATAAGATATTCAATGTTGCTTATATGCACATTACAAAAGATGCTTTCTATGTCTTGAACGTCTGGCATTTTTAAAACACGTGTATTATTCCGAAAAAAGAATAGCAACGCCCCCTCCCCACGAATCTCGATCCTTACGGAACACTCTGTAATTTTTCGGCACAAACTCACTATCAAAAACATCATCTCGTAGCCATGTCTCAGTTAGTAATGCAATATCTGGGTCATGTGCTAAAAGCATGCCTTCCAACTTCCCAGCCTTATTATCAATACTGTGGCAATTTACATTTAACACCACTAAACATTATTCATCTAGGTTCCCCGAACCTTATTTTGGTTAGATAACTTATATTTTCTATTCCTATTATCATCCTAACAAAAAACTTTCCATCAACGTTTATATATGAAAAACTAACTTCACTTTAGATCCATTTGCACGCTCGCGCGATGAACTTGCCACAATTTTGTTCTGATATCACGAACACGAGCGGAAAAGTCTTCACTTATCGACAGCTCAGTGCCATTAAGCTTGGAACACTTCTGTAGAATAGCTAACTAGTCTCGGTAATCAAGTATTTTTATAATTACTGGGCGTTCTTTGCCAGTCTTTTTCTCCAATCTGTGCCATCTTTCTATGTCACTGACATTCACTCCTAGGTTTCCTTCAAATGAGTCCTTTTTTATCATTTCAGTAAGGTCATCAGTCGTTTCGTTACCTTCTTCCCCTAGGCCAAGAATAATCAAGTTATTTCGTCGACTTCTGTTCTCTAACTCGTCAAGTTTTTTTTTGACCTCAAATTCTAAGGCCTGTATTCACAAACGCTCCTTCACTCAAGGGCTCCCCTCGACTTGACGAAGTCAACGCGGAGCATGCTCCTCCACTCAAGGAGCCGCTGCATTTCATAAACGCTCCTGCACACTGCCTTCGCCAAGGGAGGCCTCGGAAATGCTCCCTCCACTTGAGTGAACTGCATGGGCCAAAAAAAAAACCGCCTGATGACGACACTATTTGCAATTGTGGTTAAGAAATGCCTATCTCTCTATAATAAATGAACGCTTTTCTTACCCATTCTTCTTTTATAAATTGACATTACAGCAAAATACAATTATCAATTTATTTATTTATTCATTTATTTTTAATACTGCCAGTCTCATTCCGAGACCATAGCAGGTGGGCGTACAGATTGTACATGCAGGTGGTACATTAACAGCGCAGAAAACAGAAACAGGAATGTAGTGAAACGACAGTCATCACAAAGTATAAGAGCGAAAAATATACAAATTGTTTACATCTGCAAAGACAAAAGAACCATCACCAAAAAGAAGAGAAATTTTGCATGAAGTGCAGTGGTACACAGGCAAACAAATAGCAAACTTCCAAACACTCCAGCTAACACTTGTGCACTCCACTAATACGCTTTCACTGGTGGCGCAATGCTTATGGTAATGCGAGTATTGCCGTGTTAAGAGAACATATTTTCTAATTTTAGTGCAAAGTCGGATACCGATTTCGCACTAGTTAAGGAGGAATCCAAACAGTTCCATTCCCTTATGGCAAGTGGAAAAAAGGAGTGCTTGAACGTGTCATTGCGGTAAGAGTACTCTTTCAGTGTGTATGAATGTTTGTGCCTAATAACGCGGGAGTCTGACGGACAGATTTACAATGATGGGTCAATTTTATAATGGTTGTGAAGTAGCTGAAAAAAGAATTCAAGGTGCGCTTGTTTTTCTCGAATCGCAAGTGTTTGGAGGCCAGAGCTTGCTAACGTATTTGTAGGAGAATCAGTTCGTTTATATTTGTTGCAGATAAATCTTGCTGCCTTCCTCTGTACATTTTCTAGCTTTTGAATGTTAGTGATTGTATAAGGAAACCATACTGTGTTATCATATTCTAATACCGGGCTTACGTAAGTAGTATAGGCTAAAAGCTTGGTTGAGTGAGGGGCCAACCGAAGGCATCTGCGAAGATAAAAGAGCTTGCGCATAGCAATCGAAGTAATGTTAGAAATGTGCGCATCCCATCTGAGGCTTGACGTTATCGTGACGCCTAAATATTTGTGCGCATTCACTTTTTCAAGCCTGGTGCCTTTAATGCTGTAGTCATTCTGGATAGCTTCTTTTTTTTTGGGTTATCGTCATGCAAACTGTTTTTTTGGTGTTGATCAATATTTGCCACATGTCGCACCAGTTGGAAAGATTGTATAAAGAATCGCTTAGTGCAAGGTGATCTGAATGACTGTTAATTTCTTTGTCTATAATGCAGTCGTCGGCAAAAAGCCTAATGGTGCAAGAGATACTGTCTGTGATATCGTTAATAAAACAAGAAATAACAAAGGCCCCAAAACGGAGCCTTGTGGTACTCCGGACGTAGCCGGCAAGTTTTCTGATAGTACATGGTCATACAGGACACATTGTGAACGATTAGTTAAGAAGTCCTTAACCAATTTGTTAATATTTCATCTCCAATATTACTTCAAAGTTTTGCAATTAATTTGTTGAGGCATACGGAATCAAACGCTTTTGCAAAGTCTAATAGTATGATATCCGTTTGCGTGCAGTTAATAATAGGTAATGCTAAATCGTGAACAACTTCTGTTAGTTGCGTGGTAGTCGATAATCTGCTGTGAAACTCGTGCTGGCAAGATGACAAAACACCATTACCTTCTAAAAAACGGTCAAGTGTTTCAAAAATATATGTTCTAATATTTTTCATGACGTGCTGGTTGAAGATATTGGCCTAAAGTTTGAAGAATTATCGCTATTTCCTGCTTTGGGAATCGGTGCTATTTTAGCTTTTTTGCAGTCGTCTGGAAGTTTTGCTACAGCGAGAGATTTGCGGAAAACCATGCAAGGTATTTGCTGCACCATTCGGTATATCGCTCAAGAAAGGGATTGAGCATGTCATCTGGTCACAAAGATTTTTTGGGGTCTAGGTCGAGCAAAAAAGAAAGTATTCCTTCATCAACTACATCTATAGGGCTGATTCCAATATTATTCATGTGTGCAAGCTGAGGAATTTTCCCGTCATCTTAAGTAAAAACAGAGTGGAAATAGTTGTTGTACATATTAGATTTCGCCGTTTTCTGTTGCAACGAAAGTTCAGGACTGCTGTTTTTTCTAGGGCTGAAATGCTTCCAGAACCTTTGTGGGTTACCAGTAATGAATAACGGTAGCGTTACTTCTAAGAAATGTTGTTTTGCTTGCTTTGTTCTGGCCTTAAAATGTGAAATAGCTGTTTTTAATTTTGATGTATTCGCACTGCAGCACTGTTTCTTAACAAACATGCATTTAAACACGCATTTAAACTAGTAGCATGGTTTCCCTAAGGCCCGTATTCACAAACGCTCCTTCACTCAAGGGCTCCCCTTGACTTGACAAAGTCAAGGTGGAGCTTGCTCCTCCACTCAAGGGGCCAATGCGTTTCATGAACGCTCCTCCACATTTCCTTCGCCAAGGGAGGCCTTGGGAATGCTCCCTTCACATGAGTGAACTGCATGCGCTGAGAAAAGTGCCTGATAACGAGAGTATTCGTAATTGTGGTTAAGAATTACCTATCATCATCATCATCAGCCTGACTACGTGCACTGCAGGACAAAGGCCTCTCCCATGTTCCGCCAGTTAACCCGGTCCTGTGCTTGCTGCTGCCGATTTATACCCGCAAACTACTTAATCTCGTCTGCCCACCTAACCTTCTGTCTCCCCCTAACCCGCTTCCCTTCTCTGGGAATCCAGTTAGTTACCCTTAATGACCAGCGGTTATCCTGTCTACGCGCTACATGCCCGGCCCATGTCCATTTCCTCTTCTTTATTTCAACTATGATATCCTTAACCCCCGTTTGTCCCCTAATCCACTCCGCTCTCTTCTTGTCTCTTAAGGTTACACCTACACTTTTTCTTTCCATTGTTCACTGCGTCGTCCTCAATTTAAGCTGAACCCTCTTTGTAAGCGTCCAGGTTTCTGCTCCGTAGCTAAGTACCGGCAAGATACAGCTGTTATATACCGCCCTCTTAAGGGATAGTGGCAATCTACCTGTCATAATTTGAGAGTGCTTGCCGAATGTACTCCACTCCATTCTTATTCTTCTAGTTACTTCAATCTCGTGGTAAGGCTCTGCGGTTATTACCTGCCTTAAGTAGACATAGTCTTTTACAACTTCAAGTGCACTATTACCTATCTCGAAGCGCTGCTTCTTTCCGAGGTTGTTGTACATTACTTTCGTTTTCTGCAGATTAAACTTAAGACCCACCTTTCTGCTCTCCTTGTCTAACTCCGTAATCATGAGTTGCAATTCGTCCATTGAGTTACTCAGCAATGCAATGTCATCGGCGAAACGCAGGTTACTAAGGTATTCTCCATTTACTCTTATCCCTAACTGTTCCCATTCTAGGTTTCTGAAAACCTCCTGTAAGCACGCGGTAAATAGCATTGGGGAGATTGTGTCCCCCTGCCTTACACCCTTCTTGATTGGTATTCTGTTGCTTCCTTTATGAAGCGCTATGGTAGCAGTTGATCCCCTGTAGATTTCTTCCAGAATGTTTATATATACTTTATCTACGCCCTGATTCCGCAGTGTCTGCATGACGGCTGATATTTCTACTGAATCAAACGCCTTCTCGTAATCTATGAAGGCTATGTATAGTGGTTGGTTATACTCTGAGCATTTCTCTTTTATCTGATTGATAGTATGAATGTGGTCAATTGTTTAGTAGCCTGTTCGAAATACTGCTTGTTCCTTTGGTTGATTGAATTCTAATGTTTTCTTTACTCTGTTAGCAATTACCTTTGTAAATAGCTTGTATACTACGGAGAGCAAGCTGATCGGCCTGTAATTCTTCAAGTCCTTGTCATCTCCTTTCTTATGTATTAAGATGATGTTAGCATTCCTCCAAGACTCCGGTACCCTTCCCGTCAGGAGACACCTCGTAAACAGGGTGGCTAGTTTTTCTAACACAATCTGTCCTCCATCTTTCAGCAGATCTGATGTTACCTGATCCTCACCAGCAGCTTTGCCTCTTTGCATGCTCTCCAAAGCTTTTCTGACTTCTTCGATTATTACTGGTGGGGTGTCATCTGGGTTACTGCTAGTTCTTATAGTATTAGGTCGTGGTTGTCCCGGCTACTGTACAGATCTCTGTAAAACTCCTCCGCTATTTTAACTATCCTATCCATATTGGTAGTTATTTTGCCTTCTTTGTCCCTTAGTGCATACATCCGACTTTTGCCTATCCTAAGTTTCCTCTTAACTGCTTTGACGCTTCCTCCGTTTTTCAGAGCGTGTTCAATTCTCTCCATGTTATACCTTCTTACATCGCATACTTTACGCCTATTAATCAACTTTGAAAGCTCTGCCAGTTCTATTTTGTCTGTTGTACTTGACACTTTCATGCTTTGACGCTTCTTAATTAGGTTTTTCGTTCCCTGGGAAAGCTTGCCAGTGTCCTGTCTAACTACCCTGCCTCCAACTTCCACTGCACACTCCGTAATGATACTCGTTAGATTATCATTCATTGTATCTACGCTAAGGTTGGTTTCCTCACTAAGAGCCGAGTACCTGTTCTGCAGCGACACTCTGAATTCCTGTACTTTCCCTCCCAGTGATAGCTCATTGATTGGCTTCTTGCGTATCAGTGTCTGTCGTTCCTTCTTCAAGTCTAGGCGGATTCGAGACCGTACTATTCTATGGTCACTGCATCGTACCTTTCCAACCACTTCCACATCCTGCACGATTCCTGATTGTGCAGTCATTATAAAGTCTATTTCGTTCTTATTTTCGCCATTAGGGCTCCTCTATGTCCACTTTCGGTTTTCTCGTTTTCGGTAGAAAGTATTCAAAATCCGCAAATTATTGCGTTCTGCGAATTCTACTAGTAGCTCTCCTCTGGCGTTTCTAGTGCCGATGCCATAATCTCCTACTGCCTGGTCTCCAGCCTGCTTCTTCCCTACCTTTGCATTAAAGTCGCCCGTCACTATAGTATACTGTGTTTTTACCTTACTCATTGCCGATTGCACGTCTTCATAGAAGCTTTCAACTGAAGCGTCATCATGGCTGGATGTAGGCGCGTAAGCCTGTACTATCTTCATCTTGTATCTTTTATTCAGTTTATTTACAATACCTACCACCCTTTCATTAATGGTATAGTATTCTTCTATGTTGCCAGCTATGTTTCTGTGAATTAGGAGCCCCACTTCCAGTTCTCTTCTGTCTGCCTAGCCCCGATAGCAAAGGACGTGCCCATTCTGTAGCACCATATAGGCCTCATGTGTCCTCCTAACCTCACTGAGCCCTATTATATCCCACTTACCACCCTCTAGCTCCTCGAATAGTACAGCTAGACTTCCCTCACTAGATAAGGTTCTAGCGTTAAACGTTGCCAAGTTCAGGTTCCAAAGGTGGCCTGTATTCCAGAGATTCTTAGCACCCTCTGCTGCGTTGCAGATTTGACCGCCGCCATGGTCAGTTGCTTCGCAGCTGCTGGGAACTGAGGGCCGTGAGTTATTTGACGTATGCATGTGGGAGGTAGTGGCCAGATACTGCACCAGGGCGGGCAATCCTTCTATGGTGAGGGAGTGCGTTCCCGGCGATGGTTACCGGTGAGGCCGCACCCCTGGCCTCTCAATGCAGTTCCATCAACACGCGGATTTTTTTTTCTGGTTGGGAACTGCGCGGCACCAGGATTTGAACCATGGACCTCTTGCATGCGAGGCGGATGCTCTAACCACTACGCCATCGCCGCACCTTACCTATACCTGTACGTTAAATTACCTATACCTGTACGTTAATTACCTATATCTGTACGTTAAAAGGACGCTTTTTCTAGTTATTCTTTCTTAAAAATTGTCATTACAGCAAAATTCATGCATTTAGAGCGGTAGCGTGGTTTCCCTAAGCCTTGAGCCGGTATAGTTAGCGAAACCCCCGCTTCAAGTCTGGCAACGGTTGCGCCCAGGCAGCTGAACGAACAGCTGATGGCGTTTTGTCTGCTGCTGAATGTTTCTATGGGCTTAGTTTATTTCGTCTCGTATGCATCTATTAATTGCAGTTTATACTTACGGTAGTGTCTTCGTGTGTGTCGTTTGAGAGCCTACTTTCGCCGGGGTGACTAACGAACTACGTGAGTGATGACAGGAGGCAGAACATATGGTTTGTTGCTTTGTTTACTTTCGCTTTACTGAGAGCCTTCTGATCACTGATGTAGCCACCGGATGTATAACGTGGTGGGGTGAGTTTTTTTTTACTACATATCAGAATATATTGGCGTACTTTTAGTATTCACCACCACATTATGTATAAGGATTACTCGTACGTAAACTCCTTTTCGCTACGGCAGTACGTGCACAGTTCCTAATTTTAGGGGCCTGTGCAATGTTCATTCTTCGCATTTACTGAGAATTTCAACGTGGAGCTTTCGTAGTTGTTCCTCTGTGTATAATTGGAAATTTGGAAGACTATGCTCGCACCTGCTATTCAAGGTTATACCAGGGTAGCGTTAAAAACTAGGCATGTTATACTCGTGGCTGAGCGTTAGCGTTGGAATTAGATTGCTACGCAAGTTTGGAAATACGATCGTGTGCATTTCTTTAGCTATTGGCAAAAAATTGCATTGTGAGCATTTATCAGCATATATAGTCGGTTAACAGGGACTGGTGTGTGTCTGTGTGTGTATGTCAACGTTAACATTTTAAACTCCCAAGGAATCAGTTATTGTTTTTGCGTTGTTCGTCTATTTGCCCTGCATCTGTGGATGCGTCTAATTTGACAGATTCACATAGACGTAACCTTTAAATCTGTGTAGCTTTTGTCTCCAAGTTTGCACAGTGGTAAAGTCTTAAATTTTTTTCCGTCTCATTAATCTGCGTGCTCAGAAGCACATTCGTAAGTGCATGAATGACCTTCACACTAATGTTTTGGATTTTATTTGCAGAACATAATTACTGCAAATACCTTTTAAAAAGGATCGTGGTGTCTGTGCTGCATTCCAAAGCCCCGGCACAACATAATTTATAGGGGATGTTTTATTTTTTTGGAAATCATAAAATTGAAGCCGCGTCTGACTTTTGACGCTGTTCTGTTTTAAAATCGATCCTGTGGGTTCTCTAAACCTTCGAGAAAGTGTCATCAAGAAACAGAGTATTTTACTCTGCTGATTTATTGAAGACCAGTGCAACACAGCAGTGAAAAATGTTCAAGAGTATTGCAGTCATCCCGGATACATCTGGTCAGAACCCTGTAAATAAAATATCGGCTATTGCTGCATCATTAGCACGTCTACCCGTTAGAACCACGCCATCTCAGTTCCGTGGAAGAGGAGTGGTGCTGCTTTATATAAAACAAGTTTGATTTTCCTAGAACTGCTTTTCTGTAGAATCGGAAAAGTGGTTTTTGCAGTCCTGTCTCATCATGAAAAGACAAACACGACGATAGTTATGTATTGATAAATGAACAAAACAGAAGTTGTGAATGGCAAATGAACCTTTATTACATGTGGCTGATGAGGAGCAACGTGGCAAACATAAGAATGCAAATGAAAAGTTTTCATCAATCAAACATATGCAACCTACACAATGTACAATAAAGTACGAGGTCGGAGGACATCATAAATAAGATTCAGGAAGTAGACACCATAGCGCGCCTAATGCAGTGTAGCTGCACGCATCCACTGCTGTTTTTGTGCTTTTGTATACAGTCATGCAAACTCTGCAATGCATTGATAATACGGCAGATTCTAGGAGGCCTTTTCTCTGTGTTCTTCTGTCGGCAGCTGGTCCCCTGAACAAAAGAGGCAAAAAATACTATTAGAAAAACGTAAAAGCTTGGATACAAAAGCCGCATTTTTCTTTAATTCTAGCTGTGCACACATCCATTGGTATATCTTGCGTTCAAGAACAGACATGGTTGAAGTATTGAGCTTTGACTATTTTGACAGATGTTTGGCTCAGGCACTTGGGCAGCTGACCAGGCATATGGGTATATAATTTCATTATCTAATTGCACGAATCAGTGCCATAGCCAGCAATTCTTCTTCGGGAAGTAGGAATGGGGTTAAAAAACAATCTCATTATGTATCTGCTGTATTTATATTTCGTATGTTTGCCATTTCATACGACACTCGACGCACTTTTGCGTACATGCAGGTTTCACAGAGCATGATCATCTGCTTGATCCCCAAAATGTGTACTTGGTTGTTCATTGGTATTATGAGCTGCATAGACACTGTATAAAGAAGCTATGTTTCACGCGTAGTAGCTACAGCAGCACACTCATTGCGCCCAATGTATTGTGTTGTGCTTTTCCTAAACTGTCTTTAGTAGTAATCTGACCGAAGCAGAAAAAAAATAAAAAAACACAGAAAAACTTACCTTCTCATTGGTACAGATGGTCGTCTAACGGAGGTGTGCTTCGTCGTAAATTTCGGCTAGGGCTGCAAAGGTTCACCGGAGAGGAAGCCACTCTAAGGTACGGTGAACCCAGCGCATCAAAAGTTTGCTATGCCGCTTGCTTGTCGAGCTTTCGCACCACGCTTGAACTGATGCGGTGTGCGAGCTTCATCAAAACACTCCAAAGCACTGGAATCTGCAGTAAGTCATGGAGCACTCGCACGAGGTGTATACGCACACCCGAAGGCAGGTAATCCACTGGCTCATGCAAGGAACGCAACACATCACGGCACTGGTGAGTGCTCCTCTTGACACCACGCCCGCTTGTCCCGGCGCCACAGTAGCCGTTGCTGAACCGTTCGAAGACAGCTCCGTAGTAAACGCGCACCGTCATTGTCGAAAGAACGCGGCGGTGGCAGCCTACTTGATCGAGAAACGCCGTGAAAGTGAGACGGGCTCCGCCATGGACTCGATGCTGGCGCAAATATTTCACTCGAGGGACGATTCAAGGTAGCTCGATCGCTTCCTTGACAATCTCGAGGAAACGCTCAAGATTTTTTCAAGTGAAGGAAGTGTTTCAAGTGAAGGGCGGTTTGTGAATGGGAAAACGCCACTTAAGGAGCGTTTCGAGTGAAGGGTCAAGTGGAGGAGCGTTTGTGAATACGGGTCTTACATGAGTGTCTCCAGCCTAGCAAGAAAAAAAATGAAAAGAAAACTTTTTGTTTTGGCCTAATGCCTTATATACTTCGAATATATCGAACTTATCGAAGCAAAAAAAAAAATGTAAATTTATGTTCTATCTCTCTGCGTCTTTATGCAGAATGACCTCATCTTCCCGCTATTTTTGTCTTTTATCTCTACCTCTCTGCCACCTATACTCTTACCGTCTCTTACATGCTTCTATCGCGGACGTGTTCAGGTTTCCATGCTTGTCCCTAAAGCCCAAAGCCTCATGTAGGCTTGTACGCACACGTATACCTGGGTGTATATCACCGCATTCGATCAGGACATGTTCCAACGTTTTCTTAGCTCCCCCAGAACATGTACCTTTTCCTCTTTTTTCTTGAATATCGCTTCACGACTACGCGTTCGAAGGCAACTTGATCTCGCTTCGAACAGTCAAGTGATTCTTCTTGAATTATCACAAATCATCTCTCACCTTATTTCGTTCCTGCCCTTTCGGTAGTTACTGAGGGCCGGCTTCTTTTTCATCGCTGTCATCCAAGCAATCTTTTCCGCCTCTCTGACTTTTGGCTTCATTCTCCTTGTTGCCATGTTGCCCACATAGCCAGCCGTATATTTACTGGTTAGCCTCTTTGTTCTTTTCCTCTGTTTCATGTTCACATTCTTCCATTACTTTTATTTGAACACCTTCTCTGTCCATCTACTCTCCTTCATTTTCCTAAGTTTCTCTTCAAATCTCATTTTGCTCTGAGCTTTCCTTACTTCAATGTATGCCCATCCCATATCCCCCTTTACAGCCTCATTAGTCGTTTTCCTATCAGCGCCCAACGCGAGGCGTCCCACAGTCGTTTGATTTACATCCATTCCTTATTGCAACTCTCACATGCACACCACTGAGTTCCCAAATGTAAGCCCTGGAATCATTACGCCTTTCCACAGACTTCGAAGCCCTTCGCGCCCGTTGTATGCACATAACGTTCTGTGTTTGATTATTGCAACATTCCTCATCCCCTTTGTGACTGATGCTTTTTTCTATACCTCCACATATCTACCTTCATAATTTAGTAACACTCCGAGGTACCGGTACTCGCTTACACTCGGTATTTATTGGTGCTGTATTGACATCACCTGGTCTTTGTGATCATTGAATATCATGAATCAACAATTTGTTGCACTATATCCCAGTTCTAGAGCCTGGCATTCCACATATATCTGCCAGCCGCTGTATATCGTCGTGACTGTCCGCAAATATGACAATATAGTCGGCATAAAGAAAGCCTACAAGCTTCTGGTCAAGAATCGCGCCAGCCTGTTTGTGTGACAGAATAAACCCAACGTTAGTACTTTCTAGAGTTTTTTTAACCTCACCATGTACAGCATCCGGACCATGTACAACAGGTACAAAAAGCATCCCTGTCTCAGCTCCTTGTTAATTCCAACGCTGTAAATTCCGCTTATTTTTTCCCTTTGTATGGAAACTGTAACTTCTCGGCGCATGTCCCTCCAAACTGTCTGCAGTCATCACATTTTTCCACTTCCTGCTATATGCCCTACAAATTTTTCTGATTAGCCTTGTCATACGGCCCAGTGATGTCCTGATAAGGTACGTATAAGGGCCTGTTTTCCATGGTAAATGTTTATTCACACTGAGTAAAACAAAGACACTGTCGTCTAACCACCTGCAGACTCGAAATTCATCCTGAAGTTTCCCAAAAATATTGTTTTGATCTGTCCATGTTGCTATTTTTAATTTCGTTACCTGCATCGCCAACCTGTTTAGTACAGATGTAATGAGCAAAGCGAATGTTATCTTTTTCTCCCTTGCCTTTAAAGATCAAGTTGATTCTACTTTTCCGCCACGTATCTGGTATTACCTTCTCCCGTTAGCACTTTTCTTTACGGATTTCAGCAGCGGTTCTCTAGTGCTATGTCCTAAATCAATAATGAGGCAGATGGGCACCCCATCGCAGCCCGGAGTATAGTGTGCTTAGGAATTTTTCCTTCGGCGTTTTACAATTGAAAATCTCAAGTACTATGTCTTTCTTCGTTGCACAATTATTCATACTTTTACTCTCCAGAGAAGCCTTCTGGGCGACTTTTTCAAACGAATCTCCTGTTACATTTTGGATTTAACCTAGTGCTTCATACCTTTCAAATTTATTTCCTCCTTCAAGTGCCATATGCTGCTCCGTTTGGGGAATTCCTACTTAGTGCTTTTTGTTGGCTCTAAAATAATCTAGGCGCCACCTTTTTCTTTTCGCGAATCTTCATCATTCAGCGTTCACGTTCATCTCCATTTTTGGGTTGACCGATTTGTGCCCAATAATTTTTTCCTCTAAATTTATTTCTCATATTTGGTTCACTTCATCGTGTGGCCATTCTTACCTTTTTGCTTGTCTGTATTCCCATGAAGCCTCGTTTTTCAATCGCTTCCCACTTTTTTAAAGACAATCTTGGGGACCTTCGATGGGAAAATTTTGGTCTGTCTGTCTGTCAGTCAGTACATTTGTGTGTTTGTCCACCCTAACAATACCTGGCACCAAACGGCCAACCCCATCCGCAGCGCCCGCCAATATTGCTCAAGGTTTAGCCTTCAATGTTGTGCGATTGTCAATTAAAAATCAATTATTGCGCATACCTGAGGTGCCACAACAACGCTTCGATGTTTTCTGTCTGCCTTTATATTAGAAGAGGCACACACAAGTAACTTTAAGGAATGTAGCGTTTAATCGCGCTGCGCTGACAGTGCAACGCGATGCTCAAAAAGGTGTTTCCAACGCTTTGCTACGACGTCACGGTGGTGGCACCTGCTCGTCGCTTTGCATTCTACACCTTATCACCTCCGAGACTGGCACGCATCTTTCTCCGCGCACTGCACGCCTTCGTTTTTGAAGATAACTGCCAGTTGGCACTTGTGCCTAGCATGCCTAGATGTGCTTGTTCGCCTCCGCAACATGCTCGAGGCACTCTAACGCCGCGCCTGCAGAATACCATTCACCGGTTTTCTTGCGCAGAACATAAAATAAACGTTTTGTTCACTGTCTCCCGACGCAAGACTATCGTCTTTCGACGACATTTACAGTGCAACATGTAGATTAGGGCCATTTTTTTTTTGTTCCTGGTTCTTCCAAATTTTTGGCTTTCTCTTTCGCCGGCTCTTCACCATGCTCTCAACCGGAGGGTACACTAGCGACAAAAGAGCGCTCCTTCCTCCTCGTGCTCCGGACCGTTTGCGTTTGACCTGTTGATCGCCGACAACACCTCCGTAGTGCGCCCTCGCCCTCCAGGATTAAAGAAAAACCTTTGACATCGCCTTCTCTACACTCTAATAAAGAGTGAGTAAAAAGGGAGTCTTTTTGTCCCACAACAATAATCGTCATCTATATTGCGTTCCATCCTTGCGCTATCGCCCCGCGCCCGGTACATTCCGGTCTCGATCAACATGCCCATCATAAGGGTTACATTGCATTCTCCATAGGAAAGTGGCCAGCGCCGAGTTTTCAAGAGAGGAAGCGCACGCAAGCCTGCTGACGATTATTGTTGTGGGGCAAAAAGACGCCCTTTTTACTCGATTTTTTTTTTGAGTGTATATGCCTCGGCATATCTTTTCCTCTCCTGCCCAGCCTCCTTCGGTGAACGCGAACTGCTCGCACTCTCCTACAAGCAGCTGAGACTGTCGTCTGCTTCAGTGCATGGCATTCCTCACCCGGTAGGATTCGCCCATCATGTGCGCCCTGCGCGCCGTCCTCAACGTCATCGTTTTGTGCGACTGGCTGACCGCCTCTAGACCACGCCGACTCAACCTGACAGCGAAGAACTTCAATTTGTGCGCGTGCCTGCGTTAGCTGTTTGTCCCCTGTTACACCCCCCCCCCCCTCTAAGACCCATTCCTCTCACTTCCCTTTAAATCTTCCCCTACCCTTTCTCCCTCTTCTCCCCCAAGTGTCGCGGTTGAAGTGTCCTTTCCTGAGAGACAGTTACTGCATCACTTAACCCCACTCTACATCCTCCCCTATTTCAAGAATCACTTCTTTCTGGTGTCACCAATTCAATTATATACGTGCATTTATGCAGCTGACCCAATAGGGTGCCGTGGTTTTGAATGAGCTGCACAACACCAGTGTATATATTGTGTAGGTAGACTGGGCTGAGAATGACATTAGGATGGGGCAGGCATTTAACACACACACACACACATGCACGCACGCACTACACCACAGCATTGCAATCAGTAAGCTGTAACGCAATAATCAACTGAACATAACGTCGAAGTAAAAAAGTGAAACCCTTATGCTCACATCTGCCTTCATTTATAGAAAAACTGCAAGAAGTGTGACATACAGGACTCCGACAGCATTCTGCCTAACTTTGAAATCTCCCACGTGATCAAAGTTTTTTCTCTGAAATCTAATAGAACTCCATTGTTTTCAATGCAATAAATATTCACAACGTCGTTCAAAAACAATTGCGGTAGCCGGCCAAATGATTCAGAGGTTTCGCGTTGATTGGTACATATACAACAGAAAAATCAAACGCGTAAAATAGTAAGCGAGTGTTGTAATATTTCTACAGACTTATTTGCAACCCACTATATGTCATGTAGACATTAAAAATTCGAAGCATTCGTCACAGTGGTGTGATTGATGCTGGATTAGCGAAATGTCATCATTAATACAATTCCGATTGCAAAAGCACAGCTTGTCACTGATGTTTGTACCACCAGCTTCAGCTGCTGAGATGACTGGTTCTTTCGAAAGAGCTGGACCCAGGCTGTTCTTTCAAGTATACAATAAATTCCATCCCGTAACCCTAAAGAATAAATACACAAAGAAGAATGACCAAATCTTTCCCAAAGAGTTCAACATACAGTATGCACCCTGCATGACTAACTGCTTTCGCAATTATGTGTAAGTTTAAACGGAGTTTATAGCAAGTATACTTAAAGGCATCGAGTTCCACTGCTCTGTGCAATGCAAGAAAGGGTATGCTGAGCAATAACCGTCCTAAAAAGTGCGCTGTGGCTGAATTTTCATATTTTTATTACGTCTGTAAAATTTTAGTTTACCCTTCTAGATTGCCCGCTCAGGTTAATGGAAAGGTGCAGCTCCAAGGCGATAATGTCCCATTAGTTGTATGCATCGACAAAGTCGAAGTAATTTTGAGGGCTATGCTTAAGTGTGCATCAACGCAGGTACACGTGTATTTCTGCAGATGTGCCATTATATATAGGATTGCTTTTTTAAAAGGATTGCAATGTGATGCGCCACAACATATAAACATCTTATCTATATTGCTCAAAATTACAATGCCACTGAGCATACAAGACGGCAAGCCCATTTATAGGGTATCCAGTGCAGGTAACATGTAAAATTAAGTAGTGTGTAGTTAGGTGTTTAATTGCAAATTATTCTAGTGTTCTTCGGGTGGCACACATTGACACAATTATATAGTGAGACAGATTGTTATTGGGTCACTCTACCCCAAACATCCTTGCCATTTTGGCGACCATCTTAAATGTATTAAAAAATCACTGCTGATTTACTACATTCAAAATAATGAACGGCTGGATAGACATTTCTAAGAGAAGACAATTTATGGGGATGTGGCTGCCTCCTAAACTTCCCGTTTTGGTGTTTTGGTGTTTTTTGTGAAAAAATCTTTTTTTTTAAAGTACTACTCCTTTCTATGCCGAATTCAATCTACAAGTTAAACAATGCGGCTTGTGTAGGGTCTTTTAAGTTGAATAATAATAATGAGATTTTTTGGCCTCACACGCTTCCTAGAATTCAGCAAATATGTGTAATAATTGTATTTTTCTGTTGCAGTATGATACTTTATAACTTAGCTGTGCATACTTGCTATACAGAAGGTATATTTTGAGAAAAAAAATATTTTTTGTACTCTCAAGCTGTTAAACTTTACGTGAAAAAGTATGATGAATTTCACAAAATAGTCATCTCTGTCCATTATGAGATGTGATTTCCGTCATGTGGTGGTTGAAATAAAAATCACTTTTGTACCTAAATCAAAAGCAAATAAATAGTTATTTGAATGAGACAAATTTTATCATTGCAATTTTTGTTTCCAGCAGGTGCCTAGAGACTACGTGCAAACGGCCAAGAAATGGTCAACTTCAGTTCTTAGACTTGTCGTTATCACGAAAGCTAGATTATGTTTGCTGGCTATATAATCCGCCATCGGAGAAACCCCTGCTTAACTTCCTTCCGGGCATAATTAGACCGTTAAGAACGGCGCAACCTGCGCATATGACTCCGCGTTTCCTTGTTCTGCGCATGTTCTGCGCATATGAGCGTAGAAGCTGGTTCGACATGTGCGCAGGGGTTTATCTATGAAGCAGCTTCAAAAAGATAGCGTTTTTTAAGAAAAGAACACAAAATCTGTCTCAATTTTATATGCACACAAAGTGTCACATATTCTCAAGATTTTAGGCAGCAGATATGGTCTTTACGTAGTTTGTTCTGCGCTAAACAAACTTGAAAAAAAAGTGCCGCCATATCCACGAAGTGAATGATGATGAGTGGGCGAAGCTCTGGAGGAAAACCTGGTAAACCATGAATCTTCCGTACATTTTGCCTACTCGATTTTATTACAATGCTCCCCCTAGCGTACGTCGCCGCACTAAATCGAACGATTGCCTTCCACCAATGACACGTGCCATATGTGACATCATTCCTATTTTATAACATCTCGCATCTTTCATCATCAACTACAAGTACCGCCGTCTAGTTTATAACATCTTGTATCTTTTCATCATCAGCTACAAGTTCCGCCATCTAGTGAACACTGAAAGAACTAAACGAGAGGTGGCTACATGCAGGAGACGGTGCCGACATCTAGTGAACACTGCAAGAACTAAACGAGAGGAGGCGATATACAGGAGACGGTACCGCCATCTAGTGGACACTGCAAGAACTAAACGAGAGGTGGCTACATACAGCCGACGCACAGCCCACGCCTTAAGGAGCTTCGCTCCTAAAAGTTTGTGCCGGGCTGGATCAAAAGCTATCGGCAAAATAAAATGCATTATGGTGCTCCGTTAAGCATGCTTCCACGTTTGCAGATTGTACAGCTACAGTGGTCTATTGTGTGCCCTTGTGGCGCCTGTACCGTTAATTAGGGATGCAATCGCTGAGTTGAATCCAAGGGTGGACGTGTCGACCGGCCCCCTGATATGCACCACGAAACCATTTAGAATAGAACATAAGTGTTGTGGCTCGGGCGAGTTGGTTATTCATGCACTTAGTTTGTAATAGAGTGGCACATATGAAAAGAAAAAAAAGAGAAAGACTAAAGTTTCTAGCGTTTGCTCGGCAATATATGCGAGGAGGTTGGTCGGCGTGGCGGCGCCACCTTCTAGGGGGAGAGAAGGTGCGCTTTAGGCGTCTTCTGATGCTTATTTCTTTTTTACGTCAGCTTTTGTCACGTCATCCGGTGCCTCGATTTCACGTAGTGGTCACAAATAGGTGACCAGTAAAAGAGTGAGGAATTGTGGGTTGCACCGTCTGCTGCCGGCTTCCGGTTCGAGAAGAGTACACGATGACGAACCGCTCTGTCGCAAGCCTCAGAATTATCAGGATTTGCGCACGCGGTCACCCGTTTATCTTCATCCTGATAAACCATGGTCGGTTGTTCAGCAATTGGCTGCTCCAACTCGAGCGTGAAAGTCAAACGCATGAATCGATTGCAATGAAACAAAGCCAGAAAATTGAGGTGGGCCATGGCTGTAAAGAGAGCCACAGCGACAGGTATAGCCTTCGAGCACGGAACGTTGAAGCCAGAGTGTGCAAAGACCATTTTATAATAAGTACGTCTATATTCCGCACTAATAAAAAGCTTATATGCAAGAATTTGCTCCGAATATTATATCGAGAAATAAATTGTGATGCAGGGGCGCCTAGCAAATATATTATGGGAAGGCGTGAAAAATTATACCTGCCATACGAGATGAGCACCAGCCATAGCACTCGTATACATGACAAAAAAAAACGCGAAAGCTTGACTCAATTGAGAGTAAGCTTACACAGAGCGCCGGGCGAGCCCATTGGCGTTTATCTGAGTCAAACTGTGCGCCATGGCGGCACACAAAAGAAGAAGTGCGTTAAACAAGCGCAGGGTTTCGCCATGTATGTCTGACTGCATTGTTTATGTGCCGCCGTGCCCCGCAGCTTGACCAACATCGGCGTTCGAATAAGCAAGTGGCTTCGGCTAAGAGATACTTTTTATAGCAGGCTGAAGGTTAGAAAAAATATCTCTACACGATGAATAAGTGCTGCTCTTTATGCCGATAGACTGACGATGGGGGTCGAAGCAGCGATCCCGAAATTAACTCTTAGCACACTTCTACAGTCATCCCCATCCCCTGAGATCCAAAAAATGGTGATTTTTTTGGTGAACAACTGTGATACGATGTTCGCTGAGACTAAAATACATTATGTTCACTGAGATCAGCTGACCATGAAAGTTATCGAAGCATTCCACACCGCAAAAAGAAAAGTGTATTACCTAAGCATCGGTTAGTTTGGGTGATTGCGAATTGTAGTTTTTGGAAAATATGCTGTAGCCTGTTGTGTATTAAATGTGGTGTATTAAACGCGTTTTTTTTTCTACCAAATAAACTAGTTGCGAGTGTGGCGGTGTTTGTTTTATTCCTTTTTTGCTTGTATCCGTGCGCTGCTTCATAGATAAGCGCGAAATATACATTGTGAGCTCGGTTTTAAAAGAGCATGTGCAGCGAAAAAAGAGGAACCGTAGCCAACGACGCGCAGTTATCTACGCCTCCGGCATTCATAGCGCTTTCATCATAATACTTCTCGCCACCTTTATTTCTTGGTCCGAAAAGCGCGGCCTCGCCAGCCATGTAGCCACGTCTCTACAGGCGACAAACACGCCGTAAGCCCGCCGCCGCCACCGGCCCCTGCGGTTAAGCTCCATGGCTGTTTCTCTTAAAACGACGTGGCCATGCCATGGTTCACCCGTGGTTTGTAAGCACAGTGCACCTAAAACAGCGCACTTGGTTTTCTGCGACAGTTTTAAAATATAATTTCTAGAATACTCAAAATATATTTTGTGCGCAGAAGGCTGGATGACGGTAGTGTGATGTAACAATTTATTGTACACAATTAGCCATTGTGCGAACCACATTCAGGTGCGTTTAGAAAGTATGACTGCATATCAAGGACACGCTAGTTTTTTTCGGTCTTTCATTCATCACTTCAAGTGCTCGTACGAATCTTCAGAGTCGACAGGCCGCACTGAATTTTCCTTTTGCTAAAACCGCTGGGAAAAGGTGTTACTGAATGCCGTGAAATTTTGCGCAGCTGATTGAGAATTCTCTCGCCCAGCTGATATTTGCTAGAATTAGCCATTTGCAACTTCGTTAGAAAAATTACGTTGGCCACATTCATGAATGTCTCATTTACTTGATGACGTCACTTCCACTAACTTGATAAAATTTCAACAAAAAAACCTAGAAACTTTCATAAGAACACATCGAAATATCGAGGCAATGCTTGCTATACAATAGCCATGAGTGGTATTGCTGCGGTCACCGCGGAGCAAAGGTTTACTTCAGTCACCAGCAATACGTCCATTGATCGGAGAAACCAATTTCCCGCATTACAATCTAGAACTCTTCACACGCGCATCGAATCGACCAGAATTGGTTTTGTCAGTATCTGGTGCTAATAAGTAATAACTGTGCTTGTTTCGTTTATTTGTTCGTGCTACCGTTTTTTTTTTTGACAATTGTGAATGAATCAGCCAGCTTAACGGCTTAGTGAAACGAAGCGCTGGTAGTATGGTAAACAAAGGAATCACAGAATAATCCAACAATATGGTTGTTGTCTTTTCAGTCAACCAAGATAGTTTTTTGGCCCTTTATTCGTGAAGATGGCGATCTTCTTTTTAGTGATTTCGCATTTGCTGTGGTTATAACCGCACAGTAATCAATAGCATGTCGTCCTGCAATATAAGGTGACCAGATCCGCATTGGAGTATTTACGCAAAATTTTTCGCATGAAACTGCAGGTGTGGTCCAGACAAAACTCGAGCCTAGGGCAGCGACGTTTTTTTGCTTGTTTAGAAAATTATATATATATATATATATATATATGTCTTGAGAAGCCTTGCAGAAAGCAATACAATAGCCTCAAAAGGCATGGCTGGATATATAACAAAGAAGTTTTGAAGTTTTGACACTCTGAACACAGTTGCTGACTCAAAAATAAAAATTTACAAAATTTATGAAAATTAAAATGGAGAAATTTGTTTTTTTTTTCATTTTCATTGTTCACTAGACGCTCTTGCTTTTGAGAATTGTTAGAGGAACAATGCTTGGCGGGGCTTAGCTGGGTGCCCTGATCTTAAATGAAAGCAAGCTCAACGGTGCTGGGTACATAAAGCGAGAGTGCGTCCAAGAAAATCCACCTCTCTCCAGCGATAGCCGAGACTCACTGCTGTGGGAGGTCACTTCACCAAAGCTATGATGAACCTTTTCGTCGCTGTGGCCCTCATATCATTGGGTAATGCTTTTTATCTTGTCTTTGCCCCACTTCAAAAAATTTTCATACCATCTAATTTATAATTTGCCGTAGAACGCACATTAGTTTTGTGTGGAAACATTTTTATTCAGTCTGCTGTGCCACCTGTAATGGTTAGGGCTCTAGAAATTCTATTTGTTCAAGTGAAGTCAGTATAAGCATATTCGCGAAACGCTTCTCAGTCATCCTCCGCAATGAAATAAGGTTATTTGACTCTTGCGGTAAGAACCGTTGATCCGCCCCGCCGCGGTGGTCTAGTGGCTAAGGTACTCGGCTGCTGACCCGCAGGGCGCGGGTTCGAATCCCGGCTGCGGCGGCTGCATTTCCGATGGAGGCGGAAAAGTTGCAGGCCCGTGTGCTCAGATTTGGGTGCACGTTAAAGAACCCCAGGTGGTCAAAATTTCCGGAGCCCTCCACTACGGCGTCTCTCATAATCATATCGTGGTTTTGGGACGTTAAACCCCACAAATCAATCAATCAAGAACCGTTGATCAAGTATGACCCTGTCCGTAACACGCACTCGTGAAGTAGACAGGTCTAGACCAATAGGGAATCATGTTGAAAAAGGCGAGGCCTCAGTTAACGAACAGAACTGTGATTTATTTGTGCTGGCTTGAGCAAAACAGACGACGACAAAGAATTTACATTCACAAATGTTTACGCAAAACTGAGTAGGTTTAAAAACATCAAGATATCAGTTAAGAAGCACTGACCTACCTACGGGGCGGTTTGATGTCACCTAAAACTTTCGAAAATTGTGGTACATCAACATGCCCAATGGTATTCGAAGCTTTCAAGGTAGCCACTGACCGCATCATTTCTGATGTTTCGTGAATGCCAACGAAGACATATTGCGGAAATCAAGAGACTAGTGATAGGTGTTTACTTAAACTTTAAGAACGCGAAAAAACTATACGGCAGCCAGGAAAAGGATGAGACAAGCGCTGACTCCCAACTAAACGTTTATGGGCAAGAAGGCTGTTAATATACCCGAGTGAACAAAGAAGTGAAAAACAAGAGATGTAGATACGAAATGTCATCAACAACCACTGAGCCTGCTACGCCGACCCTCGCCCCAAAAAAACATAGCCCTCTTTCTGACAGTGCAACTGATGGCTTGTTTACGCATGTACTTCTTGTCAATAAATTTTAGTTGAAATTCAGCGCTTGTTTCGTCCTTTTCCTGTCTGCCGTGTATTTCTTTCATGTTGTTAAACCTTAAATATGCTAAACTAACTAGCCCCATAAGCCGCTTTATTAGGTGTTGAGCAGCTTTTCTAATTATACTTATTGTTTTGTTTTTTTCAAATGAGTAATTCATGACATAAATACTGCCCCCGTAGAGTAAAGCGTCAGACTGCGGTGAGTGCCTTCTAAGTTGTTGCACAAAAATTGAAGAGACGTGACTAAATACAATAGTGACCACTTACTGTATGTGAGATACCAATATTTATGAGAAAGAGACTGCAATCACAGTGACATTGTTCGCGGCAATCGACAGTATGCGTGTAATTTCCTCCACAAATCAAAAGAACAACACTGAATGTTCGAAAAATCCCAGAGGAGAATATTTCAATAGAAACCTAATATCCTTCAGTTCTTTCATTCTGACATAAGACGTGTACTATAATTTCCCCTTCCCTCGTGCAACGTTCCACAAATACACTCTTCACGAGATCTTCAGATGCATTTTACGCGAACCTATCAAGTGTAGAATTTTCTTCAAGGTAAGCCACATTGATACTTCACGCGCTTTTGGTCACTTAGCCACTGGTAAACAATATTATTGTGTGAAGATGTTCCGAATCCAGACTTGGTCTTGTTACCACTGTGTCTATTTAGATAACGTTTCTTCGTCTTACCTTGGCTTGTTTGCCCCGTTTTCTTCAGAAATAAAAAGTAGCACTTTAAGGGACCCTGAATTGGTTCATCCGATTTTCGCGAACGCAATAGACTGGTAGACCAAATTTGAAGGCTTGTACATAGACCAATTTCAGCTCTCTAGTGGTGGTGGTAGTGGTGAAGCTTTGTTACCCATGTGGTGGCCCTTAAGGACACTAGGCAAGGTGTCAGGTGTAGAGGGCGCCTCAAAACTGTGTAATTTATTAAAAGGCTAGAAGGCTGCGAATCGCTACAGATCTATATGACTCAGCCAAACGCGTTGCCGACCACCTATTCTAAGAGCGACATGCTCTGGTATAGCGACGTCACTCTGGCTGTTGTTTTGCGGGTTCCAATCCCGGCTGCGGCAGCTGCATTTCCAATGGAGGCGGAAATGTAGTAGGTCCCTGTGCTGAGATTCGGGCGCGCGTTAAAGAACCCCAGGTGGTCGAAATTTCCGGAGCCTTCCAGTACGGCGTCTCTCATATTCATATGGTGGTTTTGGGACGTTAAACCCCACAAATTAATCATCAACCCTGGCTGCTGTTCTGAGTGGATGTGAAATACGTGAAGGTGAAATATGGTGGCACCTCTCAGTGTAGGCTTCCACCATTCCACAAGCTTCGTCTGTCTTGTCAGATGGAAGGTACGATGTTATTGTCCGTGGAAACTTTAGTATACGGTGCCGCTAAATTTGTGGTGCGAATGGTTTGATAATGCTCTAGTCTAAGCGCTAACAAACTTCAACAAAGCGTTTTATGGTGCCGTTCCAGATGCCTTCAATTGTTGCCCCCTATTTTGAGAGCCCCATGAAATAAAAGAGAAGTTTATAAAACCGCTCTCATGAGAGGAGTACAAGGTACCTAGATAGAGGAACTACTCTCTCTTAAGTTGGGAAAGGTGGGGAAAGGTGTTTTTGTAATGCAGGGTGTGAAGAGTTCCGGTAGGATCAAAAGTTCATAGTTGTTTTAGCACAGAGCACTCTAAAGGGTTAGTCATTGCAATTAGGTGAGCACGGAAGAGGCATATCTAAATGATTGATCACCACAGATACTTCTCACGACGCACACGACAAACGAATTAACAATTGTGAACTCTAATATCCCAGCTGGAGACATGTTGTAGCATTTTTGGACCTATATCATAGAAATGTTTATGAATTTCTTTTGTCACCAGCAGAAATATGATGTATTAAAAGAGTTAGACATCTGCGGTTACTTTAGCGCTAATGTAGCAATGGCGGAGGTGTTAGTGAAGTTCTAAATTGTAGCCTTATTACTGCTCCACTGCTATGAAACCCGAACAAGTGCGTTGCACGGTGAACCAGGCGATTACTTCCGCAATCGTGGGCTTGCCGAAGCAGTGGCGCCCCCATTTTCGCAACGTAGATAGCAAGCGGAATTTATAGACGCGTTGTCTCAGTTTTTAGGTAACTTAGTAAAAATATTTTTTGTTCATTTCATTAGCCTATACGATTGTACAACTAGTACGCCAGCTCCTTATGCATTAGTTTTGAGCTTTTTTCGAGCTTGTAATAACTACAGCATCACCATGAGAAATAATACAGCCGATAGGAGACAAGCCGGGTGTCTTAAGCGCTGCGTAGTTATTAAGAACATAGTAATATATAAAAAAAATTTATCTTACCATGGTGCTTTGTTGGCGTACTGTGTAAATATATCTACACCAAGGTCCCCTGCAAGACAGAGCACATTTTGTTCAGTTGCTAGCCAAAAAAAATGCGAGACCAGAGTGTACTTAGTTACTTGCATGTACGTTATTTGGGACAAAAAAGATGATTTAGACTCCAACCGAAAATTTTGAAGAAACCCGACGTCTCGGAACCAACCTGGTTTCTTCCTCAGCGGTGACGGCGTAGGCTACGTAGCAGCGTCGTATTCAAAGCACTCGCGGCCAGTGGCATGTACATTGAGCACTATCTGACAAAAAAGGGTTGCTACGTGGTACTCTCTGGGTGTAACCTCCTTAGTATTAGAAAGGTTTAGCGAGCGTGGATCCGCAGTGCCATGAATACAATGAACTAGTATACACCATGAACTCGAGGTGCTTAAAGGTGGGAAGTAGGTACGAAGCGTAAGCCGTAAGAAAGTGTGCGTGTGCCACCTCTCCTTTAGACCTTGGAATGTCCGCTGGATGGCGGTGCTTCTGTATGGGGATAATCGATGGTCAAGTTCTTGATGGATGGAAACTTAACAGGATGAGCATGATTTATACAGGAAAAGGGGAGAAAGCTGACATAAACAACTACCATCCTATAACAGTGACATCAGTGGTCTACAGGCTGGCGATGCATATTATAAAGGAAAGACTGCAGGCAAGGATAGAGGATGAGGGGTGCTGGGGGAACTGCAGAATGGGTTTCGGAAACACAGGAAGTTGGAAGACAATCTGTTCCCACTGACGCAGTGCATCGAAATAGCAGAAAAGGAACACAGGCCCCTGTGGCTAGCATTTTTGGATATCAAGGGAGCGTAGGATAGCATGGTTCAAGAGGAATTGTGGGGAATACTGGACACACTAGGCGTGGAACATGTAGTCACTAATCTTTTAAAGGGTATCAATAAAGGTAACAAGGTAGTTATAAAGTGGGAAAAACAGGTATCCAAGCCTGCAGAGGTACAACGGGGGCTTAGGCAGGGGTATCCCCCTGTCACCCTTATTATTCATGATGTACCTACAAGAATTAGAGGCCAAATTAGAGGGAAGTGGACTGGGCTTCAACCTCTCTTTAGTCAAACAAGGAAAACTTACTGATCAGGCACTACCAGCATTAATGTACGCAGATGATATAGTGCTAATGGCCAACAACAAGGAAGATTTGCAGGGATTGATGGACATCTGCGGTAATGAGGGAGATAGGTTAGATTTTAGATTCAGTTAGGAAAAATCAGCAGTCATGATTTTCAATGACAACGAAGGTAGAGAGCTTAGAATACAGGAGGTCACGCTAGAGATAACAGATAAATACAAATATCTTGGTGTATGGATAAGCGATGGGACCGAGTACCTGAGAGAACACGAAATATACGTGACGACTAAAGGTAACAGGAATGCAGCAGTGATGAAAAATAGGGCACTGTGGAATTACATTAGGTATGATGTTGTGAGAGGAATATGGAAAGCGGTCATGGTTCCTGGGCTGACGTTCAGCAATGCAGTCTTGTGCATGAGATCAGAAGTTCAAGCAAAATTAGAAATTAAGCAACGTGGAATAGGTAGGCTCCCTTTAGGAGCTCACGGGAATACACCAAATCAGGGAGTACAAGGTGATATGGGATGGACATCATTTGAGGGCAGGGAAGCTAGGAGCAAGATAAAATTTGAGAAGTGATTGAGATAAATGGGGGAGAAGCGTTGGGGTAGGACGGTTTTCAGCTACTTGTACATGAAGATTGTCGATACAAAATGGAGGAAGCTAACCAGGAAATTGACTGGGAAATACTTAGAAAACAGCAGGTGGCTAAACCTAACAGAACTATCGGTTAAGAAGAAAGTGAAGAAAACGGAGTCGGACATGTGGAGAATGGGCATGATTAAGAAGTCCGCACTAGAGATCTATTGAACTTTTAAGCAGAAAATTGCCAAGGAAAGGATCTATGATAATACTTGGGGTAGTTCTCTACTGTTTGAGGCCAGGACGGGAGTACTGCGAACCAAGACATATCAGGCCAAGTACGAAGGGGTAGACACAGTATGCAGCGCGTTTGGAGAAAAAGAAGAAACTGCTGAACACTTGATAATGTTCTGTAAAGGGCTTCACCCTATAGTTCAGGATGATGGCGCAGAGTTTTTCAAAGCACTGGGGTTTAGGGACCAAAAGGGCAAAATAGACTTTAGGCGGGTAGACTTTACTAGAAAAAGGTTATCTGATTGGTGGCTAATGTCAAGGCACGAGTGAAAACTAAACTCTTCACTTCAAAGTACGAATCCTCAAACTCACTTTTTAAAGAAAAAAAATTAATCTAGTTTTTGTTTCTTTATGTGTTGCGGCTTAGTGGCGCTAGCCACTGCCCGATCTAAAAGGTACAGCCATATCTATCCATCCATTCATCCATCCATCCGTTGATATGTGATAAAAAAATGCGAGATGGCGGTACTTGGAGTGTTGAATAGATGGACGAACAAACACACAGACAGATGCATGGATGGACGCATAAAGGGCTGCAGGGGCGGATGCATGGACGAACGCAGGGACGGACGCACGAACAGATGCACGCACGGACGGGCGGATGGACACATGGACGGTCACACAGATGGACGCATCGACGGACGGAAGCAAGGACGAATGAACGGACGAATGCTTCAACCCACCCTCCATCATTCACTCCGTGGATATGCTGCCATTTTTTGTGTTAAATGGCAGGTCATTGACGTAGATTAAAAATAATAGGAGGGATAAGCCTGCTCCCTGGGGGACACCGGATGTAACATTAGAATTTTGCGAGTCATGAGAGTTGGCAGTTGTGTATTGTACGCGTCCTTTTAAGAAATGTTTTATCCACGTAATCAGTTTCGTGGGGATTATAAAAGTAGATATTTTGCAAGTAGGTGATTGTGTGGAATACGGTCGAAGGCCTTCGAGAAGTCGAGGAAGATGGCGTCAATTTGTAGAGGATCATCCTTATGTTGCAAGATATCAACGGTGAATTCTGAGAACTGAGTTTCGCATGACAATAGTTTCCTGAAACCATTATGGTGTGTATAAAAGAAGGTAATTGATTCAAGGTAGTTCATTAAGTTGGTTGCTACAATGTGTTCTAGTAGTTTGGAAGGTATGCTGGTTGGCGAATTTTGGCGGTAATCAGTTGCTTGTGATCGGTCGCCAGACTTATGGATGGGAATGCTTTGTGCCTTCTTCCAATCGTGGGGAACTTCACCAGTGCTTAGTGATTGTTAGAACAGTAAAGTTAGTATTGCGCTTGGCAAATAAATTGTGTTTTTAGGTAGTTTGTTGCTGATTTGATCGCAAACGGCCGAGGAGGATAATTTGAGAGAGTTTATGAGAGAGTATATTCCATCAACGCTAATCGGGATATCAGGCATTCTGGTCAGCGAGTGGAGTGGTAACTGGGTAAATTTGAAGCTTTGAGCAGGTGAGACTACTGACGTAAAGAAGTCGTTAACGACTGTAGCACATTTTTTAGTTTCGATTAATTCGTTGTCTACGCTTGACAGCTGGAGTTGCATTTAACGATTTGGCGGGAAGTTGAAAGAATGTACGAGGGTTAGACTGTAGGATTGATAAGAGGTCAGTTGAGAAGAATTGGTCCTTGGAGGCTTTCAGTTCCGTAATGTATTCAATAGCAGCCAATTTGTACTGATCCCAAACCCTGGCATTATTAGGAAGTTTTGCTTTCCCATAAAGGCTTTTTTTAAGTAGGCGCTTGAGGCATTGTGTAAATGACTGGTTATTTGTGTCTTTATTTACAAGGATAGTGGGAATATTGTGACGGAGCTGTTTTTTATGTTTGTTATGTCTGTTTTTTATAATACTGTACTCATCATCGTGAAGGGTTGATAATGTTTTTACAGCACACTTGACATTTGCAGGCATCCAGACTGAGGCCCTATACCCTGGACTTTTCCAATCATGCCTCTACGGTGCCGGATTGGGTGGTGCTGGCCTGTATGGTGGAAGCCTGAGCCCACTGGGAAGCTTTAGCTCACTTGGAGGCATTGGCTATCTCGGAGGACTTAGCCCCTTCGGAGGACTCGGAAACCCATTGAGCAGCCTTGGATACCCCGGACTCTTGGGCGGACAAGGTGGAAAGTTCCCGGGTGACTTACGACTAATCACCGAGCCCACCTCTGGCCTACCAGTCAGTGAGGCAGTATACGTTGGCCTTGAGCGCCAGCGTCTGGTACCTGCCCCATACCGTGTCCCCAGACCAGCGCCGGTTCCGGTTCCTCATGTAGTACCGCAGCCATTCACGGTTGACGTGCCTATCCCACAGCCATTCGAAGTTCCAGTTCCACAGCCAGTACCAATTCACACCTTGACTGAAGTGACCGACACCGCACTCATCGAACCCGTTACTACCGCATGTACGTAATGATGTTATACTTTTGATAAAATCGGTTCCTTTTTTCTTAGTAATTCCAAACAATCTTTATTTATAGCGAGCTTTTGACACGACATTATCGTAAATGAAGCAGCTTGTCAGAACTTTTGGTAAGCAGTACGCTCTAATTGGTTTGGAGAACAAACAGAAGACACATGGTTCTGCGTTAGTTAACGTGAAATAGGGCCGGATCACGATACGTTTTCCATTTGTGGTGGCACTTCTATGAATTCCCGGCTACTGCAACAAGTCGGAAGGTCGCTGAAGTAGAGCTCACAAACCACGTACTTCATTTATAGGTACGGCTGCACAGCAAAGTGTATTACTTATCTTCAGGTACAAATTAAATTGTCAGTGGATTGTCTGGGATCTCCCTGTGAAGCTTTATATAGTTGCACTTCTCCACTCTAGCGAAGCAGTGCAACTGTTGGAGCAGTGCCACTGGTGTAGCAGTGCAGCTAGTGGAGTCACATATCTTTACTAGCAGTGGTTTTGTCTTGACAAGTCGGTGCGTCATTTACAAAATAAATCAGATTGAAATACTGCACGCAAAACACAGTACGACCAGATCAGTGCTTAAATACTAATTTAAACTCATTGAATGAAAGTGCCTTGTTATAGTGTCAAGCTGGTGACATGGGACACTTTAAAACGTTGATTAAATTATTTTTTTTTTGGTCGTTCAGCACTGGTCCTGTCGCATTTTGCCCAAGGTATATGTACACTTGTAGCGTAACTTCTATAGCAGCCCATGGATCCAGTAATCGGAGGCTCAGTGCCACCATCACCATCTACGTGAGGAGGGGCCAACTAACAGCAAACAGAAACAATAAATAAAAATAAAACTAGACGTCACAACCGGAAGCGGCATTGACATCGCGAATGCGCCCTACATGGCGCGAAATTGAAGTTTTGTTTAGTTTCTAACCTTTTACGGGCCGTTTTTAATACGCAATTTTAAAGCGTCTTGTGGCTCAGTAAATACATGAGGGAGAGAAAAAGAACCAAAAATTGAGGAATCAAAGTTGCTTTACTAGTCTAATGTCGTACTTACAATATACAGTGAGAAAAATCTTCACAGAGGCGATTGTGAGACAGTGGTTTATGAGCACAATAGTGTATAATTAAAAAACTTACGTTGCCTAATCATTGAAAACCACTGTAGCGAGACAGCAGCTTTCAAATTATAGCTTTTACAGTCGTAGAACACAGCGTCTCGTTGCTTAGCGTGTCGTCTTCACCGTCACCAAAGGCCAGGGTGCGCTGGCCGTGTGCCAGTGAATTCAGTCAGCAGTTACAGTAGAGGCTATCAACACATTCTGTGAGCTAGTTTGCGCTTAAATGTAACACCAATAAACAGCATATGAAACGGAAACAAACTACTCAAGGTATGCTCAAAACCACCACGGAAGAGTGGGCGATGCCTGTTTGACTCGAAAATATGCCAAACCAAAGAACATGCCGAACTAAACGAAAGCCCTGATAGGAAATTTCCTAGATACGCTCCCCCTACCTTTATTTTTTCATTTAAAGGGCCAATAAACAACGCCAAGGTCGAAAAATTGTTGTAAAGAGAAATATGTGCAGTTTTACTTTTTGAACATGCTGACGCAAGAATTTCGCGAATACTTACTATATTAAAGAAGTTACAGGAGCTAGAACATCGCGTTCACTTGGTTTCAAATTTTCTATTCTCCTTCAGAGGAAGGGCAAAGCGTGGTCCGTAGTCGTGGCTCCACCCACGTCGACAATGTTACAAGACGTCAGCGATTGACGTTATTGGCGAACTCGATTAGTCGCAATGCACTTCCGCTTGCTGCTATGCCTGGTTGTCTTCCGTTTACCCGGTGCCGATGCTTTTTTGCAGTCCAGACGCTCAATTTGCAGCCGCCCCGCCGTGGTGGTATATTGACTGAGGTACTCGACTGCTCACCCGCAGATTGCGGGATCGAATCGCGGCTGTGGTGGCTGCATTTCCGATGGAGGCGGAAATTTTGTTGGCCCGTGTGCTCATACTTGGGTGCACGTTAAAGAAACCTAGGTAGTAGAAACTTCCGGAGCCCTTCACTATGGTGTCTCTCATAATAATATGGTGGTTTTGGGATTTCAAACCCTACATATCAATCAATAAATCATTTGCAGCCGAAACGATTTGCAGCAAAGCTGCGTTCCGAAACGTGGAAATGACGTTGGCCTGATTTTTCTGGAGTTCAATTTTCTGGGAGCAAACTGCCATGTCATCTGAGAGCAGCAACACAAAACACAAATAATGCGCCCAATAGTTGGTGTGCCTATCAACAAGAGGCGCGACAGTCTGCCATGTCCCAAAGATGGGTCAGTGATGTGTCCCGATTTCGATGCATGGAGTGTATGCGGAGTTTCGCAAGTATGATTGAATAGATCGGTCGTATCTGTGGGTGGGAACAGTAACTGTCGTGGACTTCAAAGTCTTCTGCTTATTGAGACCTGGTTTATACTAATCGACGAGCTGCGTACTGCATCACGTCGCTGATCGCCGAGTTTTCGTGACTGCGCGTGCAAGGAGATTGGTCAGTCATAGGAAAAGAACGCGAGAATCGTTTTTCAAAATGGAGGCTGTGCGCTCCATGCAGCTCTGTAATAGTCAGAAAGCATGATCACTGTGGCCTACTCTACAAATTACCGAGCTTGTTTGGGAAGTGTAAAAAAGTCACAGCCTGTTGACTGGCCCTGCAAGAGACCTGACAAAAAAAATTGAGGAAATGTATTTAGCCAGGTGTGAGATACACCGTAAAGTAAGTTTATAGTTCACTTTAACAGATATAAAATCGCACCTTTTTGAGTAAAAAAATATATTGTGTCTTCAGTTTGGTTTTTGCCCCACTTCACCTAGTCGTGCTCCAATCGTCGGTGGGCGCTGATGGCAATGGGCTTCAGACACTTTTTGTTCCAAGTTTCGCGACCAATGTAATTTGGCCATGTTGTGCTTTTCATCGTGTATTTTAGGCTGCTTATGTCGCAAAGGCTTTTGCTAGTCTATTTTGAATACAAAGTTGGTGGTAGAAGGCAGTAAGGTTTTCTAGAATAACATATAAACAATAACAGCTTGTTTACTATTGCTAACCACAAAGACATCATCCTACGACTCGGTGGCCTTTAGCTGCATTCAGATGAAGAGCACATAATACTCGTCAAAAAACTGATTTCGCAGGCACCACAAACTCACCCAACATTTGTAGTATTTTGACGCCTTTTTATATACTTGCTTTCCTCTTATTTCCAGATGTCACAGAGCACGGACCTATGATCAACCAGTTCCAAACTCAAGTACCATTCATGGTCTATTAAAGAGGAAATTCGAAGAGTGGTCGAATACAAGAAAATTGTTCATTTTGTATGTGCACTGCTTGTAATGCTTAAATAAAGAACAATATGACGACTAAAACCCGCGTTTGTGTGCGTTTTTGTACATTATTTGTAACATTGTTATCCATTTGCCATAAAGATGGCAGGCATAGAACCTTCGGAACCTCTGTTATCAACTCTATCAATCCGTATCACTGCTTTCGCACTTATCACACGAAACAGATGTTCGCAACAGAAGTCCACGCAGACAAAAAGAGAGTACAGCTAAGCAAGTTGGTATTGATAATCATATAGTCGCACGAGAAGACACAACCGACATACAGAACTACACATCACAAGGTATACCAATTGCTTTAATAAAAATGTGATTACACGAAGAATATATGTTGCAACCACACAGGCGCGAGGGTGGCATCCGGTGTGCAAAAGGGGTGCTAGCCAAAGAATACACATAACAGTAAGACTGAAACAAATTACACCTCTCCCCACTAAAGCGAACCATTTGAGGACGTCTTAACTTGTGCTTTCAAGTATTTTTGGGGCGAAACTTTTTATAACAGCACCCGTTCGTTCCTCGTGCCCGTTGTAGTAAGTAATCGGTATAATATTTTTACCTCCAAGGTGGTGTAGGTGAGAGATTTCTTCTGTGCGTTGTTGAACAATAAAAGATAGTGCTCAATGTACATGCCAATGGCTCCTCATGGGGAATCAGAGACAGGAGCATTCGGCTTTTAGTTAACGCGCGCTGCGATCTCCATTAGTAGCCATTGGCATGTAAACTGGGCACCATCTGACAAGAAAGGATTGCTACATTATACTCGCTGGCTGAAACCTCCTTACTTTTAGAAAGGTTTAGCGAGCGTTGAGCCGCAGTGCCATGAATAAAATGAACTAGTATATACCATGAATGAACTCGAGGTGGTTAAAGGTGGGAAGTAGATACGAAGCGCAAGCCGTAAGAAAGTAAAAAGTAAAAGCCGCGTTGTCATGTCTCTCATTTCCCATTAGCAGCCATTGGCATGTACAGTGAGCCCTACCTGACAGGAAAAAGTTGCTATGTTATACTCGCTGGGCATAACCTCTTTGGTTTTAGAAAGGTTTAGCGAGCGTTGGGCCGCAGTGCCATGAATACAGTGAACTAGTATATACCATAAACTCAAGGTGGTTAAAGGTGGGAAGTAGACCCGAGGCGCAAGCCGTAAAAAAGTGTGCGTGTTCCACCTCTCATTTAGTCCTTGGAATGTCCGCTGGATAGCGGTGCTTCTATATGAGGAGTATATGATGAAAAGATGCGAGACTGTGATACTTGGAGTGTTGAATAGATAGACGAACGGACACACAGGAAGATGCATTGATGGACGCATGAACAGACGCAGGGGTGGATGCATGGACGAACGCAGGGACGGACGCACAGATGAACGTGCGGACACACAAACAGACTCACGCACGGACGGGCGGATGGACGCATGGACGGTCACACAGACGGACACATGGATGGACGGAAGCAAGAACGAATGGACGGACGAATGCTTCGCCACACTCTCCATTATTCACTCCGTGGATATGCTGCCAATTTTTTTTTCGTTTGTGTTTCAATGCATGTTTCATTCGAGTGTAGAGTTGTGTTTATGGTATGTTACTTATGTTTATGCTAATGGTATGTTACGTATGTTACCCCACCCCCCAAATTTGTGCATATTAGCGTGTGTGTTTCTGAAAGTGAACACCCAGCACTGCTAGGAGAGTGCAACAGAGCAAGCAAGCGCAGCAATATCTATGAGCGTATAGCCATGGTGGAGAGATAAATGGGCAAGAGAAACGGTGCGTGGGCAGTACTCCACCACTTTCTTTCATCACCTCGCGCTCAAGTGAGGAGATTAGGAAAAGGTGGCACATACGCAGTAACAGTGATCATGCCACATGCCATATCGAATTCCGCCATAAGCTGCTTCACATATAAAAACGTATGTCGCTCGCGCCTGCGCTGTTGGAACGTACTGTTACAATAAGGAGGTGTTTCTTGACGACACTTAGCCCCGGAGCAGTGAATGGAGTTAGTCTAAGGATACGACAACAAAGTCCTCGTCCTCTTTTTTTCTGACAGCTTCTTTTTTTATCTCCAGAAGCGCGATTACACTCGTCTCCTCCCGCAGACGAAGCCCGCTTGGCGAGTCAGGTGTGCCCTCGTTGTTTGCATGGTTTTAGCTAGGCGACATGCGTGACTTCAGTTCCTACAGAACGTCGAGAGCTATGTGTCAGGCACGGTTATGTAGTGCACCTCTCTCAATTGGCTTACAATGACATACAGACAATCGTAGCATGCTAAGAACTGGGTGTATACGCCACGTTTCCATAATAAATGGGGTTTCCCAGAACACAAAATCAACCGGGACACAGCTCACAGTACGGTGCTTACTGTCGTAGCGGGCCTTTGACGTGGTCTGAGAAATCAGCGTGTGAAATAGCACTATTCGGCAAGATTCCTCCGCCCGACAGATGCTGAGCTACTGATACGTTGTCAGGGATCATTAAAGAAAAGATGGTATCCAAATTTTACAATGTGAACGCGTGTAAGAAAGAAAAAATGGTTTATAACATCTTCTTTTCTGTCTATCTGTGTTCTAGATGTATGGAATAAAGGGAAAAATATTGTGGCTGTTGATATGATTGCACGTCACGAACATTGAAGGCATTTTTGCGAGTGTGTGGCTCACACGCTTTGTAAGTTCGTTTCTGTGACGTTGGCAGGGTATTCGATACTTGAAGTTAGAATAACGCGAGCGTGGAAACTCTTTCACTACGTCTGCAGTGAACTGGCGTCCAAGATCGCCGGTTATCACTAGGGCGGCTCACGTGGGAGGATGACAAAATGCAGCAAGACAAGAGAGACGCCACAAACAGTCGCACAGGGGATGGCGGGTGTCTCGCACTAGGGACTTTTGAAATCGAAGCACACGGCGACCCGCGGAGGATCAATGAAATGGCCCTTGATATAAATGGCCACTTGCTCAAAAGGCGATTACGCAGCTGGCACATGCTGGAGTTGACCAGAATATTTTTGTGTAGTGCTTGAGACACTGACACCTCTGGCAGCTGGCGACATAATGCCTGGCAGTAGGACGCATTCGTGGCCAGTTAAAACGCTCTTTATCTTTTTGCTGAGTCCGCACTGATCGAAAGTGGCCTGAAGTGGAGTCATCATGCATGCCACACAACACGAAGAAACGGAAACTTTCTGGCACCACCAGTAGCAGTAAAGGTCCAGTTACAGTGTAATTCTTCTTATACAGTACTTCATTCTCTATTGCAAAACCCAGCGCCACTTGGTACCTGCATCCAGCGCCATGCATGATTATGGGCCCATTATTGTGCTGGTGCCGGCACCTCCCAACGCTGATACTGGGATGCTGGAGCGGCAGCGTCCCAGTACCAGCGCTTGCAGGCAATGGATATTTTGCGTGAAATGGCTTAACGGGTGACGCCCATTCACCACAAATATATATATATATATATATATGTATATATGTAACGAAAGAAGGTAGCGATGGTTAGGAGTTAGTAGTAGAGGCAGAGGAGGAAGAAGTGCTTTAAGAATAAACATGGTGTATGAGCCAGGCCACGTCGTCCAGTCATCGTAGCGTCACACGAGTCGACAGGATGAAGACCTCGCAACCACTTCATTGCCCGGCCATCATCATTGAAGACCTCAACGAGACGCAGTGACCGAACGCGGCCACAGAAGAACACGGACCACCAAGACCACCGAGAATCATGACAGAAGCATCAGACGACCTTGACATCCCTAAGTACACCGGATCAGCGGACGATGTACCCGTACAGGACTGGTTCAACCTGTTCGAGCTCCATGCCGCCGCTGCATCATGGTCGGAACGGGAAATGATCACCAACTTCACTGACTACATCTCCGGTGAGGCATTTAGGTTTTACCTGATACACATATTCGAAAACGACGAATCATGGCAAAAGATCAAAGAGGAGATGATTGCCCGTTTTAATGACTATGACCAAGACTTACTCATTGCCAACCATCTAGAGACAACTGCACACTATCGTCAATTTCCTAAGCAGTCCTCATGCATTCGAAAGTCCAGCGCGAATCGACAAGTGCCTCAAGACGAAGTGGCACATGCGTTTACTTACAGAAGGCCATGCGTATATTCGGAAAAACCTAACCGTCAAGCGCGCATCCCTTCTGCGCGAAAGTCAGCATTTCCGAAGTCTTCGCTTCAACATACGACACCAGACGTCGCTCACCCTACTGATGCATTTCATGCGTCGTCTCGCATACATGGTCCACCACCTGGTTTTCTACGACGCAGCTCTTCAAAGGCTCCTAACGGTCACTATTCGTGTCATAAGGACGCCTTGTTCATGGTAGACCAGCTGACTCATGAGGAAAATGCGGAACAATGCCATGACGACTCAAAGAGTGAAAATCAGTCTTCACACATTAGATCAGCTTATTTTCCATCTAGCACAATTGGGCTACCTCCTGGTTTTCCGCCGCTTGGCTCTTTCGTCGCTCACAACGCCCACCTCACATTTAGCACGCTCACAATGGTCGGGATAGAGCTGCGGAGCTCGGAGAATACTCAGCCAAGCCCTGAACCTACCATCCAGATTCAGGAGCAAGAACCACTCGCAGCGAACAGCGAAGAAGCCCTTGATGATGTATCTGTCAACTCTGAAGCATTACCTTCATTACCCGAAATGCAGCACAACAGCCTAGAGACTACTACCTGCTCACTCGACACAACATTCAATTGCCCAGAAAGTCAGTGTCATGGTGAAAAAGGGCTGCCACCTCAGGTCTTTTCGCAGCAACATCATAAATGCCAGCAAGTCCAAGAACAGCAGCGATTCCAAGGGCTATACGAACAAGGACGACGACGAATGGAATCATCTTCGGAAGAACACACGCGGTTTATGGAAAGCCGTTTACAAACGTGTCAACCAAGCCAACGACATATTCAAGATTTCTCGCTCGAAACAAAGAAAGCATCGAATCCAAGATATTTTCCCAAGGGACGTCGAGTAAACTTTCTCCAGTCGAGATCAAGACTCAGGCAACACGACATAAAACGTCGAGAAAGGTGCCAAACCTTACCCTGTAATCTGCAAGGACGCATAAATCACCGCACTAGCCTCGGTCAACAAGCAAGCAAACGGGTGGCGACGCATGGGTTCCAATTAAGACAAATAGCACGACACCTTCGCAAATCATCCAGCCATTGCTTCAAGGCCATCACACCACGTTCATTCATCGCAAGAATACCAACTGTGTTTCCATCTGATTTCACGCTCAAAGCATGCTTATGTTGTCCAGAGCGCAACAGCCAACCTCGCCCTCCAGAGCTGTACTTGATACCCCGGATTGATATCCTCTCCTGTGAAGCTATAGTGTGTTAACGGAAACTTCCTCGGACTTGGAATGATCTTCTCTTTTTGACAGTGTTCAGTTCTAAGCCGTGCATGTTCAGTTTTCATTTATGTTCGTCTGACGCGACTTCTTTCGGGGGGAGGGGGAATCCTGTAACGTAAGAAGGTAGCGATGGTTAGGAGTTAGTAGTAGAGGCAGAGGAGGAAGAAGTGCTTTAAGAATAAACATGGGGTATGAGCCAGGCCACGTCGTCCAGTCATCGTAGCGTCATATATATATATAAGTTCAAAAGCAATATTGCGCACGTTCACAATAAATACAAGAATTGAGAAGCATATAAATTACCCCACGACAAGATTCGAACATGTCACCTTCGAATTCCAACTCCATTACTACACCCACTAAGCCACGCCATAACATGCTGCTTAGGTTGTAAAACAACCATTAATTCTAACAGCGCGCCTTTCGGATTTATGTTTACAAGTCGCAGAGTCAAGATTTACGCGATATTCTTTTCCAAATAATAATTACGTCTTGATTCGATAGTGGCGAACAGCTTCCGGGTGCCGAATTCTTGAGACAGACAGACAGACAGACAGACAGACAGACAGACGGACAGACAGACAGTGAAAACGTTGATAGAACCGTTGGAGTTGCTGCAGGATCCTCTAAAGAGGGCCCGTTGTAACCACTGGCCGCGCCCACGTAGAGGACAGAACGCCGTGACGCTCCACCCGTTTCTGGGCCCTCTGGACTGCCTGAATTTGCCTGCTGAGTTCCGTACTTCTTATGGCCTCCTCCCATTCGGCTTCGCTTGAGAGAAGGTTTTTACGCAGCGCGGGACATCACCAGAGCAAAGTGAGCCATAGAGCAGAAGGTTTCATTGCAGTCAGGGCAGCTAGGGTCATCTTTCGCTTATATTTTACTTGGGAATCCCCACAACGGGAAAGAACCCGCCCTCAACATTCTCAAGGTAGCTGTTTGTGCTCTGTTGAGCTTCGCATGAGAAAGAGGATAGATTCTTCTGGTAAGTCGGCAATGTGCAGTTATTTCATTGATTGTGTAGTGCATCGTTCTTCTGAGTCATTTCCTGCCCCTCCGTAGCCACCAGGCTGTCGCGGCACGTAAGGTATCGTGCACAATCATGGACCAGCTCTTTGAGGTTCGGGAAGTCTTCGAAAACATTCTTCCCCATGTGTGCGGATAACAGTGATAACATGGTAACCTGGATAAGCCTTCTTTTCTAGAATGAAGGCCAGCTCTAGAGTGAGGTTGGCCGATTGGTAAGCTCTAATTGCATCTCTTTAGTCGGTGTAAATGTAGGAACGCTCTGGGTTGGACAAGGCCACGTAACCGCGATTTGCTCTTCTATACCCGGGGTGGCCGCCTTTACCGAGGTGGAGGAGCGAAGCACCCCCTCCCGTCTATAACCAACAACATGAAGAATCTACAGTTACCATACTGCGCTATGTCGAAAAACACGGCCGAGTCGGTGTCATCCCTACCTCTCTTCAAGGTGGCTCGTGCACCGGCTTTGCGCCTACCCTCATTATGTTGGGAAAATACGTTTCGCAGGAAGGTTTCCACCATGTAGGTCACCCTTGTTTCCCGACCAGTGTTGTTCGCCGTTCTTCTGTAAGCCAAGGAGACATGTCGACCTCGTGAAGGATTCTCCTGCCTGCCAAAGTCGACGGTAGCCTAACTACCTGCGCCTCTATGATCTCGTCGATGTTATTGTGCATGCTGAGCTTATCTAGCTTGTCAGTGCTCGTACAGATCGGCCATCCAAGCACCTTCTCGATGCTTTACGCATGAGTGATTTAACTTCCTCTTTTCTGTTTTGGTACATAGTAGAGCAGACGCGACATAGTTATTATGACTTATGAGAAACGCATAGTACAACCTCAGAAGGTTGTCCTCCCCTCAACCCTTTTTTCGGTTGGACTCTCTTGCGATTACCCTCGGCATGTTCTCCATTTTGGCTGTAACGTGGCTAATTGTTCTGGCATTACAGCCTCTCGCGTCTATTTGCAGGCATAGTATCTTAACAGAGTCAACTATAGCAATTTTTCGCCCACTTGCGTATAATGCCACAGGTAACTAGTTGAGGGCTGTTAGACCCCTAACCCCTTGTCTAGCTGGTCTGTAATGTAACAGCTCTGATTTACTGGGGGACTGCTTGAAAGCCGTGTCTGCGAGATAGGTTTCCGTCTCGTCGAAGGCCGCCTGCAAAGCCTGCTCCATTTCGGCTAGGGAACCCCCTGGGCACCAAATCGTAATGTAATCTGTGTTTTTGGAAGAATAATTTTAGCTCTGAAACCTCTCAAATTGACTGGAGGAGCAGCCACAGATTGTCGGCGGCTGCTGCCGATAATTTTTTCTTTGATGGTCGCTTTTCGCGATTGGTACTGGTCAACATATATGCATGACTTCTTCGGTACATATGCGCGCCAACCATTCAACATTGAGTATTTTTCCCGTGCAAGCGACGATATAGTATCTGACGTGCCAAGGTACAGTTTGCAGCTATATCGATACCTGCAACTAAGAAACCGCCGACAAAAATACTAATGCAATCCACTGAAAAAGTATGCCAGTGTGTTAGTTCACTAAGGCGTACCAAGTTACCAACTCAAAGTTCTGTGTTCTTACAAATGAGTCAGAAAAGCACCAACTACTGCGCTCGGATGGAAGCTTTCGGTGAGAGCCTGCGTTCCTGAAAGCAAGGCACACTGATCGTCGTCGCTCCTTGTGCACGCACCGTACATGCGGTAAAATGGTTGATTTATGCTCAGGATTGTCTAAACAGCACATTGCAGCCACTCTTATACTTTAGAATCGTGCCTACATGAACGAAAAAGCGCCGGTAGCTTGTACACCGACGCGGCCTGCACAATAGGCCTAATGCTCGCTGGGATGGGGCACTGGATAAGGCTGTTCTCGATGCAGCTGAGTTGCGATGCTCGATTATAAATGCGAAGCATTTCTTAGCAAACTTCCATGACTTTAAGCGTAGTGTTGCGAACCGGGGTCCACCCGGTCTTTTGTGGTAGCGTGGCGTAACTTTGGTTGGAGGAAACGAACGCTGACAAAATGAGGATACCAAATACAAACAGGATTAAGGCCCTATTTTACATTTATTTACAGCATGTAGGGGTTAGAAGTTTCAGAAACCACGAGCGTAGTGGTTGAACCGTTACATAGTTCGGAACAACGTCCAGCACTCTGAAGCATCGTTATAAGCCCTGTCGGGCTTCTCCTCCTTGATTGGAACGGCAATCACACACACAAGATACTGCTCAAAGGGATCAGTCAGTAACACGCGGTCCACCGAATTGTTATTCTACATCTTGATGCAATGCTCTGTAGAGGGGAAACGGGATTTCTTGGCGGAACAATTTGGCGATGGGTTGCTTCTTCTGCCTTTCCCAGGAAGGACAGCCAAGGAGTGGATACTTCAATCCAAGAGAACTTGGGTTCCGGGCATGGGGGCGCTGCCCGGCTTCGTTTCTCAGCTACAGCATGGTATGTGCGGCCGCGAGTCACAGCAGCTTCCCCTCGTCAGATGAGTCACGAGGAGCAGCAGCCACCGTTGCTGCACGAAGTGGTGACGGAAGAGTCCGTAGTTGAAAGCCAGCAACTCGCCTTGCTTGTCGCATGATCTAGGCAATTGCCGAAAACTTTGACAAGGTCTCTGAAACTCGACCACATGCACAAGCAAGCACTCAGCTCCCTTCTAGCCAACCAAGCCAAAAGAGGAATGACAAAGCAATTTTCATGGCTAGCTTTAACAAAAAGCTCACACTGAAAACTCTCAGGACTCACTTGCGCTGGAAAACCAGACGTGCTACCTTACACATTTCACATAATAAGATGCACGAAAAAAACTAAAATATCAATTTGGATACATCAAGAGCACCCCTAAATTGTAAAAGAGAGCGACCAACAAGTCAGTGTTTTCGTTCAATTTGCCCTTCTTTTACCTGATGTCAAAATGATATTTTTGAAGAATCAAGCTCCACCATACAAGGTGACTGTTCTTCGATGTCACGGTTTGCAGCCAAGGGGACAGTGGTCTGTCCCTACTTTAAATTTAGCACCTCCGAGATAACACTGCAACTGATGAATGGCCTACACAATGCCAGCGCACTCCTTTTTTGAAGCGCAGTACGTTATCTCACGACAGCCTAATTTTTGGCTCAAGTAAAGCGCAGCTTTGCTTGTTACAACAGTCGTCCTGACATAGAACGGCATCTAGGCCTCGATCTCTTGCATAACACTGAACAGTTAATTCTCGGCCGTAACAGGGAACTCTCAAAACCGCACGACGATCAGTACTGCATCTTTGCTTAAGAAAGCAGTTTCCTTCTTTTCGTCAGTGACCACTTTCATCGGTTCTGGCCTGCTGTGAGCATTAGTCCGGAACTCAGATTCAGCGAGCGCTAAAATTGTCCTAACGTCCGTCTTTGTTTACGGCCACCAACAATTGTCTGCTACTGAGACATTAGGCTATCTAGCTTTCCTGAACCTTTGATCTATGTCGTGGCTAAAATAGTCTTCGTTTTCTCAACATCAGACAAAAGCTTACTGCTCCACTCATATGATCACTTGATCAATAGCCTTCAAGGAAAATAAAAAAAATTGCCCGCAGCTTCCCTCTGCGGAACACTGGGGAGGATGCGGAGCATATAATTGGTTAACGGGGTGTTAAAGTGCGACTTACTTGGGTCGATGGCTAAATTGGTTAACGTGGTTGTGAAATGGGGTGTTAAATTGCGACTTACTTGGGTCGATGGCTAAATTGGTTAACGTGGTTGTAGGAGGGGGTGTTAAATGAGTGAACACGTACACACGTATGCGAAAGGGCGGCGCTGGTCGAAGGGACGTCGATCATTGTGTTTGTGGATTCGTTGGAATTCATTTCACCGTGACCTTGGACGTCGACGCGCCGTACAAACCAACCGACGAGCGGCAACTGAGCGAGCGAGCGCCGACCTTGAGTATATATACAGCGCGACGGCGCATGCACTGTCAGCTGTCGAATGTTCGAGAAGGGGGAGAAGCGCAACGGCGCATGCGCGCGCGTCAGCTGCCGATGTTCTCGAAGCGCGACGGCGACTGCGCGCGCGTCAGCTGCCGATGTTCTCGAAGCGTGACGACGCATGCGCGCTACATTATACAGCTAGCGAATGTTCGTGAAGAGGAGAAGCGCACGCGGTGTGTAGAGGAGGAAGGGTGCACAGATGGTGGAGGAGTGAAGCGCGCGCGGTGTGTAGAGGAGGAACGGATGCACAGATGGTGGAAGAAGGAGGAGGAAGCTTGCGGACGGTGCCGCACTACAAGCCTCGAGTATTAGATGCTCCGCATCTAAAACATAAGGAACGAACACTGCTTTCTAGCAGGTTCGTTCCGTTGAAGCTATCGGCCTATGCTAACGCCTCTTAGTGAAAACCACAGGGCTCTCCTGAGCGTTTCAATTACTCTCATTCTTACAGCGTTGCAAAATACATGGCACTAATAACAAAAGGCACTCTCCCTCACAGTTTGTTTGAATGCTCATCCATACGTTACGTTGTAACATACCGTTTACAACAAAAAATAAGCCTAAGTCAATTCATCGAAGCACCTCGAAACAATTGCACAGGTTTTATGCTAAAACCATGTAATATATGGCTCTCATTTCTCATTTCTCATTTTTTCGTAACGAGAACTCTACCGTGGCGCACCAAGTTTATACGTTTTACTAAATTATTTGGTTTATGCAAACATCTTCACATCCCCATGGCAGTGAAGGCATACGGCATTACAGTAAACCTACGAAACACTACAAAAATAACACATTTCTCACAATATTCACCTCATTAACATTTTCGCACTAATGAATAAATCACTTTATTGCTAACTTTCAGCCTTTAGGTTCAGCGGGTTTCCTTCTGAAAAAATTACTCAGCATCAAGTAACTTACAAAATTAAAAAAAACACAATTATGCATCTCCAATGCATACACTTAGTAACCATATTTAACACGCCTGTGCAAAAGTTACTTGAACTGACCGTTCTCCTTCCCCACCAAATTCTTCTATTCGCACACAATGGTCTCGCCGGTTTTCGAGCATGCCAGAGCCTACACAACGCACAATAACTACGCGGTGTCCTGCTGTCATACCTCATTCGGCACTTCGGCCGCCTCTCCTCAGGGTTGTGGCAGGGATGCCAGAAACAGGAGGGAAGCCTGGGTAATAGTGCCTTTGTGTTCTCCCCCACGTGGTACTTAGGCATTGTGCCTTTACGACTTTGATCCTTCCGACAAGGTCGCTTTCCCGAAGTTGTCGAACTGAATCGAGAATTTCTTCAGGGTGACGCACATCCTTTTCCCCCTCCACACTTGGCTCGCCGCTTGTGCCTTCCTGAACGTCATCTTTGACGTTTCCTTAGACTAATTAACGGCCCAACATATCGCCTTTCTCCGGACGGAGTGGGACATGACCTAGGCTTACGCGGTGCCGAATGCTTCCGCTTCTTTCTTTTTCTGCGATGTTTGCAAACCAGCTAGATAGTATCGCTGCACTGCTGAAGCGTGGCGTTCTTGCTCTCATCAGCCACTGCGCTAACCATGCCTAAATTGGACGATGTCGAAGGGTCCACTTGAGGCACAAAAAAGGTTTCCAACTCCTTACTGAGCCCATCAGGGCTGCTGGCACTCTCCCCATTAACACAGGGAGCGTCTTTCGACATCGTTCTTACCTTCAGACCGGCCAAGGCCTCGTTCTCAGCATACTCTACCTTGGTGGATTCTAGAATACGCGGGCCCTTCTCTGGCGCGATCTGTTTCTGTCGCGCTTTATGACGCACCTCCGCTTCCGGCACTCAGCGACGCGCCTTGCTTTCCGACTCTAGTCTGAGTCTTTCTTTCTTTTTGCTAACAGAAGTTCCGAATCTCCTGATTAGCTCTGCACTAACAACTTCGTAGTTGTTCGCGTCCTGCTCACTGAGCCGCGCAACAACATCCGCTGCCTCGCAGGGCTGAACCATCAGTAGCTTCTGAGACCAGGTGTCTCGCTCACATGACAGTTGCTTACACTTTCCTTCAAAGCATCTAAGATACAGGCACATATCCCATGAAAACTCATATGGCTGCATGCACCTAGACCTCTCAAACTCTGCCTCATTGTCGAGAAGAAGTACTCCTCGCCGGGGTCGAAACCTGTTACATAACTCATATCTTACTCATATCTTGGTTCAGAAACTTCATCTTTAAGTCTATTCTTTCGTCTTCTCCTTTTCCTTGCATCTGAGCTGCTCTTCACTTTTTTTATCAATCAGGTCCCATTCTTCGCTTAGTTCCTCATCATCAGCCCCCAAATCATTAATCGCTTAAAAGAATATGGGTTTTCGTGCCAAATACTTTGTATTGATCCCAGAAACAAGTCTGATTTCTGCAGCTCCCGTAAGTCCATGATCGTACTGAGTGCTCGCTACTTCCAAAAATAACTTCCCGAAGCGCTAAACTGAGTCTTTCGGCAATTTAATTACCACTTCTAAAATTTACCCTCTTTTAGAAACTTGTTCACTCAAAGGAAAAGCCAAGCACTCTCATACATGATTCATGTCTCGAGACAGCTGCTTCCCAAGGGACGACTGTTTTTGTCACTTGTAGCTTCGTATCCCAGCGCTGTTCACGAGTAGTCGCTTCCAATCCCAGCGATGATCCCCAGTTGTGGCTTAATGGGGTGTACCCAGTCTGTTGTGCTGGCGCGGCGTAACTTTCGTTGGAAAAAACGAATGCTGACTAGATTAGGATAGGAAAAACAAACAAGTTTATGGCACTATTTAAACTTATTTACAGGATATAGAGGTTAGAAGTTTCACAAACCACGAGCGTGGTGGTTGAACCGTTGCATAGTTCAGAGTGTCACGCAGTTTATGTATGTACAAACCTACTGGAAGGCTGAGGAACGCCAGAATAGCGAGGAACGTCAACAGGCCGAAAATACAAAAACAAACGCAAGCTCGGGTCGCGCGTGTGCACCAACGCTGTGGCTTGCCGTTTTCATGCTGCTTCGTCATCGTTCACATAGTTCCCTACATTGGCCCCGGTGAATAGCGTAGCCAACCTGGCGACTTAAGGCGTAGTGACTGGTGGTTGCTGGTGCATCGGCGAAAGGGCCTCAGCGACTTGTGTCCGAATGACGTGTTGGAGGTGCGGTGCGAAAACTTGCGTGGGCTCATGTGTCAGTGGCAGCAGTGACAGCTGGCGCGCTACCTCTTCGCGGACGAAGCCCTTGAATGTCGAAAGCAGCGGCTGCTGATCTGTAGGATGGGCAGCTAGGTGCAAGCTTGCGAGCGTGTCTGGCGTCGTCAGGGCTTGGCGAGCAATTGCGCGCTGCCTACGCAATTCATCGAAGCTTTGACAAAGGGAAACGGGACAGAAATTGTGGGGGATTTCTCGCGAGCAACATCTTAAAGGCGCCGTCGTCAATGCCTTTCAATATGTGCCTGATTTTTTCTTCCTCAGGCATGGTAGAGTTGATGCGGTTGCCAAGATGCAACACATCTTCAATGTAGCCCGTGTAGGTCTCGCCTGGTTGCTGCACACGAAAACGTAAACGGTGCTCGGCTTGAAGCTTGCGTGCCGCAGGTCGTCCAAAGACGTCCGTAATAGCAGTCTTGAATGCAGACCACGTAGTAATGTCAGCTGCGTGATTAATAATCTACATTTGCGTGGTGTCCACAAGGTAGAATGTGACGTAGACCAGCTTACTTGGGTCGTCCCATTTGTTACTTGCGCCGACTTTGTCGTACGTCGCCAACCAATCTTCGACGTCCGACTCAGTGGAGCCCGTGAAGATAGGAGGGTCTCGTTGAGGATACACGGCGCCGTAACTGACATGGACGGGTGAAGGTCCCACCTGGAGAGGCGTCTCGGTGGCCATGTTCCTGTCACGTAGAGAGGGAAGCTTACGGGAGCCAAGTTCCAGATTTGTACGGGAGTCCACACACCTCCACCAGATGTCACGCAGTTTATTTACGTACAGACCTACTGGAAGGACGAGTAACACCAGAAGAGCGAGGAACGCCAACAGGCCGAAAATACAAAAACAAACGCAAGCTCGGGTCGCGCGTGTGCACCAACGCTGTGGCTTGACGTTTTCATGCTGCTTCGTCGTCGTTCGCATAGTTCCCTACAAGAGCAACGTCCAGCACATTTCAGCATTGTTATAAACCTTGTCGGGCTCCTCCTCCTTTATTGGAACACCAATCACACAACCAAGACGCCACCCACAGGGCACCAGTCAGTAACACATGGTCCGCCGAAAAGTTATTGCACCTCTAGACGCAATGCTCTGAGAAGAGGGAAAACGGGGTTCCTTCCAGGAACAATTTGGCGGTGGGTTGCTTCTTCCGCCTTTCTCAGGAAGGGCAACCAAGGAATGGATACTTCAATCACGAAGACGCGACCTCTGCGATCGCTCTGGTTCGCCGTTTCGCTAAACAAGCCGGCCCAGAGGAATTGCTGGTAGGGACATTGGCTCACGGACCGTCTTCTAATTCTTTTGTCGCTCACCGCCGCTCGACGCTGGTTCCGAGGGAACTGGTGTTCTGGGCGTGGGAGCACGACCCGGTTACGTTTCACAGCGACAGCATGGCGCCTACGGTCGTGTGTCACAACAGTATCTATCTATCTAGCGGCCTATGACTTTTACCTCTTCCGAAATTTTAGATAATGGTATCGATACCAAACTTGTTATGACATAACATGACTGTATGAAGAACATATTTGACTCGTCATAACATGAAAATCTTGACATGTACGTCATGAATGTCATGATTTACAATTCATTGTCCTGCAAATCTGGCAGTTGTTTTGTTCACATGGCATGTTGAAAAATCGGTACGGTATCGCATGATTTCTGGGCGAACGCAAGGGACCAACCCTAACATGAAAATTATGACATGTGTGTCAGGTAACATAAATACATGCCACGCTCATTATGCGCTCGTGGCCGTTTGGCTAGCGTCACATATACCAAATTTGGTATTACAGTACGTGAATGGATGACGAAGGTATGCGACTGGTGCAAACATTATAATCATGACATGCGTGTCATGTAACAACATGACTACATTCCAGGCTCATGATGCGCTGGCAGCCGTTTCGCTAGCTTCAACTATACATAACTTGGTATTACGGGACGTGAATGGATGACGAAGGTATGATAAGGGTTCAAACATGATAAACATGAGGTCCGTGTCATGTAACAACATGACTACACGCTACGCTCATGAGGCGCGTGCGGACATTTCGCTAGCTGCACATCAACCAAACTCGGTATTACGCGACGCGACCGGGTTACATAGGTAAATGACACATCCAAACATGACAATCATGACATACGTGTCACGTGTCAACATGACTAAATGCCACGTTGATGATGCTTTCACGGCCGTTTCGCTAGCTTCACAAATGCCATATTTGGTGTTACGTGACACCAATGAATGACCAAGGTATGTGACTGGAGCAAACATAATAACCATGAGAAGCTTGTCATGTGAGAACATGACTACATGCCACAGTCAAGATACCAATACACTTCGACGTGACGTGGTGTGCGTGCTCGCCGGCGTTCATTTCGTCTCGTCCCGCCGGCGTTGCCACGTCAGGCGCCGGTCCAGCCAGTACTCGCAGACCCGCTTCGTGCTGCGTTGCTTTGACGCACCCTTACAAAAATCCTATATATGGACTTATATAAAAATCCCCATATATGGCTACATCAGGATTGGGCATATCTGGCTTTATATCGAATCCCCATATATGGGCCCAATATAACCTCATATGCCTAATTCGTGATATAGCCATATATGGGCCTTATAGACCCATATACGGGTGTTGCTGTATATGGCCTGATATGGCTATATATAGAAGCATCCATATAAGGTCTTATATGGATGCTTTCATATATGGCCTTATATGAATACGTTTATATAAAGCTATTCGGATGATTAATCTATATTAGTTCAGCTTGTGTCGCCGGCAAAAAATATAGCTGCTCAAATCACTCTTCAGCTAGAAATATAGCTGTTTGTTGAAAGGTCTGCATGCCGTCACCATCATCTCCAAAATAAAGGCAGTACATACCCCGCTGAACATTGTTGTTTATTTAAGTTATCCTCATTATATCTCGAGTTATTCTCAATAACTAATTGCTAAAATTGTAACTTGGCATCATATTTAAAGTTTGTGGTGGGAACATGTCACTGTTAGTCCACTTTTTCTGAAGAGATACATTCTTTGTGCTTAAATTTAATGCTTGCTTATTGACACTTTTTTATTTATCTATTTATTTCATTACGCACAGCACCAATTGGCATTACTGTGGGGAGAATTTACGAAAAGTAGAATACAAAAAATACATGGTCAGCCAAACAAATAATCAAAGGCACTTGAATCACAATCTGCAAGAGAAATTCATACATAAATTGAAAAATGTGACACACCCCAAAAATGCAACGCACTAATTCTAACATGGAATAAAACAATTATTTGAGAGTGTAGAAGCAATGCCGGAAGGCAGTGAGTTCCATCTTGTAATGTTTTTGGTAAAAAATTATTTTGAAACACGTCAGTCTTGCATGCGATTTTTCTTATCTTGAACCTATGGTCAACACGGTCTGAGACATAGTACGGTGCAAGCAAATATTCCGCTTTATCGATTCCGACTGGACAAAAATAAATAGCATAAAAGGACCCAATTTGAGTTTTGTAAAGATATTTTTCACAGTGTGTTTGTTTAAAACTTTTCTCGCGAGTCAATTGAGCGTCCATAGTCAGTCTAAACGAAATATTGACTTTATATTGACCGTATGAACTGCGTGTGCATTGAATAACTTAAATGAGTTGATAATCAACTTTTAAGGAGTTCGGCCAGAAGTGATTGGTATGGAAGTTTGTTATGTACAAGTATTGTGACTAACGGCCTATAGAACGACTGCTAAAAGTGGTGTCTATAGGTCTCTGTGCGCGTGTGAACGGAGGCACTTAGCATTATTTCTTGCCAACGGGACACTAAAAAATGTACTTTGTAAACGTAATCCACTTTCCATTCTGCCAATAATGCATCAATCACGTAACAGTGGTAAAGAGCTCATTCTGCAGAAATTCCGGCGTAGGCATCGGTGGCTCTCTGTGAAAAATCGTCTTGTCAATGATCAAAAATTGATTGAATGCAAATAAAACAAAGATTATAAATTTTCGGGTTTGAGTGGTGATCGAAATCATGCAAGCAATTTGCATGGCATGCAAGTGCTCTACCACACAGCTACGCATCTGCTTGGAAATAAAGCATGAATAACTTCCTCTTGTTGTAAATGCAAGGAAAATAACTGTCATGCTTAACAAATACATGTATCCTGCATACAGGTTTCACAACGCAACATTTAATATCGCAGCTATATTGCATGATACAAGCGTGCATTGTCATCGGGCATCACAACACGTTATTACCAACGTGACTTCGCGGTCTAAAGACAGCCAACCATTACAAAAGGCACACACGTTACTGCACGTATTCTCTCACGACTGCGTAGTGAGTGCATAAAGTTCTAAAACATTTTACACACATTATATTGAGAAGCACGTTCTGCTGGGCGAGTTGGTACTTCATCTTAACTTAGTTGCGCGAAAAATTTGAAGTGCGAAAGGAAGACCCCTAGACACAGCCCACACTCACAACTGAAACTTAATTGGAGCAAACAGACATATGTATGCGGTTACGAGAACACGTGAGGTGGAAAAAAATGATTAGATGAGCAGACATCTGATCATTTTCTTTCACAGTGTGGACATCGCGTGGTCGACGGCACTGCGCTGTCGTGTGGGAAGTATTATTTAGAATTCATTTATATAATTGTAGATCACAAAGCTTCTCTAACGGAACAACAATTTTCGAACCAATCATCATATTATAGAGAGTGTGGCTGCGCGCCCTTGTTTGGAATACGGTAGTTAAAGATAGATTCAGTGACACGGTATTGCGCGGGAAATCGGAGAGGCGTATTTCATAAACAAAGCAGGGGATTCATGTGTCACGTAACTCTCACTTATGTTGCGTGCTACTGAGGTAGCTTTCCTGAGGTCTGCTCATCTAATCCTTTTCTTTCACCGCACGTGTTCTCGTAACCGCATATATACGTATGTCTGTTTTCTCCAACATTGTTTCAGTTGTCAGTGCGTGCTGCGTCTAGGTGTCTTCCTTTTGTATTTCAATTTTTTCGCGCAACTCAGTAATTACACAATATTTCTCGTTCTTTAAACTATGTTACCCCTTTTTTACACAAAATGCAGCATGTGCGAAACCTTCATTGAGACACTTTCAACCTTCTCACTTACACAGTACTATTCTACAATTAAAATTGTTCAAGTACCATCATGCAATAACGAGTACACAGTAAGTGATTGAATTACGCACAAGAAACAGGATCGATACTGCTATCACGTTCAACAATGAAAAACGGAGCTTAACGGTCCCCCAGTTTTTTCACACAGTAGCAAGCCCTAATGCATCATACCAGTTTACTTGTCGGCTTGCGTAAAACTATCTACAGTGCTCACAGATTAAAACGTGACATCACATTATTCTGTGTAACTATGTATGCGGGTATGCGCAGTTCCTCAAGATAACCACGCGATGTTGCGACATCAGTAACGATAATGTCGCCTGGGATGTATGCATTCCACTCAAATTTACTCTTATATCACCCTGAATGTAGATGGCGGAAACAAAATTACGGGCTATTCAGTTTTTCCACTTGGATCCGTGACATAGCACCCTGTTTTGAAGAATCAAACTAGCAACAAAATTTTAACTTCATGTCCTTATTAAAACACACGTAAATATAAAAACAAGTAGAACGTAGACAAAGAAAGATAAATTCAAACGCAAGACAAATTCAAACGTGGGCTCATAAATCTCATGACACCCTTGGAGTTGGAGATATGCAACTATTTTTATATTTGTAATTGCACAAGTTGTAATTTATCCTTGGTTTTTCTTCAAGCGTTAAAATGAGAAAAATACTACACAAGTATATTTACATCAATATGTTTGTGAAAAGTACAATGGCCCGAAACAAACATTTTCCTAGCGTAGATTTTTTGAATAAATACAGTACTGTATGGATCAAGTGAAAAAAAAGAAAGTGTTGTCGTATCGCTTAAACAAAACAGCCTAATGACGTAACCACGATTAGCATGAAGTTTTTTACTCAGCAATCATGCAATGTGCTATGTTTTCGAGTTATAATAATATTTATGAACAACGTGCAAAGCTAATGAAAATGATGAACTTACCTTAACATTTAACCGAGACTTGTCTTTCAAGGAGCCTGTTAATCCTGATAACCTATTCACACCTTAAAGCCACCACGTCCATTCGTACTGCTTCAGGAAGAAGTTTTGAAGGAATGCTTGCCCGCAAGCATGGGTATCCATTTTTTTCTCGCACGAAATTTGACGATCGCCAATCTAGGAGCGTACAGACGCACACGCACACAAAAACACTTCCACGTCCGTCCACAATTTCGCCACGTAAGGCGAAGTAGATTCCTGAGAGCTGCGCGATTATCTTGTGTAAATTAGAGCAGTAGTTGAACACGAAATAAGAGCGAAAGGAATGAAAATTAACAAACTCGATCAGCATGGCACCCATGACTCCGGCGAGCAAAAAAGCAACAATGGCGTGGATGGATACAGTGCATGCAGGCTTGACAATGAACATCACATTGAACATTACATTACTCCTTGAGATCAATGGTTTACGCACTTTCCACTAGAACTAAATTTTCCTGAGCTTATTGGCGAACGACGTTTCATTTTTAACAATTATTGACGCAGTGTTATTACCATACGACTGAATGTTTGTGCAAACTATTTTCTTCGTCGTTACTTGAAATGGGCCGCGGCACTCTCTTTCCTGCTCTGTCGACTGACTGGTGTAGGCCACGGCAGGGCTTCACGGTGCCTACGTGCGCTCCTTCGAACAACTTTCTCCGAATTTTCCACCCATCCGACGGGCGCCCTTTTTTGTATTTCTTTACTGTGCGCACCCCTTGCAACCTTGCAGTCAGTCGAGTTTTTTGGGACAATGGACTTCAACTTCCTCCCGCGGGCCCAGAAAGCTGCACGTGCAGGATCTTTGAGACAGGCATTCCGTGGAGCTCAAATCGCTGTTTCGTGTACGCTGGCTACGAAGACGCGTTTCAGCCAAATTTTCATCTTATTTCGCAAGGATTTGTAATGATAATAATAGTATTCAATCAACCAATAATCAATCAATCATTTTTAACGTATCCAAGAACAACCACAGGGTTTTTCGTGCTGGCGCGCGCAAAAATAAAACAAAAATAAACAATACATTACAGATTGTCCACAGAAAATCAAATCAATGAAAAGAGCAAAACTGAGCAGTCGAAAAAAATCAACGCACAATGAAAACAACAAATAAAAGTGTAGATATTCATGGAATGGGACTGCAAAATAATGTGGAATATACACAACCGTGCCGAAGGCTTCCTGAAAGACCGAAAAGGGGAGAATCTGTGCATATTCAAATCTACGTTAGGACGGGGCAGCCCTCACTGACAAAAAAATGACTGTGACTATGAAAAACATAACGAATCAAGAAAGTTGACGTTAGAGAGACTCGGTATTCTGTAAAGGATAGAGTGTTGAAAGAAGCTGGTAGGTACATGCAACGGTCGATTCTCTCTCGATAACTTACGCAAAGTTTGAAAATTATTACAACCGAGAAGGGCAGAATATCTCACCCTGAACTAGCTTGTAAAGAAATAACAGCTCAGCGCAATTTCGCCGGCCGTTAACTGATGGCAAATATAATATTCCCCAGTATTGAAAGGATTCTAGTGAAACGATGGGGGAAAATGCTCATGAAATTTTTCTGGACTCACTCAGTGGCGCTACTGCTGGATTTAGCAAGGCCATTCCAAATCAGATATGCATATGTACTCAAGTTGAGCACGACATATCGCGGTGTACAATTTGTAGAAGGCTGTAGGAGAACCAGATTCTCGAGAGATGTTGAGCCAACAGGAAGAGAATGAATGCCTCGCATGGCAGCCCATTTAATGCAGGTAGAAAAAGTTCAGCATGCTATCAAAAAGAACACCAAGATAACCGATCTCATAAAACTTACATAACGACACAGTATTGACAGCATATGGAATTGAAACGTTGTACGTTTTGCGAGACACAACAACAACAACAACAGCAACAACAATAATAATAATAATAATAATAATAATAATAATAATAATAATAATACACTCATATCATTCCGACATGGCCGAAAATATCTGGCCACATTGAATGAATTGCTAGTGTCCGGGTGCCCATGAATCTCTATACGCGAGTGTGCAATTGCGCAGTTTGGTGGGTATGTACCGGCCGGCATACATATCTTATAAGCAAGTGCACTACCATGTTTGTGTTGAAAGGATATGCTCGCAAGCAGTTTGAATCGTTACGCGCCTGCACAGCAAGGGGCTGTTTACATAATGTAGAGTTTGGCTTAGGTATCACGCCAGCCCGCAAAAAATGTGTCATACTACTCGTAGTCGCAAGGCAATGTTTAGGCTAATCCTGATGATGCCACGTGCGCATTAGTGACCTCGACCAAGTAATGACACACCCACACAAAATAGAAGTTTTGTGAATTCGGCAGCCCACGTTAAATGTTGCTATAAAGCTTCAGCATTTCATTACATGGTCCATTAAAGATGTATCACGTGTGAGTCAGCTGCACCTTTCTTAACGTACATGTCTATGACGTGAGATTTGTTTCACGCTTGCAAACATTACACTAAATTAATTGTTCACTAGTGCAATCATAAAATTTTCGATAAACTTACTATGTGCACAGCCAGGAACATTACGCGTAGCCAAAGGAAACGCAAGATGTATTTTTGCAATAAATTAGTACAACTTCCATCTTGAATGTAATCATAATAGTGCCTGCAAGTTGCATTCACATAAGTTCTTTTTTGTTTTTGAAAATACTCCCTTAAACATTGCACTGCGCATGCAATTATAGTAACGATGAAGGCTCAACAGGATTAATTGAAATCTTGTTATATGAAGGGAGCACATTGCCATCAAAACTTTCAAATAATCAGAAATTTTGTCCACCGATGTGGAAGCTAAAAGTGCATTGAAATTACTATTTCTTGGTGCCACTTTAAACAATGAATTACTGTGAACAATATAAGTTGCATGCATTTTGTCTTTACATAATACTATATAGGATTGCTCTGTAATAATAGCGAGGTTCGGAAGCTTCAATACGTTTTGTGACTTGACACGATTCCTTCCTCGTAAAACAAGTCTGCTCTTGTATACATTATTTACATCGTAATAATTGCAGCTTATTGTTTCAAACCTAAATGCCATGAAAAATGTACAAGTTAAATTACACGAATGCATGCATATATGCATTCAACTGAGTTGCAACTATAACGTACACAAAGCTGACCTGAAATTTCGGTTTTGTTTTGCATGGCAGAAACAACACATATAATTAATACTCCTATTATTATAAAAAATAAGCCGGCCAGCTTTGTGTACAAATTGTTATATATTACAATCTGCCGAATAGTGTGATCACGGTGTTAAATTTATACGTGGTTCATTCCAAATAAGGGAGCACTTCCACATATAAGGATCTACTTGATATGTTATATATGGTGTGGCCGTGCCTTATTTGGCCGGATTTGACTCCTTATGGGCCAACCGCGTCATATATGGCCGTGTATAACCCCATGCATGAACCGACTCCGCCAGATATACATCCATATATGCTTATATCTGGCCACATATGCTGCCATATATGCTTATATGTGGCCACATATAACCTATATATGGGCCATGTATGGCGTTTCCGTAAGGGTATGCTCGCTTCAGCGTGTCCCACGTTCTTCGACCATTAAATGAGGGAGACACAGTGTTGTCTTGGTAAGGCTTGGGCGTGAACTGCAGTACGTCGCATTTCGCGCCAGTTTCCGTCGGGCTGCTCCAATGAACGCTAGTCGCGCTGGTCGCGCCGGTCGCGCCTGGCGTCCGACTAGAGAGTGCTCGCGTTTTGCGAACATAGCATCGCTGTGCCGAGCGTGCGCGCGCGTCAACGCTACATTCGTGTATATTGGGCCCTTCATGATGCGTTCGTGGCCGTTTTGCTAGCTCTACATATACAATTCTGGTTTTACCTGACGTCAATTGATGACAAAATATATGACTGGCGTAAACCTGATAATCCTGACATTTGCGTCATGTAAGAACATGACAACATTCCATACTCACAGCGTGCTCACGGTCGTTTCGCTAGCTCAAGAAATACTAAATTTGGTGTCACTTGAGGTGAATAGATAACCAAGGTAAACGACACATCCAAACATAATACTCATAACACGGAAGTCATGTACGGCATCATTTACCTTCACCTCGTAACGTTGTACTGATTTTAAAGTGACATATTAACATTTCTTATTCGGGCTTCGCATATCATCGATTCTTATACATGGGATCTGCCAAGTTTTTTTTTGCATTTGAGCCTCGCATTATTTTTAACTGTTACCTAAACTGAAACTGGAGTAAATAGAAGCTTAGTAATTGCCACACATGCATTTCCGGAGTGGCGATATCAAACGACAACAGTTTTTCTGGCTTCCGCTGGCAGTATACAATGGGCGTACCAGTGTACAGATTTGCAGGTATATGGATACTAACTACTAAAAAAACGCCCAAATAAATACTAATGCAGTTCACTCTAAACGTTTGCCAGGGATCAGTTAAAAAATGCGTACCAAATTATCAATTGCAAATGCGTGTTGTTACATATCAGTCAGAGAAGTATACCAGCTAAGTGCAGCCGAAAGCTTTCAGTGACAGCCTGCGTAGCTGAAAGAGTGATGCATCGATCATCAGCGCTTCATGTCCAGACATCGACACAAGGCAAAATAATCAATTTAGGTTCATGGATGTCCAAACTACATTGCTCAGTTATTCCAGCACTTTGAAATTCTGTGTACACGAAGCAAGAAGCGCCGGTGTAGCCTTTAAACCGACGCGGCCGGCACGATATGTCTAGTGCTCGTTGGGCCGGGCACTGGCTAAGACCACTCTGGACGCGATGAGTTGGGATAGTTGAAGTGTCTGCATTTGAGCTTCGGAAAAATTTTAACTGCTTTCTGAAGTAAGTAGAAGGATAAGCATGGTGAGACATCCATTTACGCGGTGTGGAGGAATCGAACGACAGCTGTTTCTCTCGCCTCCGCTGGGAAACCTTGCAACGAGAGAGCTCATTTACGTTTCGTCAACTTGGCAGCATAAGCAGTTTCTTGTTTCTTTTAGGAGTGGTGTCCAGCTGCAGGCCTATAAACACTGCAACATGGAATCGTTACAGCAATACACGGCTGATGCAAATTTGGTCGGTATACGTGGGGGCATGTAAAAAAGGCACATTATTTGCTTCAATACGCACGGGCACCGCGAAAATTTCGTATGCTTCGGATCTGTTAGGGTAGCATTTATTCGTGCCGCCAAATCAAGTGTTTTATATTCAACGACAGCGAATCATACCATGGCACACACTACGTAAATGTGCACGGTGCGCTAGTAGAAACAGTGCGTGCTCCAGTATTCACCAGCGCTTGCCAGTGAAAATTCGAGTGCTTCCAGCGCTTCCCGGTATGCACCTGCGTCGCAGTGGTTTAGTCAGCGTTCCTACCAGTGCGACACAGCTATTTCCCAGTGCGCTGAGCGAAGTACCAGTAAATATCAGCGTGTACCAGTATCCTCAGCGTGTACCAAAGCCAAATACGTACTGTCATCATACTGGGGATGTCATTTTAGAGGCGAAGCTTCAAAGGCGTGGGTCTGTCTATCCATTGTATGTATGTATGTATGTATGTATGTATGTATGTATGTATGTATGTATGTATGTATGTATGTATGTATGTATGTATGTATGTATGTATGTATGTATGTATGTATGTATGCATGTATGTATGTATGTATGTATGTATGTATGTATGTATGTATGTATGTATGTATGCATGTATGTATGTATGTATGTATGTATGTATGTATGTATGTAGGTGGCCGCCTATTGTTTCCGCTTCCAAGCTGCCCACTACTTCACTCTTTCAAACATCCCCCTATGCGCCATCACCAATTCACCACTTAACCGACAATGAAGCAAATATAGTTAGGAAGTAGCCAATATGAAATGCAACATGGTCGTGCGCTTGAATCCATGTGCGCGTTAAAGAACCATAGATTGTCTCACAGTGTCCATTCCTTGTTTGTGCGTGACCACCTATAGTTCCATCTTTGCAAACTGCCCACTACTTCGTACTTGCCAACATCTCACTGCACCCTATCACTGATCCACCACTCTACCGACCATAAAGCCGTTATAATAGGGAGTTTTAGTGCTGGGTACTGAAGCGGCTTGCGTACCCAGGACTTTGGCGCGGCGATATTGCGCATGCGCGAAACCCCAAACAGACGCGTCGCAAGATCGCTCGGGCACTGGGGCGATGCGTCTGTGCGACCATAAACAACGCTGCCACCACTGGCCTCCTAGCAGAGATAACCAGCCCTGGCTCATCATATTACCCGTGACGTCACCCACCTTCACGGCGAGCCAGGGGGGTGAAACTTCGCGGTTTTTCTGTCCCGTGACCACAGCGATCCGAACGTTTGGGGGCTGTACTACCTATATGAACGTTCTTGTTCTATTTTATAGTTATTACTAGGTTACTCATTAACTCCGGAGTTTTTACTACACAAGTGAACCTAAAGGTTGCAGTTCGAGATTGCGAAAATAAGAGCGCCACCCAAAGTGGAAAACGGGAACTGCGCAGTCGTCCTATCTCTCACGGCGAAAAAGGGGCGTTTCTTTTCGCGCGCCCATGTATGCTACAGCCTGCGGTGTCCCAAAGGCCGCTTTTACCGCTGTAAAGTTTGTTTTAGCGAAACCCATGCAAGATTCAGCCAAACAGACGCATCCATGGATTCTCGCCGTCATCACAAATCGTGCTGCGCTGAGTGGTGTCGGAATTCTTCACGACACACCGGCATAAAATTCTTTCGGATCCCGGGGGACAAAAGGTACGATCTGCATGCTGCTCGTTTTGTCTTTCTACGCTTGCACGGCATATCAGGATGCGGTTGCTGCAGTAGCTGTGTAATTTAATTGAGCTACACGTACATGATTTATTCATTACATTCTGATTGTCTGCTTTTCAGCTTCAATTATACATGACATGCACAGCAGAGCATCTGGAAATTATTCCAGCGAATACATTTGCTACGCACGATTGCTTATACTTGCGTTTTCAATTTTATGAGTTTCAATCGTGCATTGCATTTCGATGTTGCACTTTGGCTGAAGGCAATGCAAGGCATGTCACAAATGTATTTGTAGCAGCATATACAGTAACTAATAGAACAGTGTAAGCTTATCCGCACTCTTTTTATTACCTTTTGATTGCCTGCGTTCAGTCTGTTCTCGTTGCATGCGTTATTATTATTCTTGAATATTATCAGCCTATTTATGTCCATAGCTAGAGGAAGGCGATTCCCATAATCTTTTGGCTATAAGGGAGGGTCCATATACGTTCATAGCATGTGTTGTTAGTACTATGTTAATTAAGTACTGAGTACATAAATTATTACACTTGCGAGTTTAGACGGATGTTATTACATTATTGCGTTTCAATTGTGTGTTTTCATTTTGGCCTAACGTAAATGCACGGCATATTGCAGAGGAATTTAGCAATAAATTTATAAAGTAATAATGTATAATGTATACTTAAATTTCATGTTTTCAGTTTCAGCCTTAAGTACAAATACGATATATTTACAAGAATGCAATTGCAGCTAAAAGCCCATAACTAATTGGACAATGTAAACTTACGTGTTCTACTAATTTATTACCGGTTTTAATAAGGTTTTTATGAAAGATTTGCAGCAGGGCGCGAGAAACACCCGAGGAATACGCAGTGCGCGAGGGTATATATGTACGAATAGTTGTTTAGATATTTTGGTTTGAGATGATTGCTATTGTCTGCAAAAATATATTTTGAATTAGGAGGAAAGCTGGGGTCGTTGCCACCAAACATTACTATCGCGCAAGTAGAAGCATGTATCCGCGTCTCTTAATAATAAAGACAGATTTTATTTTAAAGTTTGCTTTTAGGATTGCTATCACAAGTCGTCTTGGTTACAAAAATTCAATTAAAAAAGGAAGATGAGAAATGTATCAAATAACGCTTAGTTCGAATAAAGATGCCAGTTTTCACTCAAAGCTATCCATCTACGCCTGAAAAAAGAAATAAATCCATTCTAACCCAAATACTACACACGTACACATTGATTTTCCAGATCTCGCGCTTGGGTTCAGTATGCGAGACGGCAGGACCTGGCTCATTTACCACCTCGTCAGAGCTACAGCAGCTACCGCCTGTGCTCTGCCCATTTCACCAGCAGAGACTACGCAGACCCTGGACAGACAAGGCTGCTAAGATGTGCTGTGCCAACAGTTTCCATCTTTGGCGATGGGCAGACACACGTCTGAAGTCCAGGTGGGAATACTGTAAAGTAATCATACAACAGCACAAACTTTCATGCCTCTACATCTATTTACAAAAATGCCTTAATACTCGATATGTGTACCTGTCCGAGTTATCATGACTCAGTATTTTTAAGATTCTCGCGCAGATTACACCAACAATACCAACGCATGGTGTACACAGCATCCATGGATTCGCCGGCATGATTTTGCTGGTAGATATAACTAGCTAAGTAAAAAATTTGCCGGCTTTACAATCGTTAAATTTAGAGCAAACGTCTCACTCAGAATGCTCTACATGTAACCTCCTCGATTCTGATTCAGTTGTCTCTGCTATTTTACCCGTGGCGTAGCGTTTTACAGGAAAAGGCGAAAATGACCTCATAACTTGAGAGACTACTCCATGTGGCGCGTTATCAGCTATTTCGCACATGGCGAGTGAGTAGTGGCCAACTTGGTGTCGCTGTTAAAAAAAATTGCGCGATAGCTCTGACAGTGGGAGCAACAGAACTGGCCTTTTAAATATATATATATATATATATATATATATATATATATATATATATATATATATATATATATATATATATATTCTACGACACCCTAGTTCAAAGTCACTTTTAAAATTAATAATCCCAAAGGTACTTTATTTTTATTAGCTTTATTATTACAAAATTACTTTTATTTTCAATGGGCCAAATAAGTGTAATTGGCAAGAGTTCGGTTACGCGTTAGCTCATCACGGGCACCCCGATGTTAACCTGTTCTAGGCACATCACATAAAGATTTTTAAAATATTGGTTTAGGATAGTTGGGATACCCATATATTTAGTGAGTGACACGTAGCGTTCTCTTTTTGTGTGTTTGCACTTTTTTTATTACTCATACTGAGACATAATACGCGAGGAGACCAATTAATAGTGAGAAAACGCCCTGAGTGATTGTAATTGCAAATATTTAATGTGATGCCTTATACCAGCTGTATGTATGTCACGCTGAAATCTGTGCTCCGCCAATTTCTCTTCACAGGCTCTCCTCGGCCCGCCAATACCACTGCAATGCCCGCTCACAGCGCCGATGAAGAAGTTCAACAGACTGAGCCCTCATGTACGCAAATTGTATTGCTCTCTAAGCTCTTTAAAACTATTCCAGATAAATTATTGCCCTGCAGCTATCGTTTTAATGTCACGTACCATTTAACAGATCCTAAAGTGCACTACGGTGTCAGCTGGGCGAGCTAGTTCATTGCTAGCGGACGAGAACCAGAGCGATGTATACCGAAAGGCAGGACGAGACGAGTGCTTGTCCGATCTCTTTCTTGCTTGTTTGTTGCCTCCTAAGAGGGATTAGTGCCCCGCCGCAGTGGCCTAGTAGTTATGGCGCTCGACTGCTGACCCGCAGGTCGCGGGATCGAATCCCGGCCGCAGCGGCTGCATTTTCGATGGAGGCTAAAATGTTTGAGGCCCGTGTGCTTAGATTTAGGTGCACGTTAAAGAACCCCAGGTGGTCGAAATCTCCGGAGCCCTCCACTACGACGTCCCTCATAATCATATCGTGGTTTTGGAACGTTAAACCCCAGATATTATTACTAATATTATAGGAGGGATTAGTGTTTTTAAAGAAGGCTATGAATTCGTTGTTTTTTTCCAAAACATATTATTTTAAACGTATAACCAATAATGTTTGTTAACAAGGAGTATGCTAACGATTAGGAAAAATTAGTTGACGCTTCATGTTGCCCACGATGCTTATACATGCCATTAGTAGGCTCAATGCCCAGCAGTGTGCTTATCAGAGGCCTGTTCCCAATGCCCCAACTTTGAATAAGTGAAGGATCGAGAACTAAATATGACCAACTGATTACTCATGGAAGTAATCACTTCAATTTTAAAAGCCGCTAGAACTTTTACTAGGTTTAAAGATCATGGTCAGCTTTCACAAAAACACAGTATAAATGAGCTTTTTTCCTCAATCTTTCAGGTTTCAATCCAGCCGGTCGACAACACAATCCTTCTAGGTGCTCGCCCAGGACAGCCAGAAAAATGAAGAACCTGGAGAAGATAAATTCAAAGCTTCGGAAGGCACTGTCAAGAATTGGCAAGAGAAAGGTTAAAAAGCTTTCCCAGTCCGAGGCGTTGAATGCTATGAGGCCCTATGTCCGCAAGACATTCTTTAGATTGGTTGAGACTCAAGTTAAAATTAATGGCGTGAAACGTAGAGGATGGAGGTGGTCGCCCGAGCACCGCCAGTTTGCTTTAAACTTATCCTTTCATGGTCCGAAAGCGTACAGACATCTGTCAAGACTGCTTGACATGCCAACTGTGAGGTCACTAAAGCAGTGGTTATCAAATATTCCGATGACTCCCGGAGTTATTCCAACCGCTATTGAAGCCCTCGAAGAAGCTACCCGAAATTGGCATTTAACAGATCATGCGTGCACATTAATATTTGACTAAATGTCCTAGAAGGAACATCTGCAGTATGATGCAAAGCATGACATTGTGATGGGATTCTCTGATGACGGTAGGCAAAGAACACCAGCCGTGGCAAATTCAGCGCTCCTGATACTTGTGGCAGGCATTTCAAAACGTGGATTCAGCCTGTTGCTTACACAGTATCAAGGACCAAAACACCCGCAGATACTCTTCATCATCTGATCATAACATTAATCAAGCAGCTGCAGGGAGCCCGGTTGTTTGTGAAGGCGCTCATCTGCGACCAGGGGGGAAGCAACATCACTTTGGCAAGTAAGCTAGGTGTGACGCCTGAAGAGCCGTTTTTTGTGCTTGAAGGCCGCAAGATTTATTTCCTATATGACACACCACACTTACTTAAATGCACAAGGAATAATCTCCGCGCACCTCACAAGCTCCATATCGGGCAAGAAATTGTGGATTGGTCTTTCATTACGCAACTATACGAAAGCTCGCATCCTCTCAAACTCAAATTGGCGAAGAAACTAACCGACAACCACATTTACCGGAAGCCTTTCAATAACATGAAATTTAAATATGCCAGCCAGGTGATGAGCGAATCGGTCTCAGTGGCCATTGATGTATTCATTGCTCTTGGCGTGTTGCCTGCATCCGCCAAACCAACAGCTGATTTTCTCGAGAATATAGATAAGTTATTCGACTGTCTGAATAGCTCTTCTGTAAAAAAAAAAAGCCAGTGACAAGTTACGTTATGCAATTTCGGAAGGGTCCGAATACCTAGCCTTTTTGCGGGAGTGCCTGTCATGGGTTGAAAGGTGGAAATTTGACGGGCCTCGGCAACCACACACAGTTGTGGCATGGAAGGTCGGTCACCTTAAAGGCTATCCTTCTCCTCTGGGACGACCTCTTCCAAGATTTTGATTTTCGTGTTCTCTTGACTCGCTGGCTACAGCAGGACCTCCTGGAGAACCTTTTCGGGCTTCTTAGGCTAAAGCATGGCTGCAATGACAACCCAAATGTGCTTCAGTTCACATCAGGTCTGAAACACATTTCTGTTGGCAAACTGGTTGCCCTTTTTTCAGAAGGAAACTGTGAACAGGATCGCAGCACTGTGTTGTCACAAATGTCAGAGCCACCTCATTCGCTTCCTACTACTTGTGATGCAGCACCAACAGTCGATATGCTTCCTGATGAGGAACAGCCCGTTAGCCATGATATAGTAGAGGACAACGTTCTCTACTATGTTGGGGGATATCTCGTACGGCAATTTTTGTTGCACAGGCCTCCTCACTGTGTGTGCAACACCCTTTTGAAGAATGCCGACCGCCAGCTTTGTGCATCACACCAGTATTTTGCTATGTTTAAGGCAAGCAACATCTCCTCAGATTTATTTGGCAATGTAACAATGCCTTCTGACGATTGCTTTCAGGATATTAAGGCCATGGAAGCTTGCTTTTTGAAATATATCGGTGTTGTGGCGCACCTGCCTAATGTGAGTGAAGTTTTGGCAGGCATTTTGCACAGTTGTATGGGAAGGCAAAAATTCTGCTCTGAAGAATGCAAGAAAGCCTTTGTGCACCTCTTTGCAAGGATTCGCCTGTTGTGGCATATTCGCTTCGTGAACATCTCCTTGGCTAATCAGCGCACCAGAAAATCTACTGCAGCACGAAAAATGCGGAAGTTTTTGTAACTTTTAGGATTCTGTTTGCATATTTGAGGTCTTGAAAATCTGAGCGCTCAGAAAACACGGACGACAAAAAGACACACATATGCGCAAAAGTAGGCGCTACTTCCATATTTTTGAGTCACCGCTACTTCTATAGCTGAGGTCACCATTTTCTGCCTCTGAAGCGGACATGTGTGTGTACTATTTATCTGCTTGTATTTTGTTTTTGTGTTTTTCATTAAGCAATATAGGTATGTTACGCTGAAGAAAGCATAAACCCTTCGTGTTATTTTATGAGAACACTCTATAGTGGCTTCAGTATTTTGTAAATTTTTGCTTCAGCTTTTATAAAGAAACCTGATGCTGAATAAAAAATGTAGCATTGTCTAACTCCGGTACCTTATGGTTTTTGTATCATTTCCTCTAGCATCCTAAGTCTGCGGTGTGCCGTATTATCTTGTCCCACTCATGGGATGATTTTATATCGGGATACGTGCTGTGAACTTGTATATAGTTATTACTGTTTTTCTTTTGTCTTTGTATATACGTATGTGTGGCAATGTGCACTGGATTGATACTAGGTTATTAGCATGCTGGCAGGTGCTGTCCACTTTTGTATGCGACCAAAAGCGTAAAACATTCAAGTTGTATTTGTACTGCATAAACCATACGTTTAGGCAATAAAACATTCAAACAAACTCTGCTCTTTATTCTTATCTAATTTATGTGTACACGTAAACAAAAACGTCTTACTTACAATAAGTAGTGCACAAATAGGTGGGTGGGCAGACCATCAATCAGAACGCAATGATGGCCGTTTTCATCATGTGGCGGGTTGCGCAACAGGAAGAAGGTCGCGTGCTCGCCATCTGAATACCTTCCACTCGCTCAATTTGGCTTGCTGGTGCATCCCAATTGAATTTGGCGCTAAATCCCCCCCCTCGCCACTCGGATCCTCAGTCCTCATCAAGATGGCGTCCCCCAGTGCATGTCTGCAATGCGCCGCCATGTTTTTGTACCGCCCCCAAGCACCAGGCGTTTGTCCGGCGCTGCGAGTGAATATCGCGTTCCATGGAGGGTATAGGAAGTTTCACTCCCCTGGGCGAGCCAAGCCGAGGCTGGCCAGAGCCACCACTATGAGTTCTGAGCAAAAAGGCGTCGAATCTCGGGCAGCATGAATCAGCCGCCTTCCCAGATTCCACCTCCGGCGAAGCAGCGCAGCGCAAGGTTTTACTTTACGCCCGAGGTGGACATTTTTTTGTTACGGGAGGTGCTGGCCATAGACCTTCTTTAAGATGGTTTGAGATGGCCCGCCATCGTTCGCTATTTATCGGCGGTGTTGCTGAGGAATGTTGTCGCCCGAAACCTTCGGGACAACCTCGATTTGTTGTTCGCGCAGTTCGCCACGTGCGACAGAGGAAGTGTAAGAAGGTAAGTGTCCTGATTGCTTCCCCTCTCTAATAACACATGTATACATACGTCGATTCTGCTACGTCCTTTTGTGCTGCTGAATGCCAAACTGTGCTGCTGAAGGCCAAACTGTGCTGAGCTGCGCTCGTATGCATCTCCATGATATGCCACATGCAAAAGCAGAATCTGGTCAGCAAGAAAGGTAAAGCTTAGGAATAGCCCTGTTGATTCTAAAACGTTTCCTATTATAGGCAGCGCAACAAGTGAAAATTAACACAAGTCGAGTCAATCGTGAAACAAAATTCTTAGGCCATTGGTCCAAATTTTGCCTGCTCTTGAACGCATTCAATAAGGAATGACTTGTTCCTAGAAACTTAACGCGAAAAGTCGATGAGAATGAAATAAATCGGCATGCATAAGTGTAGGAGAGTTGCTCATATGCTTCACTCTACTGTCCCAACATTATGCATGTTCGAGGAAGATATTTATTATTGCCATCATATAGCGGCTTAGAGAATAAACATGTGGTGCGCATGCATTGAAGCACTTGAAAACTTTAAATGGGTTGCCAAGAGACGTCAAACTGTTGAGACAAAATTGCCTCGTTAAACTTTCAAAGTGCACAATATTTATTGCCAGCAGTCAGCGTTTTTTCTGTCCTTAAGATTAACGAGCGTTGTTTGTAATTGGTACTGGATATTATTATGATTGCTCATTATTCTCATGTTACCTTAGATCTGGAACAGGAGAAGAATATAATGAAAGAGAGAGGCTGCTGGCAGTGGCATACCACTTAGCACAGAACAGTAGGTACTGCTTGAAAAGCAGTGCCGTAAGGAAAGTCGCAGCTTCGGCAAAACAGCAGCAGAAGCAGGAGCAAGCAAAATGGGAGCACCCAGCTACTGAAAAGAAAATAGCTGCAGCAATCCGAGATCTAGGTGCCTCATCAGGAAGTCATTGAAAGAGAGTGTATGTCTATTGATGAAGACGTACTGTCTTCGCATGACAAAGACAACTTGTGTAAGCATATGCTACATATTGAAAAATCAGTATTTTGAGAAAATATTTTTAGTTAAAGAAATAAATGAAATATCAAGACAAAAAACACTCAGCAAATTTATGAGGTGTTTAAAGTGTACAAGATCAACCCATTGAAATTGTTAAGTGCCATGACTTCCACTGTGACATCTATAAGGTTAGCGAAGTATTGGAATGTAGCAGGCAAAACAAAAGAACCTTTATTGCACAGTATTACTGGCTTTATAACGGAACAGAAAAGGTCTGCTTCCTGGTACTTCCGAACATGAAACAGCAAACTTGCTCACTGCATAGCTCAGATGTTTTATTTTGGCCAGTGGTATGTTTTCATATTTACCACACGCTCAGAATATTATGAGGACGTGCAGTAGGTTAACTTATTCTATATGAGCGTTTAACTTCACTTTTTTTCCCTCGAGGGTTTGTTTCCTGCGCACAAAGTTTTCCAAGCAAACGTGGCCGTCAAAAAATTTGGTTTTAATTATCAGGGAAAACCTCGGCAAAGTCAGGGAATTTGTCAAAATCAAAATGGTAGTTATCATAACTGCTTCTTCAGAAATATTTCATAGGACTTTCAGAGTCTTTCAGTGCACCTGAGTTGCTTGAGCAGGTACCAACCACGAGTAAAACCAAATGAAATCGCATCTTTCTCTAAATTACTGGTGCCACCAGATTACCTTGATGTCTCTGATTAGCTAAAGTGACTATGCGCTACATCATATACTCTTTCTCAGGGTACACAAACGTCTATGACCTAAGGGAGGCACAAGCTGCAGCTACCCGTGTTGACTGCGAGGTGCTAGCATCAGTTCCACAACTACCCGCCAGCAACTCGGTGAGTACTACAGGGCAGAGTGCTGCATCCAGCAGCATGCTGGTTAAAGGCCTGTCGCCAAGCTGTTCACTTGGCATACCCCATGAGCACAGTCCACCTTCCGCCTTCCATCTTAGCCCCACTCTTGATCCCACCCGTGGTTCTTCCCCTGACGCTCCTCCTGGCTCTTCCTCTGGCTCCACTACTGGCCCTACCACTGGTCCTTCTGACCCCACTACGGGCCCTTCCTCTGGCCCCACTACTGGCTCCTCCCCAGGCCCCACCCAAGGCCCCACCAGTGGCCTTTTGCCCACTATTGCAAAAGGGTATATGTGTGCTTCACCTGGCATATGCCTCAAAAATCGTATGTTTCAGTTTACTACTGTTTGAACATTGTAAGATGGCCTTGGCCATCCACCAGCTTCTAGCAAAGTCTGACTAATTTGTGACACAAAAAACATCAATGTCAGTTTGGATTTGATAAACAAACTGCAACTAGCCAGACATTTCAATGTTGATAAACTAATAGCTATACCCATTACTCTGACACTTTGAGTTGTTTCTTAAATATTCATTACTGCATGTACAAGGAGCGCAACTAAATGAAACGTATAAACGATGTATTTTATCTGTAACCAACATATTACAGTGACCTGTGTGATACTGCTTCTACGAACACATTGTCAAAGCCTTACTTAAGCCCATCTAACATATTCGTGTTCTTTTTTTCTTTTTGTTTTTTGTATTTTACTCTTGACCTCTTCTATCTATTCAATGCTTGTGTATTCTTGTCTGATATCAGAAGAGAATTAACATGCATGACTCAATGTTATTGTAAAATATGTTAGTGTTAAAAACAAAGAAATATACATACTGAAAATATGCACACCGAGAAGTACCTGCACTACGACCATTGTGATTAGCAAGATGCCTTCTTGCCTGGGCCTTGTTGAGATCACCCAAGTTTAGCCTTAGAGAAATAGACGACAATACGTGGTACATCCAGTGAGCTAAAACATTGGGGACACTCATAAACGTTTGTTACAGTACCTGTTTTCTCTAATGCAATAGGAAACTACCCAGTCAGTGCTCGATCACCAAACAGCAAAGTGAATGCTCTTAGACATTTAAAATCAGAAGTTCTAGATCTGTTTCGACTGCGATGTGGAATGCTGAATAAGTGCTTAGAACAGTGGGAGGTGACCACGACAGCAGTTCATGATCTGTCTTGTGTTGAGCATACATCATCGCTCGTCATCTTCCACCAGTTTCTCTGAAGGCAGTGAGGCAGTCAAGCTTAGGGCAGCCCCGCCGCAATGGTCTAGTGGCTAAGGAACTCGGCTGCTACCCGCAGGTCGCAGGTTCAAATCCCGGCTGCGGCGGCTGCATTTCCGATGGAGGCGGAAATGTTGTAGGCCCGTGTGCTCAGATTTCCGTGCACGTTAAAAAACCCCAGGTGATTGAAACTTCCGGAGCCTCCACTACGGCATCTCTCATAATCATATGGTGGTTTTGGGACGTAAAACCCCACAATTCAATCAATAAATCAAGCTTAGGGCAATCTCCTTTTAGTACCCCATAAGCAGCATGGAGTAGAGCGGAAATGTATTATGATATTGTGAGCATATACCTTCATCACCTGTTCACAATGATGATCACAGGGGTTTTTTCTTCATGATTATTGCTTGTGAAGACTCATACATATATTTTTCACCCACGTCTTGAAGGCAATGGAGGCGAAAATGCTGAAGACCCGTGTGCTGAGATTTGGGTGCACAATAAAGAACCCACGGTGGTCAAAAGTTCTGAAGCCCTCCACTACGGCGTCTCTCATAATCATATGATGGCTTTGGAATGTTGAACCCCACACATCAATCAATCACATTATCACCGCGTATTGAAGGCCTCACGTTTCCTTCATAACAATGTTTATGCTCGAACTTTCTTTACTAATTAAGGCATGCATAAAAGCATCAGAATATGCGTACGAAACTCAATGACAGTGAAGTGAACCATCTGGGCTTTTTTCTGACATTGGACATTAATATAACATTAAACTTTGATGTGCAGTTACAGAATATAACCCTACTAAAATTGTAAAAAAAAAAGAACTTGATTTTCACTATAACTCATGGCCTTCACAATTTCACCAGGAGATAATCACTCATTCTAGCTTTTTGCCAGTCCCTTTGACCTTGTGCAAAGATTAAAATATGATGATTCTACTTCTCATGTCAGTTTAGAGCCTTTCTGGGCGCTGAATCAGGGGTGCTGAAAAAAGGTGCTGAAAAGCTGCTCGGTTCTCTTTGGTCTCGGAACTTCTACATCTGTATATTGACAGCTTAGATTGCCTCTACATGCATGTGATCTCAACTTATCCAGGCAAAGTCTAAAATTGAAGAAGTGTTAATTCTGATGCAACCTTGAAGCAGTTTACACTTGCTTCAACCTATTTTACTAACCAGTGCAAGCATTATGTATCTTGCAGGCAGTCAAAGCATGTTGACAAATCCCCATGCAGTCAAATCATTGAATGGGGAAAAAACTGATTTCATGCAGCTTGCATATGCCTACATAGATAGCGTATGAAAACAACAGTTAAAATCAAAGTAGCGAGACAGCACGCATGTTCTATTTCTCATGAAAACATCCCATAATGTTTAACATTTAGCTATTACAGGGAAAAGGCGTGAAGATCCCCACTTGCAGTTTTTTGAAGAAAGGCTGCAACATGAGGAAGGGGCCCGGAGCAGGAACAGAGAAATAGAAAAGAAGCGGTTGGCCCTAGAAAGGCAACGCGTTTCAGTCGAAGACCGCCGCCTCACTTTAGAACGAGACAGGCTCACCTTGGACAAAGAGGTATCCCTAAAAAAAAGCGAGTGAGAAGAAACCCAAGAGGAGAAAAGGAAGAGTGGCTTACCAGGCAGAGAGAAAGGGAACAAGAAAGAAAACTATCTCCAGCAGGAGAGTGCCCTGATTGACTGGGTAGTCAGTCATCGAGAACATCAAGAAATAATTACTCAGTGACCTAGTAAGGCCTAGCAATATATATATATATATATATATATATATATGTGTGTGTGTGTGTGTTTAAAATACATATAAGGGAAAGAAGTGTACACCTAAGGGCTCGTTTTTTCGTGTTTTGACATAATAATAATGAGATCTAACAGACAATAATGCCAAGGAATGTATACGAAAAGCTCTATATATGTATATATATATATATATATATATATATATATATATATATATTGCTATGCAAATACATAATAAGTCTTATGCATAGTCACAGACAATATTGTATCAAGAAAAATTGACCGAAAAAACATTTCAGGGCCCTAAAGCTTCTCCTTTATAAGTTGACTGCGATTGCAATGTTCTGTTCCTAGTGCGTTTTTCAAAAGCGGGCGGTTAATGTAAGTGACCAATTAAGGATCATGCAGGGTAAAAAAAAGTAATGAGTTGTTTTTAACAGCATATGGTAATTTAGATGCACCGAAAAAAAAGAGGATATATTGAACGTTTTGAATGAATTAGACTTATTCATAATGCATTTTTCATTGGTAGGTTAAATAGTGCAGTGTAGTACTGAAGATATTATTTTGCATTGGTTACTCAGCCAATTACTCAGCAAGGCAGGTATTCTTTTTGCCATCCTTCGTCCTTCTTTTGAGAAGCGTGGTATCTGCTACATACCCACAAAAATGTTGGTTCAAATTTTTTTATGCACTTGCTGAAGAGGAAGGATTATGTCCGACCGTGGTGTGTAGGCACCACAGTTGATCAAAACTTTGTAATGGGTTGGAGCATTGGACGACCCACTTGTTACGCAATTCTCGTTGTGTCACAGCTTATTTTATTGCTGTTCTGAAATTCCTTTCCTACTCATACTAATGTGATTCCTTTCCTGACATCAAGCCTGCCCTTGTGATCTCATAGCAGTTTTCGCTGTAATAAGTTTTTACCCTTCGAAGCTGCACTGATGTCTCACATCACTCTCTTTTTTCCTGCTGTAATACATTCCAAGTATATGCCGTACGAATTTTGTGGAGCATATGCAAGTTCTGGCACATGTGAGCCAAAACGGAAAGATTCTGGGCAGAAGTAGCGACCAGATAGCACAAAAAAATACTTGAAGCGCACCATATAGGAAAAAAAGGGGGGGGGGGGGGTGTGCATCTGACACATTGGTGTAGCTTTGGAAGGCAGGAACTGATATTTTTGATAAAAATGTCTGAAACGTCATCATGTTTGCGACAATGCATTTGACTTTTTTGTGTAAGTGTTTTTATATAAATGCAAGCATAACCTCAAGTAAAGTCTGATGACAGTAGCACCAAACCCTTATAGCTAAGTCTTGTCTTGCATCAAACATTTCTAAGAACACTATCGTGTTTGCTGTTGTGTTTGTACTAGCAAAAGAAGTGCCATGGTCAAGGCCATTGCACATTGTCATTAAGAGCTCACATATCAAATGAATAGATAAATATTTTGCTGAACTGTATCAAATGTGAAAACCCTCATACTCAACCATTTGGGGATGATCTACTTGTCGCTCTTGTGAGTGTCATCATTAACTTAAAGTAGGCTATCTCAGTAGACCTAATATTGCAAGTTAAGTAAAACTTCTTTTGGGCCTAGTTGGTTCATAGCCATAGAATATACTTTTACAGCGCAAACATAAAACGATCCACAAAGAAAGCGACGACACACACCAGCGCTTTGTGGATCGTTTTATGTTTGCGCTGTAAAAGTATATAATATTGCAAGTTTTGCTCCTTCACCACACTCCTTTTTATTTGACACTTGGGGATGACATTACTTCAGTCTCACTTGCACAACAAGCCCAGAGTAACAGCTTTTGAGGGCTTCTTGCATCTAGGTCTGCTCGCACATTCACTGCATTCATCATTTCGATCTTCCACATGTGGGTGTAGGTTAGGGGCAAATGAAAGTTGCTGTTGCTTTCGGGATGTGACTAAATGACAATTTTCAATTTTTACAGATCGAAAGGCTTTTCTAGTTTGTGAATAGCCTAACCCAAAAGAAGTAAAATGTAATCACTTCATTAGTGATGGAAGTGACCTTACTTTTTGGGGCATACTTTGGAGCAGTCATAAAAGTATTCGGAGCGGAAAAAAATGCTAGTTTACATGACAATATGTATAGCGCGAGAACAGAACGATGACAAAGGGACACGAAGGAGACCCTTTTGATCCTGTTCTCGTGCTATACCAATCGTGATGTCATACCAACTAGCCCAAACCGCCACACTGCTAGTTTAAAGCAGCTACCAGTGTCTTAGAAGCACATAATAAACTTGCCGTGGAATAATTGGAGTTCGGAGCATTCTCGAAGAATCTTGTAAATTAATATTATTACGAAATGTATTTACCAGACAAAAACATAGTACATTTTATGGTGCAAACAATGTAAGTTTGTCAAAAACGTGTTGTGAAATGAGCCACAATTTGAAATACTAGTGTTTGGTGTAGAAATCAAATAACACTAGGTAAAAATAAGCGCCACATTTTAAACCTACCACAGCCTCATATAAGTGTGTCCTAACGAGCAGTAGATAATAGGTATGAGATAAAAGCAATCCGGCTCAGTTTTTTGTTTCCTCATACTAGCCTGCATGTTTAGCTGAGAAAAAAGGTCAATTGGCTTATATGGCCAATATTACAGTTTTGTCGCACATATGAGATCAGAGCCGATAATGCTGCACGCTAGTAACACACTAAGATGAAAGTACACTTATTCTTCCTAAGGACTTGTGAGTTGATCAAAGAGAAAGCGTTTGTCACTCTCATTCTCTCAGTGTCAAGTCGGAGCAGCAGCTTTGGAGCAATTACTAACAATACTACTGTTTGGAGCAGCTTGGAGCAACATTTCTCTCTTGAAGCAATTGGAGCAGCACTTCTATCATTGCTTCATAAAACGACGATTTAGCTGTGTACAGGGTCTCTGATATATAACACGAAATGCTGGATTCACTGTGACACTCGTAATAATAATTATAATACTTTAACAAACAGTATAATAAATGAAGGCACACTGACCGGCATCCTGCTTGTGCCCTGCATATGACCCATCAAGCTGGCACACAATTCCGTTTCCACACATGACTGACGGATACTTTACAGATGGCGGCCTTTTGTGGCCTAAAAGGTATATCCGCTTCTTGACTGTAGGGTGGCAAATGAGCCTTGAGGGGCCGTCCACGAAGCCCCAGCAGTTGTGCAGGGGTGTACCTCTGTTGTACACAGCCTGCGAAGACAAAGAAAACATACAAGAAAATCTTGAATATGACTGAAGTACTAAAATCGCGCAGCATTGTTTAACAAATGAATAGCTTTACAGCCTACATAAAGATCAAGAACTATAGTGCTGGGGTAGAACGTGCGTGCACAAAAATTACAAAATATGAATATTACGTGCTTACTTCGGAGTACTGCTCCAGATAATTCAAGCTCAGCCAGCTGTGGTTGTTGACACCCGCAAGCAGATGCCCGAATGTGCTGTCAATGTGGCTGAATAACTGGCTGAATATAGTAGATAGCGCCGACGAGTGACGGCCGAATTGGGGCTCCAAGTCTCACCATCTATTGGAGTACGCGGGCCTGCGCATCCCCTTCAAAAGGGCTTCTTGTCCGGTTACGGTGACGCCTTGGCTGCTCCGAATTATTGGAATCTTCAGGGCCTCCGTCAGAACGTTCAGGTCTTCCTTATAGAAGCGGAATTGCCTGCGAAAAGTTTGCTCGTCTATTTTGTTTATGTCTTTGTGTACACCGGCTGATTTCCAAACCCTTTGTCCAGGCGCGCGGTGGCCGAGGAACAAATTCTCTATCTCCGTCCAAGAAAGATTGAGGTAGAGCAGGTGGTCACAGAGCAGGCTGCGACGCCGAAAACGCACCGGTGGTATAACTCTCAGGGGAACAGATGATGCCGATGACTAAAAGTCCTATTCGTGTACGTAGTTTGTTACACGTTGTTCTGTTGTAACGCTTGTCGGGCTACGACCGGCCGTCTGGATTGCTTGGCATCGGTGGTACCGGCTTCAGTCGAAACTGTGGCAGATACGAAAATGCAGTTTTTCTTTAGAGTTGAAAGTTGTCAGAATAATTTAAAATAATTTATTGAAAGTAATTCAATTCATTTCACTAAGGATTTTAAATTTAACACTTTAAATCGTAAAAATAACTAAAATACACTTATGTGACCGGATGTTATGGCGCTGCGAGCGCGTGTGTTCCTTGTGCGGCTCGCGTTTGCGTGCGCGCAACCATGGCGCCAACTAAAAGCATTCCGGTTGGGTATTGGTTGGGTACGCAACGCTGCGCGCTCCCAAGCCCGCAGCGCCCCAAGAGAATTCCTACCCATCACTAAATCTCTCCAATAAAGGGGCAATGGAAACGACATATAGCTACCACTTACTAATTGTGTAATTTCTTGTATAAATATGTACAGTGTTTGCATATATAACCCTCCAGCGCTTCACCCCACTCCTCATCATTCACTCCGTGGATATGCTGTGATTTTATGTGATAGGGTCGCAAACACAGAACCGACGTGCTTTGTCAGAAATTGGAGTGGCTGTAAAGTATGACTGCAACGTTGGGTCCTCTTCTTGTTCAGCCTTACACAATTACGTCTGGTAAAATCGAGATCAACGCAAGAGAGAAAATGATCGACGTTTTCGGCGTTGCTGTCCATAGATGTTATTGGTGGTCTTGCAACGCACTTAGCGTCGACAAGGCACGGGCCAGTGTTGTAGGATATAGTGAAGTCATTGTTTTGTAATATGAGGGCTTAGCTTTCATGTCGCCCGGACTCACAAGCCAGCCGAGGAAGTAGTGGTCTGTCAGGATCATGCAGTGCCCCGGTGGAACTACGGTCCTAATCTTTGAACTGCTATATTTAATGCAAGTCATTCTTAATCAGCTACGGTACAGTTGTGCTCTGGCTTTCTCAGTGAGCGGCAGACATAAATATTGACAAGTTCTTCATTGCCAATGCATTGGGCGAGTACAGCATCTATGCCAGCACCACTATCGTCTGGGCGAACTTCTGTTGGTGCTCAGAAGTAAAAGTGCCGCAAAAGCGGTTGCGATGTGAAGATTCCTCGGCTGTCGAAAAGAGGTGTCAAATTTACCTGTCCAATGAAATGGTGCATGCTTGTGCAGAAGGTGTTTTTTATGAATGAGCGCCTTGAATAAACTGGTTATTAAAACGACGGAAGGTCAGCACAGCCTTACGAAACTGCGCAGCTCCCTCACCAACTGTGGTAGATGGAATACATGACAGCTGAAGTCTTCTGCGGGTGAGGTTCTATATCTTCTTCAACAAGGTAACCTAGTACAAACGCTTGCCATTTACCAAAATGGCACTTCATTGAAATTAGAACAAGCCAAGTGTTATTTTTAAAACCTCGTACATTATCAAGACACCAATCGTATTCGCACAAAGTATGACCTAAAATTACATTGTCATCGAGGTAGCACATACAAATCTCCCAATTGAAGCTACGAATAATTGCATGCATAAACATATCGAAGGTTGCGGAGTATTGCACAGACCCAAAGGCACAACATAGAATTCATGGAGCCCATTCGGAGTCAAAGAACTGTCTTGTCTTGGTCCACCGGATCCACGGTATCTGTCCAGACCTGACCTAAAGTCAACAAAAGAAAACAACGAGGCTCAGTGAAGCCAACCGATGGCATCATCAATTTGAGGAAAAGCACAGATGTCTTTTTAGTGACTGCATTGAGACGCCGATAGTCCGCACAAACCTTAAAGGTGCCGTGTTTCTTTCTGGCAAATATAACTTGGGCCACCTAAGGACTACACAAAGTTTGAATTTTATTTGAAATTTACAAGATATGAGACATGCATTTTCAAGGTAGCGGAGCGAAAAAAACGCATGTTAGTACACGCCTGCCTAGGCTGCTGGTAAGAAGAGTAAATCAAGCAACAGCGGAAAACTGCAAAAAAGAAAATACACACTGTCAAAGTTATAACTGTCTTGTATGTTTGTGCATAAAATACATGACAGTCATAATTGTATAAGATCAGTACACTATATACAATCAATAAACATATGAGGTACAAACAAAAGCTAAATATATGTACTATATATAGCGTGAGAGAAAAATAATACACAATGCCCACATGCTAGACCATCTTTCTTATTCTGACCTCGTTTTCTCGTCTTTTTGCGCTGGGCGAGCACGAGAGCCAAAGCTACGTCACCACTCTTTAACATTGCATTTGGCCAATGCCTGCCAATGACTGCATGCGGGCATAGCTGCCGAAGTTGTCTCTGAAGGGCGGCTGTGGAAGATCCTTGGTCGACGGTCATGCGGAGAATCGTCTTGCTGAAATGTCAAGTATCCTGGAGGACAACAGCGGGTGTGTCGAGCTGCTCGTTGCAATTCTCGCTTGTGCCATGAATAAATGCGGCCACTTGCAGTTTATGGGAATAGCAGGTGGTAGAGACTGATGCCGAGTGGTGGCGCCGGTTTCAGGCCATCGTGATATCTACTGGTAGCGAGTACTCTACTGAGCGAGGATATGTGTGCTGTTCGGGGCACGTCAAGGTGATACTGGGTGTCACACAGTACGTCAGCAACATGGCTTAGCGGAGCTCCCAAGTTGGCTTGTCAAGCCAATCATGCTCTGTCGTCGTTTCTGCTAAGTCACAAGTTGTGTCAGCTGTAACCGGGACCTGCAGTGGCAGGTCCTTGGTAACGTCACGGGCACTTACGATTATTTTGCGGAGGCGACACTTAGCAAAAGGCGAGCGCCTGCACACTCGACCATGACTGCGATGGGTTATTATATACCGTTTTTCTAGTATCTTAGGACACATCTTTTTGACAATATACAAATGAATATATCAAAGGAATATAATGAACATATTGGAGGATTCTAACAAAGAACCTAATTTTCCGGGAAGGTATCTTTGATCTCTTTTCCCTGAATGCCTACTTAGAAAATGTTCCACAATAATCAATAGAGCATGTCACTCATTGGGGATATTAAAATTTGCCATTGTAATAATCGGTTTTCGTAGATGGTTCGTGTTCTACAGCAAAATTGTTTTATGCTTGGGTCCCCCATGGCTCTGCTGGCGTACTTTTGACACAAAAGTGACGCCAGAAAATATACCGAGAGATTGCAAAGAACGAAGCCAGAAGGCAAGCGTTTGTGGCACGTAATCGAACCAGACACCTCTCGATTCGGAACACACAGCGCTAACCACTACTCCAAGTAACGTACGTTGTTTTCTTTATTATCTGCATATGGTAATCGTTATTTCACGCCAAGAACACTTACAGTAAGATCCCACAAAGTAGAATGGATACATGGTGCCTGTTTAGTCAACCAGCGTATGGCTGGTATTGTCGGTTTAAAATTTGGGTAAAGTTGCAAGCGGCTTGACCCTTGATAGTCAATCTGGCGGTGCTGTTGCAGGTTGATGAATATCAAGAAACCAATCAAGAATTTCACAAAACTGCGCTCTCGGAGGCCGCGAGAGTTGTCAAAATGATGGCCGGCCATTCTTGATCACCACAAGATGTGGTGGTCCAGCGCCATAATGGCGTCAAAAGCTACCCACCTTTATTGCCTAAAATAAGCTTCCGACTTCCGTACGGGTACCTCGCAGCAGTACATCCCAATTGTAAACATCCTCCCAACACTGAAAAAATACACCATCTATGGATTCCGGTTACTTGAAAATTCAAGGTATTCTCCATGGCCGAAATTTTTTTCCCCTGAAAATGACTTTACTGGAAGAGTGTCCTAATGCGATTCAAAGAAAAAAGTTTGGACACTGGTTGGTAGTGCTGGAAAACATGTATTCATGGAAGTTATGCACAGGGAGGGTGGTGAGTGGTCCTAAGGGGGCCGTCCCGTATGGAAACTAGGTGGGCACTTCCTTACGGGATAGCATTGGCGTCGACCGGAGCCCTGGCTTGGGCAACCAAGAAATGTTTGGCTATCAGGTCAGAGCAGCCGAGCAGGGCTTCCCCCAGTCCTTCCGGAAAGGGTTGGGTATGGGGGTGAGTATTGGGCTTTTTTGGCCTTCCCACACTATGTGGCAAATATTACAATAATTTTCCTCACAGTGCGGGCAGTTCTTGTACAAGCGGGTTTCAAGTGTTTTAAGATTGCCTGGCACAATAAAGTTTTGGTGTAAAGGCGAAGGAGAATTCGCTTCTTCGCCTTTGTGAGGCCCTTACAGTCTGCTGGATAGATGTGATGGCCCAATTGGTAGCATATAACGATCTCCCTAAAGGTGTAAACAGGATTCATTTTGAGGTCAGGATCGGTAAGGGATGAGGACGGTGCTCGGAAAGTAAGCGTGTGGGCTTCTGCATAGGCCACCTCATTACCGTCGAGATGCGTGTGGTTCAGAGCCCATACGATTGTTCGGCGTGCAGGCGTACCATGGTAGTTGCTGCTTCGCAGAATTTTGTAGGCCAAAAACGGAACGTAGCCATGTTCAATGTTGCGGCAGACACCCTTGAGTCTGTGATAATAAGCCTCGAAATCTGATCTGCAGTGGTTATTATGATGACGATCTCCTCCGCGTGCGAGATTTTAAGCGCACGGAAGGTGATTACATTTACAGCGTTGTTTTGGTGAATGACCACAGCCATGTACCAACCTCCGTGACACGGGTCAGAGGCGTCCACGTAGCAATTTCCGAGTTCTTGACTATAGTGGCGATTCAAGGCTTCTGCCCGCGCTAGGTACGTATTTTATGATGAATGTATTGTCGGGCAAGGAGGCGCTGACCCGATAGTATCTAGGACAGCTTAGTTTATTAGTTTGTCAAGTGCGCCTCTTACAGCTCCTTAAAGGTGTTAATCACTCCCAGGTACAGAAGGCACTGGTTGGAGGTGTTCATCGAAAGGACGATGGCGCGCTAGTAAATTTTGCACAGGAAAACTTCAAGCGCATTTTGTTGAAACCCAGGCTGACCATTCGGCCTACCTGATCCCTCACCTTATGCAATTTAGTCTATGTTGTGTCTGCTCTGAATTTTTTGTCTATGAAGAGCCGCAGTACTCTTATTTCGTCGTGTTCTCGTATGATTTCACTGTGAATTGAGAGGTCAATTTTAGTGGTGTAGTTAGGCAATGGGCGTATGTGCACAAATTCGGATTTATTCGGTAAGCGCGGAAGGACACAGTGATGGGCGTAGTCGTTCAATATGTCCGCCACTTGCTGCAGGTTGGCGTCTACGTTTCCAGCCAAGCCGTGTGATGCCCATATGGTCATGTCGTCTGCATACCGCGCATGCTGCATGCCTTCGACTTATGGCAGCTGAGAAGGGAGGCCTAGCATTGCCACAATAAACAGTAGGAGCACGAGGACCGCTCCCTGTGGGGTCCCTCTCGTGCCTAGCCTGTAAGGGTCGTTTTCAAAGTTTTGAATTTGAATGTATGATTAGTTGCCGGTAAGGAGTTGCTTATTGTAGTTGAAGGTGTTTTGACTGCAATCCGCCTGTGAGATGTGTTAGGATTATGTCGTTGGTCACATAATCGAGAGCCCCCTTCAGATCCAAAGCGAGCCCAACTTTGTCATTTTCGAAATACAATACGGCATAGGATCTCATGATCGAGCTGAAGCAAGACATCCTCCGCGGACCAGTGTGGGCGGAACCCGAACATGCCTGTGCAAACAACTTTTTGGTTTCCAGAGACTCGTACAACCTGTTGCGCACCATCGTCGCCACTGTTTTTCCCGCACAAGAAGTGAGGAAGATGGGGAGGAGGTTGTCCGTGCTAATCGCTTTGCCCACTTTGGGTATGAATGCGACAAGGGTGGTCTTTCCCTCAAATGAGATGGTTCTTTCCCCAATCCAAATTGAGTTTAAGTATGCAAGGAGCATGGTGTAGGCAGAGCCAGGAAGGTTAGCAAGCAAATTAACGGTGGTTAATTTGCTTGCCGGTGATGGTGCCGTTCCTCGCCTCAATTTAGAAGCAAAGCTCCTGATAGCGTAGCTTGTTTGCCCCTCGCTGTAGTGCGTAACCACTGGTGGCACATATCCAAAAGAGTGGTCCTTATAATATCCTCAGAATGACGGCACTTGTATATGAGAAATACATGATGAAAATATGTGAGACGTCTGTACTTAGAGTGTTCACTAGATAGACGGATGGACAGACACACAGATGAATGGCGGACTGATGGACGTGCAGCCACACAGACAGACAGAGGGGTAGACACACGAATGGAAAAACATAAGGACGCCAGCACGGACGGACGGACGCACCAACAGCCACACGTATGGACGGACACGTAGACGGGACGCATCGACGGACGCATGTACGGATGGAAACAAGAATGAATGAATGAATGGAAGCACGGAGGAACTGACGAAAGCTTCGCCTAACCAATCATCATTCACTCCGATAATACGCTAAGATTTTTTTTTGCTAGGGCCGCCTTCAGGTAATGTGTATCGAACAGTTAATCCAGCTACGCGTTCGCGGTACCTGCATACGAGTACGCGGGTCCTCGGCGGTCCTGCTTGGTGTATAGGTATTGGTCTTGAAATCTACATGCCAATTTTGCCATGTCTTCATTAACATTGTGAAATGGTCGTTGGAGATGCTTTTGTTTCTGTTCGAGTTTGGGTTAGATCTATCAAAGCGCGGAAAGAGCACCAGTTACTCAGGCTAGACATTTGTAGAGCAGCCGTGTTGCATAATTCAGCCCAGTTAGAGTCAGCGAGCTTAGCCGCACACTCTGCGGCTCCCTGGTTGAGCTCGGTGATGCGAGTTTCGAGCTTTTCATTGTGTTTTATGGCAACATTGGTGAACGAGGCTGTGCCGGGCCATCCAGTGGTGAAGAGGTGATTATCCACCGCCGGAGTCACCCTCGAGTGTTTAATCTGGGTTTGTGTGCAGCGAAGGGTGGAAAGCAGTTGCTTGGACGAAGCATGATACCCTTGCTTCTCAATAAGGGTAGAATCAGTGTGCAGTTTTCCGAAGTAAATCCAATAGGGTAAATTTGTCTATTCGTAAGGTATTTACAAAAGATGTGTGCGATGAGTGGTATTGAGTTGGCAGTGGTCGCTGCCGAGTGTCCCCTCGGTGTTCATCCAATCTGCATATTGGATGTTTTTTTTGTGAGAGTAATGTCTGGACAGCTGTCGCGAGTCACTGAGTTACCCACGCGAGTTGAATAGGCAGCGTCGGTGTGGAGATTTAGGCCCAGGGTGGAGATAAGTTCCACCAGTTTAAGACCACGTCTGTTTTCATGCACGTACCATGGCTGCAGATGCATTTTCTAAACTCTGTTTAGAACATTGCTCCCTGCGCTTCCACCGCACAAGGGCCGGTAAGGCGGCACAGCGAATATAATATCACTTAAACCAAAACAAAATTTTTAACGTTCGACACTAGATAAACGTCATACTCTGCCCAGGCAGCGAACCAAAAAAGCCACCACCAGCGCCCCCATCACCACGCTGACCATAAACGGGTAGTGCAAACAGAGCCGTCCGAAAGTGAACCTGCATAGGCCTTTTTTTTTGTTGCAGTTGATGCGAGGTTCTCTTATAATCAAGGACATGAGAAGCTTATAATGTTAATCTAACGTGCTTTAGAAAGGTAGGTAGCTCAGTGAAGCGAACTGCGGGTACAACGCAGAGAAGTTTCACTTTATATCGGTGTGCTGCAACTCGCAATTGTGGTGCAAGAGCACGTCGCATGACATCGAATTGGAGGCAAGAACTCCGATGTGCGTTCTGTAACGTATAAGTTCATTAAATTTGGGCGCACACAAGATGCCAAATCAATAAAGTACAAACTAACGGAGCAGTGAAGTCGATTCATGAGATGGCCCCGGTGATTTTGGTCTTTGAAGTTGCATTCTCTATCCATCTCTCGCTTCTTGTATGTTACACACATCCTAGACTGTTCTATTGACGATTGGCTTTTGTTTGTGTTTTTTGCAAATGAGTATACATGCGTGTTCACTTTCGCGGTGTAAAACAAAAGGCGAAACTCAGGCCTCCAAGATATCTCCGGCAATCGCAGAGACAAACGGCAATAAAAACCTTATTGTGATCACGATCCACATTTCGCGTTTTACCTGTATAACCGTGCATGTAAATGTACGTCATACAGGTAAGGGCACAGGAACAATAGTATCGCGCACCTCTAAGCTACTCTTTCTTCGCCATGCTTGGAAATATTGTGCCGTGGTTATCAACTTGCTCAGCTGGCTTGGCGCATGTTCGTGCACCGCTGCCGATAACGAACCTCGTCAGTTTAGCCGATCAACACATGCCGAGCATTGACGCCCCTTAGGTGCTCCTTGAGGACCCACCAGCACCACCGACCACAACATAAATCGCCATCGTCAGCTTTAATAGGCAGCACTTGGACGCCGCCTTCAGTTGGCACGAGAGCAGTGGTCATCATAGAGCTTTAAGCCCATATATTTTCACCACGCAGGTATCTAGAGGTGCGATTAAGAGTGTCCAGACCACGGGATCGCGTGGCAGAATGCATCGATGCGCCAGCTAGCGACGAGACACTACGATACGCCTGCTGCAGAGCGCATGCGCGTCCCGTCCCATCACTTGGCTTCTCATGTAGCTCTGTTTGACGCTGTTACGACGTTCGTAGCAAAACGAAAACTGCGTGTCACTTTCTTTGCTTCATCAAATTTGTGCCGTTCTTTTATGAGCAGCTGCGACGGGGCCAGTTCAAGTGCCGGCTCGCGTTGGTATTGACACCGGTTGGTAGGATAAGTAAGCATAGCGAGCAACGCACAACCTGACGAAGGGAAACGGTACAAAATTAAATTTTATCAAGCCAGCTTGACATTGTCGGGGTAATTCAAGTTGCACTTAAATAAGATTAGTTAAGTCAAAGTTAATGTAGCCCAAAATATTCAATTGTAGGGGAACCTCAGAATAGAACAGCGCTTCAAATAAGTAATAGTGCACTTGAAGCTTAAAAGACTGCATTTACTTAGGACAGGTAAAAACCAAGAAGCCCAGCCATGAGAATAAAGTAACTCGAAAAATAAAAAGTGGGGTGGAGCACATTCGGCAAGCACCCTCAAATCATTACTGGCAGATCGCCACTATCTTTCAAGAGGGAGGTCAATAACAGCTTCATCTTGCCTGTACTTTCCTATGGAGCAGAAATCTGGAGGCTTACAAAAACGGTTGAGCTTAAATAGATGACGCAGCGAGCGATGGAAAAAAAAATGACAGGTGTAACCTTAAAAGACAAGAAAAGAGCGGGTGGATCAGGAAAAAAAAACCAAGTTAAGGATATCATACTTGAAGTCAACAAGAAGTAATGGACATGGGCTGGACATTCAACACGTAGGCAGGATAACCACTGGTCATTAAGGATAACTGACTGAATTCTCAGAGAAGGCAAGTGGGTTAGAATGAGACAGAAGGTTAGGTGGGCAGATGAAATTACGAAGTTTGCATGTATCAATTGGCAGCAGCTAGCACTTAACCGAGTTTACTGGCGAAACATAGGAGAGGCATTTGTCCTGCCGTGTTCGTAGTAAGGCTGATGATGACAACAATGAGTTCCAACTACTTAGGAGAAAAAGGCTGTGGTCGTTGACGTAGCATGCTGGTGAGATTGCCTGATTTAATTCTTAAAATGTGGTGAATATGTGCTACCACCGTGTTGGTTAAGATGTATGTTGTAATGGGGTGGTCTTTGAGACGATGCTATCACTGTTCTAGTTATCACTATTTCTATCACGATGCTATCACTGTTTCAGCTATCACAGGTGCTCCGCAGAAGGACTACGAAGATGTGTCGTGGCTATTGTAGCTTGCATACTCTTAAGTGTATGCAGTGGAGATTACGTTAGGAAGTTTTTGAGAAATTACAAAAGAAGAGGCCTGCAGTTCTTATATGCATGGAATTAGGTGACAGAGTTTTGAAGATATGAAAGCCTGCAAAGTGTTGACAGTGGGCTCGACTTTTGACTAGCTTGGGAATTTGTGCTTTAACAACCTTGTGAGGAAAAGCTGAGATCCGTATTGAAAGGTTCTAGAAAAAAAAAACATTTGAGGCTTCCTTATTTTGTCCGCTCATAATATATTTAAATTCCAGAAAATGTAAGGATGTTGCATGACAGTTTGGTTTTCATCAAGGGGACTTGTGAGGCTGCTTAAAATAACAAGTATGGTGCTTCGTAGAGCGACGTCTTCATTACCCTACCAGGTGTACAACAAGTAGACGTTTAATTTTGGGTTGTTGTTTACGTTTAACAGCACTCGATAAATATGAATTCATTTCTACCTTTGCTATATTGCATAAGTGTTGCATTATCCGGCTGAATGTTAGCGCACATGGACATGCGCACGTGGTGGGGGGATGCACAAAGCCAGCCTCGTACATTGAATCATGGGAGTGGGTGGGATGCTTCAACATAAAGGGGAGGGGGCAAAGTGTTTCCCGGTCATAGATTGACATAAGAAGGAGGAGGCGCTATGAAGCTTCAACCCCTCGCTCCCGTACGCAACCCTGCGATTGCTAAGGCTAAGCCACTTTTTACATTTTAAAGAGTGGGCTTGACTTTATTCCTTAAACAGGCTGACAAAACGAGTTCATTCGACTTCGAACATTGCTAGTTTCTTTTAATGCACCACGCTTGGCAAAAAAGAACAATTCTGTTCGACAGAGTGATGCAAGCGAATTTAAGTGCGCTTTTCTTTTCCGCCAGTTAAGCAGTATGTTCAATCTTTTGTCGAAGCTATGCAGATCATGTTTTTCGACTGTCAAAAATGAACGAGGAACCCTCTATTCAACAACCTCCTCAGCTAGACAAATCCACGGCATCACTCGTCGGCGTGGTCAACCTTAAGCTTGTGAGACCACATTGCTTTTTCTGCGAAGGCTAGTTTTATTAATAGCAATTATACGGACACTCTCGGCAGGATTTCACCGGTGGCTTGGTCGTCGGCGTCGACGTGAACTTCGGCGTTAATGCAATGCACCGTATATGTGGACCAGTTTTATGTATGAAAACGCAAGAAAAAAAAACTCCCAGAAAAAACATTGGCCCCGTGTCTGCATGGTAATTTGCAGCTGCCGTCAAAAGACGATAGTCTTGCTCGTGGAGAGAGTGGACAAAACATTTATTTATATTCTGTGCAAAAAAAATCGGTGAATGGTATTTTGAAGGCGCTACGTTACAGTGCCTCGAGCGTGCAGTGAAGCGAACGCGCGCATCAAACACGTCACACGTGAGATATGAGCGCCATCTAGCAGTGTTTTGGGGAAAACGAAGCACGTGGTTCTACACCCGTCTCAGAGGGGATGAGGTGTAAAGGGCAAGACGACGGGTAGGTGCCACCACCGTCTTCTTTTAGCAAAGCATTGCAAACACTCGCTTTTTCGTGCAAGCATCGCATAGTCGCGCAGCATGATAAGCGCTAAGGTCCTTAAAGTTACTTATGTATGCCTTTTCTAGTAAAAGGCGCACATGCAGAATATATACGTGTTGTTATAGTGTCCCAGACATGCGCAATAATTGCTTTTTAATTGACAATTGCACAAGTATGAACGCTAACTCTTTTGCAACATTGGTGGGAGCTGCGGATGGGGTCGGTCGTTTCAAGTACATGGTGCTGTTAAGAGTGAACAAACAGACGAATGTACAGACAAACAGACAGACAGACAGACAGACAGACAGACAGACAGACAGACCAAAATTTTTGCGTCCAAGGTCCCCAAGAAAGACTACCGTCTTTAATGCGGAATCAAACGTGGGAACGGCGCGACGTGAATGCGAGGCGTTGAACACTGAGCCACCGAGAGGTACATACTTCATCGTTCAAACAGCAAGCTATTCAAATCTACCACTTACCGTGTTTGGCGGTCATCTAGGGGGGGGGGGGTATTATCGTGTGTTTAGCATTATCAGCAAGATGGCGCTGTGAGCGCGTGGCGATTCTCATTTACCACGCGTACTTCGGCACACGTAGAGAATAAGGGGGTGTGCGCTTGTTCACGCGCCCTTATCTTGCCGTGGGGAGAATCGTACGTCTTGGCTAGCCTTTGAGTTTTGTCGGAACAATTATTTTGTAGTTACCAGGCGCACGAAGGTCACTGCAATGTTGCACAATCTCTGTTTGCGAAAAGGACGCGCTTTTCAAACACAGCGAAGCAACAACTTAAACACTTATTCGTATTATCTGTACCTGTTAGTACGTATCGTGCGTCCTTTCTGCGTGAGAAACGCGGGAGCCCTAAAGCACTGCACGGGCCCGGGCCGACCCGAAAGCCCTGGCCCGGCCCGGCCCACGGGCCGGGCCCGAATGGCACTCAAGAGCAAGAAGCTCTTGATTGCCACGTGAGGAAAGGCTTACTAGGTGGTATTGCTGCAAGAGCAACGATACATTGCCTAGAGTAGTGTATATAATATGTATGCGTATCTCCTTAAACATTACGAGTATGCAGCTACGCTCTCGCGCCCACTGCTTTTGTTTCCAGATGCGTGACTTCGTAGACTGGTAGATGCGACAAGTGAGTTAATTATACACCAGTAGCTGTTTTTTGTGCCCTTAAAGTGCATGCTTCGGAGTGACTCTTATCTCAGACGCGTCTCTCGGTGCATATTTTGCCGATTTGTTGGGCTAGCAAGGCAACTTCATATATGTAGCATCTGGTAATTAGCAAATAATTCTTAACTTTAATTCCCTATGTATGCAGCATATATTTGGGTTGTTTTTACAGCCTTCTTCGTATTTGCCCTGTTTTATCAGTTATTCATAGGTGTACTAATTTGTCAAAGCACAACCGCATGGCACTAACAAAACACACAAACTCTCCCGTGACGAAAGTCAGTAAAAGCTTGAAAGAAGCTAATGATTATGATTATGATTCACTGAAGTACCCTTTGTAACGCGTAAGTGTACTGTCACGGCTGTATTGACAAATTTTATTTCATAAATTTCTAAACGCTCCAGTTACACTCTGTGCTGAGGAAATTTTATTTCTTTGAAACTTGTTTCTCTGATGTCTACCGTTAACGGATATCCAAAGAAAAAGAAACACATCAAAAATGACGAGAAGATCCCCATCTCTTGTAGAATTTCAACGTATACAGGCTGTACGTGCCTGGCTAATCTCTGCATAGTTCCTACATTACTGGGTCCGGCGGGAGCTGCGTGTACTCGACACCGTGTTTGTTAAAAATTCTAAAAACACCTGTCACTTAGGTAGTCGAAATGTTTCTCGCGGGCATGAACGTGGCTTAAATTTGCGAATCATTTATTTGTGTGCTGCAGGCACCAATAGCCTATCTATCTATCTATCTATCTATCTATCTATCTATCTATCTATCTATCTATCTATCTATCTATCTATCTATCTATCTATCTATCTATCTATCTATCTATCTATCTATCTATCTATATATCTATCTATCTATCTATCTATCTATCTCCTGGCATATACTCATATTCTCCTGACACAAAACATATTCTCCTGACAGAAACCAGCACATCACAGCACAATCGCGCAACCAATTGCGTCACAGCAAGACAATCATCATCTCAGTATACGGGTACAACACCACACCTCAGCGCATAATCACAATCTATTGCGTCAAATCCAGAAACTTGATTTTTTTTTCAGTTAGTGCAAGCGAAGGCATGCTGATACATACATCACCCAGCATTTGTGCTTTAATGGCCTCAATATTTTCTCGCGTTAGCTGCTAACGGAGTTTTGCGAAAACGGTGGACCTTTTTAATTCCGGTCTGCCATCAAAATTTCTACGACGGATACCCAGATGGCCTTGAACAGCTTATACATGGTAATGATGGTCTTGTAGCGTAGCGCTCGTGGCGGTCAGCCGGCTAGCGAAAAGATGACGAGCACCGCTGTCTCGTGGCGCGCGGCGCCTTGAACATTCGCGTATTTCTAGCTGTCTGGAGGCCATGGCCGCTGCTCTACTTCAGCATCTCGCTTCTTCCTGTACGTCTTGTCTGCTCGTTTAACCGGCATGTTTTCATCGGACGCCGTCACGTCGCTACACTCCTTTAGGCGCTCATTCAGGCACCAGCTTGTCGCACAACATACACTGTGCCGAATGACAATGGAAGCAAGTAAACGACGGCAACCACACATGCTACAAATAGCCTTTTGTGTTTGTTCGTGCAGCAGCTCCTTCGTGTGGACGGCACGTTCACCCGTTTGCAAATCGTTGAAATCTTTTCTGGGGCTGAGAAAACAACCTTCACATCAACATTAACACCTATATTTTTCAAACTGTGATAAATCTTATGAAGATAGGGAATCACAGCCACGCGCTTTGAGGAGTCGATGACATGCGCGCTATTTCCCTTTAGGTACGGGTAGTGATATGCATGATACAGGAGGTACCGGTGCGTGACGGCAACCTTAAAAGAGAGGTTGTCGACGCAAACAAAGAGATATGAGAGATAAATCGAGAGAAAAAAGGCTTTAAGGTAGTGGAATTAAACAGAGAGGTGGATAGGTGAGTTGGGTGGTTTCCGACGAGGAAGACTTCACTTTAACAGGAGGCTAGTCCAAGAGGTGGGTTCGCGACTTGCAGGACGCGCGTTAGCTTTTTTAGGGGGCACGCCAGCCCTTCGGGGTCCAGAATAGCTAGTAATGAGGAGAACAACGAGGGGGACGTTTTGACAAGTGATATAGACACATACAATTCCGAAGTGACGCTAACATTTAAGATACGTAGAGTACGGGGAAGAAATCGACGTAAGCACAAGGGCCGGGCAAATTCAAATGTAGGGTGTGTTACTATGCAGGGAGGCAGGAATAGGCTGAAGTGGGGAGAGATAGAAGAACAGCCAAGGGAGGAGAAGCTTATTATATATGGGTTCGTAGAAACACATCTGAGTAACATAGAACAAACAGCAAGCAATCTGTACTACGCATTAGAATATTGTAATAAAACATCAGGCAGCAGAAAACCGTTGATATTGGGGCATTCATTCACAGAAGTATCGACTGTCAAATGGTCATGCGAGAGTGCAGGAAGCATTTATGGCTAAAAAGAAAAGTGGCAGGGCAGGCGATGCTGCTAGGCTTTGCATACTGTTGGGCAGAGGCAAAAGCCAGAGAGGAAAACCAAGAGGTGGTGCAGTGCATAGAAAATGACTTTGAATAATGGAAGAAGGGTGTAAGGTAATTGTATTAGGAGTTATGAACGCACGCACAGAGATATAGATTAATATACTGACCCAACAGGCAGAATGCTAATGAAAATGCATGAAAGGCACAACCTAATCATTTGCAACAGCACTGAGAAGTGCTAAGGACAGATAACATGGAGGTGGGAATGCTGCAGCGGACGATAGATTACGCAATGACGTCAGATATAATGTATGATTGGCTAATGGTGGTGAACATAGCTGAAATAGGGGTCTAGAAGCTTAAGTAGTGATCAGAAAAGTATCAAGCTGAGTTTCGGAAGATAAATTAAAATGTGAAGGAGACATTCTGAGCAACAACATATCATATTTATTCAGATAGGCAATTAGAAATTGCAACTAAAGAGATTAAGAAATAAAACAACCAAAGATACTAAAACAGAGTGGACGTACACAAATCTAACTCGATTGTTTCAGGTAGAGCTTGCTAAGGTACGATTGAAATCAAGCGAGAAAAAAAGACAAAAAGCCAAGAACTTGTGGGATGAAGAAGTTAGGAGAGTCATAGTAAGATGTCAGGAAGCCTCCAGAGAACACCGGTTTGTTAAACAGAGGGATGAACCAAAAGATGATTTCAAAAGTAAATGGGATAACTTTTTCTGCTGCAGAAAGAAAGCATCCGATTCGATCAGTGAAAATTTTCTAACAACCCTACTGAAACGTTCCGTATGCGAGTCCAATAATTCCATATGTTTCCATAAAGAATACATATGTTTCCTATATATTTTCTATATATTTTCGTAAGATTCTTACGGAAACATAAGGAATTGTTGGACATCGCATACGGAACGTTTCAGTAGGGAAAGGGAGCCGAATGGATAGTAGAAATAAACAAAAAGGATAGAAAGGCAGCTCCAAGGTTTTGTAATCATATCAGTTCGCTGAGTAATAAGACAAGCATGGATTAGAGGTTTCAAACTACAGTTCACGGGGTTATACTTGAGGGGATAAGGCAATCGATTATATAAGAACAATGGTTGCAGAAAAATTTAAACACGAAGAAAGCTCTGCGTGCACCATACCAGGTGAAGATGAGCCAATTAGCGCAGTGGCCCTACTGCGACAAAGAGAATGCGAAGGGCAGAGAAGAGGCTTCCTAATAGCATATCAACAGGTCATGATGGCGTCCCAATTATGCTAATAAAGAAAATAGGACTAAACTATGAGCAAACAATAAGAAAGGCAGCGAGAAAAGAAATAATAAATGCTGAAGCACCCAATGGGTGGCAACTCAGCAGGATGAGCATGAGCTATAAAGGAAAGAAGGACAAAGCTGATATAAACAACTACCGTCCTATAACAGTGACATCGGTATTTTGAGGCGGGTGATGCAGATAGGGAAAGAAAGACTACAGACATAGGCAGAGAGTGACGAGGTGCTGGGAGAACTACAAAACGGTAAAGAAAACGAAGGAGGTTGGGCGACAATCCGTTTTCACTGATGCAGTTGTTTGAATTCGCATAAGAAGAACACAGGCCCCGCGCTTGTTATTTCTAAATAATAATGGAGCTTATGATAGTGTGACTCAAGAAAACATTCGGAGAATACTGGACGTACTAGATGTGGAAGATGGAATTTTTTTCTAAAGAATATCTATAAATGTAAGAAGTTAGTTATAAATTGGGAAGAACAGGCATCTGAACCTATAGAAATACAACGCGGGCTTTGACAGGAATGTCCCTTGTCACCTTTGTTATGCATAGTGTGTCTACAGCGACTAGAAACCAAATTGGAGGCGAGTCAACTCGGCTTCAGCCTCTATTTTACTAAGCAAGGAAAACGCATTGAAGATTCATTGCTAGCATCAATGTATGCAGATTATATAGTAATAATAGCCGACAACAAGGAAGATATGCAGGGATTGATAGACATCTGCGCTAATGAGGGAGATAGGTTAAATTTTAAGTTCAGCGGAGAAAAATTGGCAAATATAATTTTTAAGTATAACAAAGGCAGTGAGCATAGGATACGAAAATTCACGCTAGACATAGTGAATAAATGCAAATACTTGGGTGTATGGATAAATAACGGGGCTGAGTACGTAAGGGACTACGAAAGATGCGTAACGACTAAGGGTAACAGAAATGCAGCTGTAATAAAAATTGGGCACTGTGGAAATACACTAAGTATGACGTTTTGAAAAGTATTTGAAAAGGTGTTAGGGTCACGAGTTTGATGTTCGGCAATGAAGTCTTGTGCATGACATTGCAGGTTTGAGCAAGGTCTGAAGTTAAACAACATGACGTGAGTAGACTTCATTTGGGAGTAAACAGAAACACTCCAAATGAGGTAGTACAGGGTGGCATGGGGTGGACATCATTCGAGTACAGGAAACCTAGCAGAAAAGATAGAATTTGAGGAGCGATTGAAAAAATTGTGAGATCAGCGTTGCGCAATGAATGTTTTCAGCTTATTGTATAGGAAAAATAATGATATGAAATAAAGGAAACGAACGGAAAATTCTCAAACAAGTATTTAAACAACAGCAATATATCAAGCCTAAGGAAACATCAGTTAAGAAGAAGGTGAAGGAAACAGAGACAGACACTTGGAAGATTGGAATGCTCACAAAATTATAACAAGAGACCTACCAAACTACGAAGCAGGAAATTTTAAAAGAAGAGATCTACAATACGTCTCGGGGTAGTTCTCTGCTGTTCAATGCCTGAACGGGAGTATCACGCACCAAGACGTACTGAGCCAAATGCGAAGAGCCAGACACATTATGTAGTGCGTGTAGAGAGGAGGTGGAAACGACTGATAATTTGATATTGTTCTGTAAAGGCCTGCACCCTTTAGTTCAACATAAAGAGGTGCCAGTTTTCAAAGTTTTGAGGTTTAGGGACAGTGAAGGCAAAATAGACTTTAAACAGGTAAAAATAACCAGTAGGAGGTTAAAGGATTGGTAGCTACAATTAAGGCGCGATCAAAATAAATCTTTCTACCTTTAGTTACAGTACTTAACTTTATGGCTAGGTGGCGTGATCCGCCATCGTTCTAAAGGACAAAGCAAGATGCATTCATTTATTTGTACAAACGTCGGCTCTTGTTTCACTAAGTGTTTTTGGATGGACCTTTGTGGTCCCTGTGGCTGACCTTCAACTCCTTCGATGCAGTTTGTGCTATCAATCACATCAATTCCGGTAGTTTCTCGGTGAATGATCATAGTGCGAAATTTCTGGAACTTTTCTGCCTGGCCACGCTGAACGCCTATCGCACCGCGCCTCTCAGAGCCTCTTGTGCAGCCGTGCTTTTCCAAACAAATGATGTCTATGCAGTTTGAAGTGGAAGGAGTGGACATTACCCCAGCAGAGTGGCTTGAATCCTGCTAGACAACGGCGATTTCGAAGCGCAAGAATCACGGTGCGTCCGAGCAAGACGCACATGCATGTTTGACACAACGTGGTGGCGTCTGCAGCAGAGCTCACGCACTCGCCAGCGTAAAGAAGTGTCTCATCACTGAATCGAGACTCCTTCTTCTGAGGGAGCACTAGGGAGTCATCATCAGAACCAGAGGAGGCATGAATGTCAAGAATGTTAGTCAAATTAATCTTCCCACTTTTTTACGTTGGCAGCGAATTTCATCCCGGCTGAGATAGCCGGTGACAATGTTTGCCCCAACCCTACGCCGAACATTTTCGTCGAGAGTACATTGGCTCAAAAGTACGCCCGAGATCATTCTCGAGTCGAAGCAACAATGCACAGGAAAGCCAGCTATGAGGTCAGCTCGTACTTGGGCGCATCAGACAAGAGAAGTAAGGGGGTCAGAAGTGTCCACTTAGACTTTAATAACGAGCAGCTGAGCAGCATGATTGTTCAACAAATAAAACCTAGAGCAATCTAGGTCAAACGCTTAAAAACACTACAAGGTTCAGTCGAGTTTTTTCAGTCTGAGTGAAGTGCCAAAATTCATAGCTTAGCCGACAAAAAAGAAACCTTGAGGTGGCGTCGGTCAAAATGGAACGCGACGCGCGCGTCTCGCGCCATGCATCTGTCTGCGGTTTGTGGCCGCAATACACGGGGGATGCGCGCACGCGTCCATTTTCTGCGTGCCCCTAATGGCGAATGCGAAAGACATTGAGGCGGTGCAGTGTGAGCAGCGCTGCTTCGTCTGGGCAGCGTGTGGTTGCTACTGGTCTCCTAGACGGCTTGAAGCTGCCTAACTATGTGATGTGTTGGCAATGTATGCAGCGGTGTACGCTTTGCTGAAGACCAACCGATTTGTGCTATGCATTCAGAAGGCTATGCTACCGCGCTGATGAGTGCCCAGCGCCAGAACATGCGATTTGCAGAAGTTAATTTTCGAGGAGGCGTCGCCTTCCAAGGATCATGTGTGCACCCTTGAGTGTGCCTTATGGTTGCGGCCTCACCCTACACCGGACAGGCTATGCAAGCAACGATTTCAAGTACCTTATGTAGTTCTCTGACGAAGACGTGAACGTCAACGTGCCAAGTTCCCTGCACCGACCGGCAACGTGCAGCTGCTGAGCCGCAGCAGAGCGCCGTAGAGAGGGTGCACTTACAACCAGCGCTATCGTCATCATCCAAGAACGGTCGCTCCAGCTCCAGGGGGTGCTCGCAATCCAAGCACCTATTTGCCATTCGACTATAAACACTGCCCAGCGGCGATACAGCTAGGCCGACGCTGTCGAGAGAATGACATCCACTGTAATAAGTGAAGTGCCTCCACTGCCAGAACAAGGCGCGGCAAGGATTGCACAACTAGAACGCGAAAACGTTTTGCTGAGGAGTGCTGTGGAACCTCTTCAAGCAGAGGTAGCTGAACTAAAATTGGCGACTGGGACGCTACCTTCGCAGTAGCCTCTCCCATCAAGAACAACCGACGTGCCCATTGACAGGCCGTCTAAGGCACCTGCAGACGGATGTCTTGCGAAGAAGACATCTCTGTTCGAGTCGTTAAGAGAGGAGAGACTAAACGATTTTGAATAGTAGTTTATTGCGTTTTGAAATGACATGAAAGAATGTCAGACCAAATCGAGGAACACGCTCAAGTCCCTTACCGAAGTGTTCTCTACATTGACCATGAAGTTTGAAACACTAGAATCCAAGGGTAACGGTGGCTCATTCGTTCGACAGTGGCAGGTCGTTAATTTTCAACGGGTAGCTCCAAAAATAACGCCACTCAAAAGGCCAAGTAGCAGGCCCCTATACTATCAAACTAAATTTGCAATCAAGGTCGGTCGGAATGGTAACACCGTTGTTTCGCAGTGGAACTGTTGTGGAACCTGACGTAAAAAGGCAGCCTTTAAGCACTTCATTCGTACTAACAAGCCAAACATGGTCCTACTCCAAGAAACATTGACAGGTTCATTCATCAAATCGGACTATATGTCTCGCTGTTTAGTCAGACATGATAAAGGGGCCTGTGCTCTCTTGTCTTGATCAAGTTTATCACCGTAGCTCACGATCTTTTCATGAAACATTCTAAGACTCAGCACTTGTTTCTCGAGGTCATACCAAGCATGGAACTTCGGGGCAGCCTCGTTATTCTGAACATTTGCTGTACTAGGAACATGAGACAGCGCTTCACGTCACTAATGTCCTGGGCCGTAAGAATTGCAGCTGGGGCCCCCACTCTTAATTGCCGGGTACAGCAATGCCCAACATCCGGAGTGGGGATATCACCACACTAATGCCAAGGATAGAGATTCATTGTAGGCTGGTTTCGACTACAAGCTAACTCTACTCACTGATCCTTCCTTTTTAACCAGAATTGAAAATTCAAGCTCCAGAGACACTACCCCGGCCCTAACCTTTCGGGCTAACTTTGGGTCGGTAACCTGGCACAATCTAAACGAAAGTTCGGCAGTAATTATTATATTATCGTTGCTTCAATGAAAAAACATAGCAGATATCCAAAGGAACCTTAATTCATGAATTGGGATCGTTTCCACAAAATCAGGACACAGAAAGGTGAGGAGTGGGAGTCACCAATTTGTTTCGATCACAGGGGTGTCACAGCTCAGGGAGAGTGTAGCTGGGGCCACCAAGTTCACAGTCACTGATGTTATAGTTGATACGATGGACAGCCGTCTAGCGCATTTGCTCGAAGCTAAAACACCCTTCTTCGTAGATGGAAGAGACAGAAACTGAATCGTAGGCTGCAGAAAAAAATCTCTGAGCTTAATCACGCGACTGAGGAGCACTGTCAGACGCTGTATAGGTAACAATGGGACGACCTCTGCAACTCGGTCAATATCCAGATGCACACAGAAGGCAGGTGGAAATTTCTGAAGCACATTTTAAACAACTAAACTTGAAACCGAACCAGAGGGGTGCGATAGACAAAATCCTTCATATGGCAAAACATGAAGACTCAGAACAAGAAGTTATCAAACATTTCGCGAAAACCTAACTGCAAGGTGAACTTTCGTGCAACGCCGACTATCCCCTTTATTATGGTTCGTACGTGGAGTCCCTAGACGAACCTTTCAGCATGGCTGGCGTGAGGGAGGCCCTCAAGTAAAAGAACGGTCGATCGGCCTCAGGCCCGGGTGGTGTCTCAAATTGAGTCCTGCGTAATCTGGATGATACTTCTATACAAATACTCACAGACGACATTAACGAGGTATGGAAACACGGCAATGTTCCTGAATCATGAAAGCTGGCGTCGGTCATCTTTATCCTAAACCCAGAACATCCAATGAGCTATTGTAAACTAAGACCCATACTGCCTACATCCTGCATAAAATAGTGGTCGTACACGTCATTTATTGTGGCATTACTCAACACTTGAAGCCCGTGGTTTAGTCTCATGCAAAATGCTTGGTTTCCGACCAGCATTATCCACCCAGGATGCCGTGAAGTGGATAAAACACGAGATTATCGGCCTTCAAACGAGAGATATCAGGGCAATCTCGTGGCTTGGGAGAGAAAGCTTTTGACTATCTCTCCCATACTCATGTTCTGAAATCCGACTCTAGTTCTAGCTTTGTGTATCAATTCCACGCATTCATCAGCTCTTTCCTGAAAAACCGAAATGTCCCGTTTAATATTTGAGATCTTAAATCAGAACCCTTTGATGTTGGCTCAAAAAGTGACCCCAAGGCTCCGTGCACTCCCCACTTCTGTTCAACATTGCTTTCTGTGACCTTTAAAGAGGCTCTTGCTAATTCAAGGCATAGGTGTACCCTTTACGCCAAAAACAGCCCTGTCTAGTGACGTCATAGGCGTAAAAGGTAGAATAGAAGAGACAATACAACAGGCTAAAGAACACACCGAAGCTTTTTTCAGTTGCACGGGACTCCGACTCTCCCCAACCAAATCAGAAACTTTGCTGTGGAGACCTAATATAGCGGTGTAAAGCTCAAGACGTGGTCCCCTTATTAAATATATATATGCTTAGGGGAGAGGTAATCCCTAGGGTAGAGGTAATCAGAGTACTTCGAATGTTTATAGAGGCAAGGGGCACAATTGAACAGACTATAAACAAGCTCATGGCTGAAACGTCAAGCATGATTCAGCTTATCATTAGGGTCGCAAACTCTAGAGGTAGCTTGAGAGAGGAGAATTTACTAGGGCTATTCAAGGCTTTCTCAATGAGGCCAAACTTACCTAGCTGCCATGCACTGCTTGGAAAGGTATGAATATAAGAAGATTACTCACCTGATCCGCAGGAGAATGCCACTCTGATGGGGTATACAAAACACGTTGGAAGAGAAGATCAAGGCAGAGCACACGGCTCAGATGGCCAGGCTCTCCTTTTTGGTTGCAGGCAAAACCATCCTGATAATCCTAGGATATAGTGCAGTAGAAGATGAACATAGCCAGTCTGTCACTAAGAAGCAGAGCGCCAACATTATGGTTGTTTGTTTTCCACAACGTACACGCGCAGCACAAAGCGAACAGGGGGAAGGCGAGGGCTGAAGCCCTGCTCAAGAGCGTTTGTGCAAACCCGGAGTCTGCGTGCTTCGTAGACGGGGCGCAGTATGGTCACTCAGCCAACTTCTCGGTCGTCGCAAATAACCACGCAGCTTGTGTTATTCACTCCGCGTTCATCAAGAACACCATTTCCGCTAAAGCTGAACAGGAAGCCATAGCTCTCGCTCTCCTTGATGACTCCCGACAACACATCTATACAGACTCGTGAGTGGTGGTCCAAGTCTTTGCATCTTAATTGGTACCGGCTGAAGCAGTTCGCATCTTAGGTCATAGGCATATTTCTAGACCAGTCTTCATTCGCACAGCCAGTTCATTGAAGGCATTGATCCAACATGCCCATATTGTGGTGCCGTATCTACGCTAGACCGAATGCTCCTGCAGTGTCTTTCTTCCGCAGTTCTCAGTGCATGACTGAAGGGGAATGGAGCTCTACGCTCAGGAGCCCAGAACTTGCACATAAGCTCAGAGCTGTCTAGAGGGCCCATGACCCAGCGGTAAGGCTCGGCCTAACCGTTCCGACATGGGCTCTTGCTGCTCCACCTCCTTGAAGTATTCGCAGTAGCCTGAGGAACCCTAAGTAGGGTTCCTCAGGACATCAATAAAGTTCTTTGTTTGTGTCTATCGGCAACAATTCCAGAACAGATAACAGGCACATGGGCAAAAATCTGTGTATTCAGCTTTACTAGGCTTGTGCCATTAGTAGAAATGGGAAATAGGTATGATAATATGCAGATATATCCTACACATGTAAAGCCACGGGTAGATGTACAGCCATAAGTGATAGCTTCGGTATTCTGAATTAAACTCATTAGTTGAAATATGCATGTTTGACAACGACAATGTGTAGAAGCAATGCTATGTAAAAGAGATGTGCTACAAACTAAACACTGATGGTTGGTTTCGTCTTTCCAATTTTCGCCAACGACTGTACACTGACAAATGAAACATACCCGGGCTCAGCCCTGGTTAACCTCCCCGCTTTTCTCCTTATTTTCTCCATCTCTCTTCTTTATAGGAGCATATTTCGTGTAAAGTGGCATTTCATTTTGTGCAGTAGAAAATATAATTGAAAAATAATTTGTCATAGAGTGAAAATAGAAAGAAATTCAGCAAAATCCTCAAATGATATAAAACGCTTTCCAATACATACATACATACATACATACATACATACATACATACATACATACATACATACATGCATACATACATACATACATACATACATACATACATACATACATACATACATACATACATACATACATACATACATACATGCATACATACATACATACATAATGCAACGAGCAAGGTTGCGTGAAAACACAGGTTGCTATTCGATAAACGTTAGCCGCAACAAGCTGGTACGGGCAGGAACTCGGCAAGCACGAGCCACAAACGGACGTCAACGTCTTCTTTCACGCTGGCACAGAGCTGGCACCACTATGCTTTGGTACAATTACTCCCCGCGCAGAAAGAAGCCAACCTGGCGACCTAGGGAAAGGACACGACAAGTGGGTCATAGCATGGTTTGAGGTGTGATACGTGTACTGTTTCACGCCCATGGCAGCGTTGGTCCGAAGGTGGATCAATGGGCTCAACTTCATAGTTGACAGGAGATGTTTGCCGCACCACACGGTAGGGGCCATGGTATTTTGACGACAGCTTCGCGGAAAGACCAGGAGGGGTAGACGGGATCCAGAGCCAAACCAGCATTCCTGGGTTATAGTGTAGAGTAGACGCAGAGTAATCGTGGTCAGTTTTCTGGCGCCATTGGTCTTGTGCGGTAAATGAGCGAGCGAGTTGACGACACTCTTCGGCATATGCAGCTGCTTCGGAAACAGGCGTCGCTTCGGAAACATCAGGCCTGTAAGGAAAAATGGTGTCCATGGAGCATGATGGCTCACGTCCGTACAGGAGGAAGAAAGTAGAAAAGCCATTGGTTGTTTGTGGCGCAGAGTTGTACGCGTACGTGACAAAAGGGAGCACTTGATCCCAATTAGTGTGGTCGTCAGAGGCGTACATGGCAAGCATATCTCCAAGGGTACGGTTAAAGCGTTCCGTCATGCCATTGGTTTGAGGATAGTATGCCGAGTATTTCCGATGGACAGTGCGACATGCCTTGAGCAGCTCGTCGACGGCGTTCGAGAGAAGCACGCGTCCATGGTCACTCAGTAATTCACGAGGAGCACCGTGTCGCAAAATGAGATGGTGAAGAAGAAAGGACGCAACGTCTTTCGCAGTGGTAGCAGGCAGTGCAGATGTTTCAGCGTAGCGTGTCAAATGATCGACGGCGACGATAATCCACCGGTTGCCTCAAAGAGAGCTCAGTAGAGGACCATAAATATCAATTCCGACGCAGTCAAATGGTCTCGCTGGGCAGGTTAAGGGTTGCAAAGGGTCAGCAGTGCTGTGAGAAGGCGTCTTGCGTCGTTGACACGTGGTGCATGACCAAACGTACTGGCGAACGTGCTGATACATGCCGCACCAGTAGTATCTTAGACAAAGGCGAGAGTAAGTCTTAAATACTCCAGCGTGGCCACACTGGGGGTCATCGCAAAAGGCAGCGCAGATGTCCGAACGCAAATGACGAGGGATGACAAGGAGCCACCTACGGCCGTCCGTCACGTAATTGCGGCGATACAACAAGCCTTCACGGACAGCAAAGTGTCTTGCTTGACGAGAGAGGGAGCGTGAAGTTGTTTCTGACGAACTGTGAGAGAAGACGTCGAGCAAAGAATTGATCGAAGGATCCTTGCGCTGTTCGGATGGCATGTCAGTGATGCTCAACGTTGACGAATCGCAAATGGCAGTTGATAAGCAGGCAAGGTCAGGAGGCAGTGGAGAACGGGATAGTGCATCGGCGTCTGAATGTCTGCGTCCTGAGCGATAAACAACACGGATATCGTATTCCTGAAGGCGTAAAGCCTAACGAGCGAGGCGGCCAGTAGGATCTTTCATTGACGCTAACCAGCACAAGGCATGGTGATCTGTGACAACATCAAAATGGCGTCCGTAAAGGTAAGTACGAAATTTTCCTATAGCCAAAATGATAGCTAAGCACTCCTTTTCTGTGACGGAATAGTTGGACTCTGCCTTCGTTAGGGTACGGCTGTCATAGGCGACAACGTACTCGTCGCAGCCATCCTTGCGTTGAGCGAGATTGGCACCGAGGCCGACACCGCTTGCATCCGTGCGAATTTCAGTGAGTGCATTGGCATCGAAGTGGCGGAGAACTGGCGGAGACGTGAGTAGCCGGCGCAGCACCATGAATGCGTCATCGCAGTGGAAATTCCAGCCAGAGAGGTCCGCGCTACGAGAGAGAAGCTGAGTCAGAGGGGCAAATATAGAGGCGAAATTGCGAATGAAACGCCAAAAATAGGAACACAAGCCTACAAAACTACGAAGCTTTTATAGGGTAGTAGGCTTGGGGTACTCGGCAACGGCACGCAATTTGGCAGGGTCTGGCGATATTCCTTCTTTTGAAACGACGTGGCCGAGAATTGTGAGTTTGCGGGTGCCAGAACGACATTTCTTGAAGTTTAGTTGCAACTCGGCTGCCGCAAGGCACTGGACAACTTGTTTCAGACGGGAAAGATGAGTTTCGAAATTCGCCGAGAATACAACTATGTTGTCTAAATAGCAAAGACAGGTGTGCCAATTAAGTCCCCTGAGGACACTTTCCATCATTCTTTCAAAAGTCGCAGGCGCATTGCAAAGACCGAAGGGCATTACATTACATTCATATAAGCCGTCAGGGGTCACAAACGCCGTTTTTGGACGGTCTGGTTCAGCCATTGGCACTTACCAATATCCGGAGCGCAGATCCAGTGAAGAGAAAAACGCCGCACCTTGATGGCAATCCAAGGCGTCATCAACGCGTGGCAAGGGATAAACATCCTTGCGTGTGATGTTGTTTAGTCGACGATAATCCACGCGAAACCTGATGGAGCCATCCTTTTTTCGCACGAGAACCACTGGCGAAGCCCAAGGACTGTGTGAGTGCTGAATAACACCACGTTGCAGCATCTCGTCGACGTGTTGAGTGATGACGTCACGCTCAGTCTGCGAGACGCGGTTGGGGCGCTGACGAAGTGGAGTATGATGACCGGTGTCGATATGGTGAGCGACAACTGACGTGCGTCTCAAGGGAGGTTGTCCGTGGTCGAAGGAGGCGCGGAAGCGGTCAAGTAGTTGGATGAGCTGATTGCGCTGATCTTGCGTAAGACCGGTGTATACGCTGCGCAACAGAACGTCTTTGTCAGGTAGTGAGGGCGCGGTGGCAGCTGTGACAGCATCCACGGACATTAGTGTTGTATCAGAACAGGCATCGAAAGAAAAGATGTCATTATAAGTGTCAAGACTCCCAATACATTCGCCATGCAATAAGGTAGCGGGAGAAGGCAGCGAATTCCACACGTACACGGCACTGGAGCCATCGGCAAGTGTTATGACGGCAAACGGGACGACAAGGTTCCGGCGACGAGCGCATTCTTGTGACGGCATAAAGAGGGCAGTTGAATCGGAAACGGGGTTGCACAAAAGAGATACCACGGCGACCGAAAAAGCAGAAATGACGACGTCAGCGGCGACGATCACCTTTTTGGGTGAGCGAGGGAGATCTATGACTGTCGTGCTGAATGGAAACAAAACGAGTTGAGCACGAGCGCAGTCGACAACCGCATGATTAGCGGAAAGAAAGTTCTATCCCAGGATGATTTCATGAGACGCATGCGGAAGGACGACAAATTCAACGATGTAAAGCACTCCTTGAATCACAACACGAGCAGTGCATGTGGCAGAAGGTTGGACGTGTTGCGAACTCGCTGTGCGTAAAGAAATTTCAACCAGTGGAGTCGTCACTTTGTTCAGATTGCGGCGTAACACTTCACTGATTATACAAATAGCGGCACCTGTGTCGACAAGAGGAGTTGTGGCGAAACCGTCCACAAACACGGCAATTTCGTTAGGCGGCGAAAGATGAGGCCTTGGAAATTTCGTTGGTAGCGCAGCTCTTGCCTCACGAACTGCGACTGTTAGTTTTCCTCCTGGACGTGGTTGGAACGGCGAAGCATGGGGGAAGGAGACCGAAGACAGGGTGAAGGAGATCGACGTCAGCTGAAGTCGGGTCGACGTGAGAGGGGGTCATGTGAATCAGGTGTCACATGCGATTCTGATTGCCGAGGTATGTTACCAGTATGCTGAACATCATTAAAATAGAATCTACGGCGACGACAATAGCGGGCGACATGTCCTGGAATACCACAGTTGTAGCACACAGGCCGGTTATCCGGAGTACGCCAAGAGTTTACAGATGCTCGAGGTGGTGGAAAGGGCCGATTTACCGGATAAACCGAAACTGGTGACCTGTAGTAGTTGGTGTCTGGACTGTATGAAGGGAGTGGCGGTTGGGCAGGAGGTCGGCGGACGGCTTCTGCATAAGTCAGCGGTGTAGCCACTGATATTGGGGACGCGGGCGAAGGGAGAAACTCGGCAACTTGCGTCTGAATAGCACGGCGAAGTGAGTGGTCCAGTGTTGTGGGGGTCTCGTTGATGGTGGCGACAAGAGAGAGCTGTCGAGCAACTTCCTCCCGGATGTACTGTTGCATTTGAGGCATTAACACGCTGTAGTCGGGGCCACTGCTTTTGCACTCCAAAGCCGAAATATGAGCTATTTGCGTATTAGTGCGACGTGTAGAAATTCGTTGCTTGCGCAGCTCATCGAAACTTCGACATAGCTGAATCACGGCCGTGATGGTCTGCGGGTCTTTGGCCACAAGCATATGAAAAACGTCGTCATAAATGCCTTTCATTATATTCTTTATTCTGTCAGCCTCCGTCATCCTCGCATCGACGCGCCTACAGAGGCTAATCACATCCTCAGTGTAGCTCGTGAAGCTCTCACCATTTCGCTGAAATCGTCCCCGCAGGTTCAGTTCAGCACGAAGCTTACCCATGGCTGGACGACCGAAAAACGAGGTGATGGCCTCTTTGAAAACCGACCAGGTGGGGATATCGGCTTGGTCGTTGGTGAACCATAGGTTGGCCGAATCCGTCAAGTAGAAGATGACGTGTCAGCTTCGCAGGGTCATCCCACATGTTAATCACGCTGGCATGCTCGTACTCTGCCAGCCAGTCCTCGACATCTTGATCTTCAGTGCCGTTGTATGCTGGTGGGTCACGCAGACGAAGTACACCAGAACACATGACATGTGGCAGCGTGGAAGAGCCTTGTGGGGGATCGACGTGCTTGGTCATCGCGGACTGAGATGGTAGCTTACGGCTGCGGAGCTCCAGGACGTTACCCATCACATTTCCATCAAATGCAACGAGCAAGGTTGCGTAAAAACACAGGTTATTATTCGATAAACATTAGCCGCAACAAGCTGGCACAGGCAGGAACCCGGCAAGCACGAGCCACACACGGACGTCAACGTCTTCTTTCACGCTGGCACAGAGCTGGCGCCACTATGCTTCGGTACAATACATACATACATACATACATACATACATACATACATACATACATACATACATACATACATACATACATACATACATACATACATACATACATACATACATACATACATACATACTGTACCGGTGCACATCAGTGCTAGCTCTGTGCCAGGGAGAGAAAAGACGACGAAGTTCGTGTGTCGTGCTCTCGGCCTCCTGTTTTCTGTGCTGCAGCTGTCTTGCTTGCCCTGGCGAGTTTCTTTCTCAAACTCCTCCGAAGAACACGCTTGTTACATTTGGTCGAGTGCTGCTGGCTCGTTCCCCTTTTCATCTTGGAGCTCAGGAACCGTATTTTACCATCTGCCATCGGAATTTCCGAGGACGCCGCTCCTTCCCAAGCACCTTCGACGGTCATGTGTGCTGGGATGCTTCGTCAGCATGACCCCCTGATGTTCAGCGGCACCTACAAACTTGACGTTGAAGACTGGCTGGTAGAGTTTGAGGGTGTTAGGGGTCCCAACAAATGGTATGACCCTGCTAATTGGACGCGCGTCAGCTTCGATCTGACTGATGTGGCGAAGCTATGGTACAACAACCTTGAAGCCTCAGTTCTCCACCTGTTAGGTATTTAAGCAAATAATCACTTTGTTCTTCAGCTGGCCTGGATTGAACAAGCTTCGCGTCGTACATCGTCTCCGTGCCAGAGCCCAAAGGAAAGGTGAGACGTTTACGAGTCATATTGAGAACGTCATCGACCTGTGCAAGCGCGTGAATGCATCTATAGTGGAGTCTGTCAAAATAAGGCACATACTGAGAGGCATAGATGACGATGCATTTCAAATGCTGGTAGCCAAATGCCTTCAGACAGTAGTGCAAGTCTTTTAACTGTGCCAAAGTTTTGATGAGCTGCGCAAAGAGCGTCTTTCTACTCGTCGTGTCGGCATTCTCACAGTGGAACGCTCATCTTTGGAAGCTAAGAGCACTGGCGCTGAATATTCCACAATACCGCCGCAATTTAAGTAATACAGTCCTGAGGAAGTAGCTCGTCAGCTCTCTATTGTCACGTCTGTCACCGAGACTTCCACGAAACTAGATCACTCGCTCCGTCGTTTCATTCAGGCTCAAGTTGCTGAGGTGGTTCCACCTCCTGTACTACCAACGCAGCCTACAGCGCCTCTCACCTATGCTGAAGCTGCTACCCATTCCTATGCTTGACCGACGCCAACACCATCCGCCCCAGTCACCAACTTCAACTCGCCAGCACGCCCTGTTCACCCAATACGCCCGGTTCTCGCGCCACCCCTCTCACCTCTCGGACCACCTCACAACCCTTGGTGCACTCCAGACAACAGGCCCATCTGCTACGCCTGCAGCATTCCTGGCTATGTTGCGCGCCACTGTCATCGTCGGCGCAGTTTTTATGCCAATGATTACATCCCCGATTTCGACTGAATGCCACAGCAGCCAGCATATCCTGTTTCCGCCTACTCATCGGGTGCTTATTCGCACCGTGCCAGTTCCCCCTCACGTCGATCTCCTCCTCCCCGGCACCACTCCATTTCTCCTATGCTCCGCCGTACCAACCCCACGCAAGAGGAAAACTAAGAGCCGCAGTTCCTGAGGCACGAACTGCGCCCTCGTTGAAAATTTCAAGGCCTCATCTTTCGCCTCCAAAAGATATCGCGGTTTTATTGATGGTGTCGCGACGAACGCTCTTGTCAACACAGAAGCTGCCGTTTCTGTTTTAAAAAAAACTTTTGTGCCGCAAACTGCAGAAAGTGACGATACCCGTTTCTGATCATTTATTACGGACGGCAAGCTCGCAGCACGTTAAGCCAGTGGCGGCGTGCACGGCCCGTCCTTTTATCAACGACGCATTATACATTGTGGAATTCGTTGTCCTACTAGATGCATCCCATGAGGTGTCCTCGGTTAGGACTTTCTTTTTACACACGTTGCGCTCGTTGATTACGCTTGAGCTCGACTCGCTTCATCCTCTTTCAGCACCACAGTCGTCGACATCCCGAGCCCGGTGCCTAAGTTGGTTGTCGATACAGGCGCTATTATTTCTCCGTTCTCTGCCACTCTGGTGTCCGTTCCCTCTGACTTTGTGAATTGACTGCCCTGTTTACACCGTCTGAAGACTGTGCACGCCGACAGAACCTCACACTCCCATTTGCCGTCGTTACCCTTGTGAATGGTGCCGATGTGGCCTACGCGTGCAATTTCTTTCCTTGCTGGGCAACTCTGTTACGCGGCGAATGTGTTAAACGTTTAGACAGTTTTGAGGCCATCTTTCGTTTGGATGCAACGTTCGAAAAAACACCGTTGACGATAAATGCCGTCACATCCGCCTCGGCTACAACCTCCCCTGTTCAATACATCCTCTTGCGTAGCATCGATAACGCACTTACGCCAGTCGAGCGCACAGAGGTTGTTCGACTGCTTGAACGCTTTCGTGCCTCTTTCGACGTTGGCCAGCCAATATTGGGGCGCACGTCTGCAGTGGTTCCTCTTATTGAGACCGGTCTTCATGCTCCCCTGCGACAGCGTGCCTTTTGGGTATCGCAGGCCGAACGCCGCGTTATTAGTGACAACGTCACTGACATGCTAAAACCTGGCGTTCTTCAGGAATCGAACAGTTCCTGGGCCTGTCCTGTCGTACTGGTACGGAAAAAGACGGTTCAATAAGATTTTGCGTTGACTACTACCGCCTAAACAAGATTACGCGGAAGGATGTTTATCCCCTACCACGATACGACGATGACCTGGACTGCCTTCAAGGAGCCGAATATTTCTGATCACTGCATCTGCACTCAGGCTAATGGCAAGTGCCCATGGCTGAAGCCGATCGTCCGAAAACAGGGTTCGTCACCCCTGACGGTGTATATGAATTTAACGTTATTGCCTTTCGGCCATTGCAACGCGCCAGCTACCTTCGAAAAGACCATGGACACCATTCTCAGGGGCCTCAAACAGCAGACCTGTTTATGCTATCTATATGATATAGGGGTTTTTCTGAAAATTTCTCATCTCATATCGCTCACCTTGAACAAGTTCTCGAGTGTCTCACTAACGCCGGCTTGCAGTTAAACCTGAATAATTCTCATTTTGGCGCCCATTAGCTTACCATCCTAGGCCATGTCGTCTCCAAAGAAGAAATATCGCTAGATCTTGCCAAACTTTAAGCGGTTGCCAAATATTCCAAGCGCAGCACTTTAAAAGAACTCCGAAGCTTTATTGGGATATTTTCAGCACTCCATCCGCAATTTCGCCTTCATTATCATTCTTTTGACACAGCTTCTCGCCGGCAGCAACGACCTCTCAGCTTCTAGTGAAAGACGTCGCGTAGTTCCTTCTTCGTCATCTCATTCTGCGCCATGTGACCCCACGTGAATTACTTAGTGACCGTGGCCACGTCTTCCTCTCAAATGCCATCGAGCTTCTGCTCAAAAAATGCCGCATTGTACACCGCACCGCTTCCGCATACCATCCTCAGACTAACGGCATGATGGAACGCTTGAATCGTACCCTTGCCGACATGCTGGAGATGTACATGTCCGAAGACCACACAAACTGGGACCGCGTACTTCCTTTCATCACCTACGCTTACAACTCTGCGTCTCAAACTACCACTGGCTTCTCTCCCTTCCTTCTCCTGCATGAACTTGAACCTTCATGTTCTATGGACACCATTCTGCCGTAACACCCGGACCTTTCTGAGGGCAAACCCATCTCTCAAGCTGTTGCTTACGCTGACGAATGCCATAAACTGGCTCGCTCGTACACCACGCAAGATCAGTCGCGCCGAAAATTCCGTCATGAAACAGCTGCGTCTGATGCCCATTACTCCCCTGAAAGGCTCGTTTGGCTTTCGGTCCCGTCCACAACTCCCGGACTTTCAACTAAGCTTTTATCACGGTACCACGGTCCTTACCGCATGCTGGAGCAGACATCTCCCGTAAACTACGTCGTCGAGCCTGTCAACCCATCGCCCGATCATCGCAGCCGGGCCGTGCAACAGTTCACGTCACACGCCTTAAACCCTGCTACGACCCACCTATAGCGTTGTTTTCTTAAGTCGCCGTCGCCTGGATGGCTTCTCTTTGTGCAGGGAGGGAATTTTACCGGTGCACATTGGCGCTAGCTTTGTGCCAGGGAGAGAAGAGACGACAAAGTTCGTGTGTCGCGCTCTCAGCCTCCTGTTTTCTGTGCTGCAGCTGTCTTGCTTGCCCTGGCGAGTTTCTTGTTGAAACTTCTCCGAAGAACACGCTTGTTACAATACATACATACATACATACATACATACATACATACATACATACATACATACATACATACATACATACATACATACATACATACATACATACATACATACATTGAGGTGTATATAAGAGAATTAAAAACTATAAAAGAGCATGCCTGATAGCCTCAGTATCAAAACTACGAGGTTTAAAGGGAAAAAGTTACAAAAAGCCTGTTTCTCACACCATCTTGTAACAGTTCGATATATAATTTCTGTGGCTTCCACTAACAACTGATTTTTAAACAAAATATAGGAAGAGAGACCCTAATCATGTCATGCTACGAAGAAAAGCAGTGCGTAAGAATTTTGTATAGGTCTGCAAGAGCAAAGCTGACTGACACAGCTTGGCTTTTTCACAACAGAATATGAAACTCTCTTTACGTCACGTGAGCTGAAATGTTGGCACAGAGCAAGCAAATTCTAGAAATGCATAAATAACACAATTCTAGGCTACCAAGCTCCTTGAAAAAAACAATGATTGTAGTGACTCCTGTAGACCATACTGAGTTTCCAAAAAGCACTCCCCAAAAGGCTTCAAAGTTTGCACAGCAGCACAGTTCCAATACAGCAGTATCTTAGTCTGCTTGAAAATAATTCAGCTCACTGCTGAGCGAGGGCCGTATGCTATGCATGTAAGGTGATGGTGTAGTACCCTACTTTTAAAGGTTGCTGCTTGCCTCAACTGCAGTGTTGTTCAGCTCATATGTGTACAATTACAGCTTATAATATGTCACTACAAAGTGGTTAATATTTTTGTGCATCGAACATGAACAAAATAAACAAAATAGGTACATTTACCGTTGCATAGTTCAAAAAAATAATATAAATATTTCCTTAGAGCTTTCACAACTCATGTGAGTACAATTATAGTGGTTATTATGAGCACATAGTTACCTGCCCTTGAGTTTTGTTTTAAATCAGCAGCTTCAATCATAGAGAACACCAGTAGTTATTGTACGGCTAAAGCATAATAATACGCATGAAAAAAGCCAAGTAAGCGCATGCTATAGCTTCATATTAATAAAATAAATGTATTCAGTAGTAATATGAGAGTGTGCACAAATAACTAATTGATATGTGGGGTTTAACGTCCCAAAACCACTATATGATTATGAGAGACGCCGTAGTGGAGGGCTCCAGAAATTTCGACCACCTGAGCTTCTTTAACGTGCGCCCAAATCTGAGCACATGAACCTACAACATTTCCGCCTCCATCGGAAATGCAGCCGCCGCAGCCGGGATTTGAACCCGCCACCTGTGGGTCAGCAGCCGAGTACCTTATCCACTAGACCACCACGGCGGGGCTGCACAAATCACTAGTCATTGATAGAATACAAAATACATTATCAAGAAACTTACACCAGCAATCATTATTATAAAAAATGTAAATTTACACAGCAGAAACAGACAAGTCGACTGTTGAAAAGGACAGATGGACAATGCATAACATTACACAAATACGAAAACCTGTTGTCGGATATAGTAAGAGTGATGATTATTCTCTTCTACGAAAATATTCCACATTGAAGCACTTTTAGGAGTTTACACACACATGAAATCCTTGTTGCTATACTAATGTTCGTATTCTGAACAATTCTGTTGACCAAGTAGACGATTACCGCATCAATGGCTTTAGTTGTACAGCAAGCAATGCAATCAAGGTTACGACTGCTGAGAATGAATGCTGTTTTCTATGGCAGTGAAATGCAGACACGCAGACTCTTTGAGTAATCTGCATGTTAAAAGGTAAAGGTAGCTTAAGTATATATACGGACTACCACTACAGTGTGTTTACAATAACTTCATGGTTAGGATTCTTGCTAACGATTGGATTTTAACTGCGTAGATGCTTGCTGTAGCTGCTGCGAATGTCACTATACAATTCAAACTGCTCCATCCATCGCAATGTGTTCTTTTTGTTCACGTCTACTTGAATAAGAGGACACAGTGGCCGATATTCACTCTCTGCTTGTTGGTCTTCTCTGTTCTGTTCGAGATACATTGCACATGACTATGGGGCACCTGATACCAAGTTACTACTGAAATTTCAAAAAATGCAAGTCATTGTTACAAGAACACTACAAGCAAAAGTGTACGGCCCATAAAAAGATCACAGCATATCAACAGAGTAGATGATGATGAGTAGGGCGGAGCGTTCGCCCGTCCTTGTGTCCAAGTTTCCGTTTGTTCGTCCATTCACCTTTTCGCCCATTCATCCATGCTTGCATCCATCCATCAATTCGTGCTCCCGTCCGTCCATGCGTCCGTCCATATCTCTCTCCATGTATGCTTCCGTCTGCTCTTTCATTCATTCCTGCTTCCGTCAGTCCGTCCATCCGCCCGTGTTTCCGTCCGTCCAACCATCCATGAGTCCGTAGCACCACCGACATCATCGAAATTGCACCACGAAAGAGGAAGAGGAATTGTGCGTTGCAGCAGCAAGGCTGGAGCGAGGGAGCAAAAAATAAAGAAACTGCTCGGGCAATAGGACGTGTCAAGTGGCTTTTCTTATGTGCGCTCGGCAAGCTCGTCCTTTCCTCCGTGATTACGTCTGTTCGTCTGCTTGTCTGTTCATGCTTCCTTCCGTCCATCCGTGAATCAATCCGTGCTTCTTCTGTTCGTCAGTTTGTCTGCGTTTCCGTCGATGCATCTGTTCGTTCGGGCACCCGCTCGTTCTTCTCTCCGTCCGGTAATGCGTCCATTCGTCTGCCTGTCCATCCATGCTTCGTCCATCCATGCGTCCATCCACCCATGCTTCCGTCCATTGTTCTGTCTGTCCACGCGCCCGTTCATGTATCCTTCCGTCGATACGTCTGTCTGTCTGTCTGTCTGTGTGTCTGTCTGTCTGTCCGTTCCCCATTCGTTAGTCTGCTTGCCCGTTCAGTCTTCCGTTCGCTCGTTTTTCTCTCCGTCCGTCCATGCGTCTGTCCGTATGTCTGTCCCTCCATGCTTCCGTCCATCGGTGCGTCCGTGCTTCTGTTTGTCCGTGCTTGCGTCAGTCCATCCATGTGTTTGTCAATTTGTGTCTTCATTGGAATGGTTCCTAGAGAAGCAAAGAGTTTATCCAAACGCAATGACTGGCCTCCGGAAGGGAAGGTCATAAATTGACAGTGTGATTGATTTGGTAACAACCGTAGAACATCGGAAACGGCGCCACCAATTAACGGCTGCAGTATTTCTTGCTATAAAAGGTGCATTCGACAATGTTCTGCATGAAGCCATTCTAAATGCTCTTGTAGACTATGACATTGGCGGCCGCATGCATCAATGGATAGCCAGCTATCTTCAAGAACGAACTATATTCATGTCTACGGCTGACGGTGACACAAATAAGTGTCCCGTTTATTGTAGCGTGCCTCAAGGTGGAGTCCTGAGCCCAACATTATTTAATAACGTACTTATTGGCCTCGTTAAATAGCAAGTTGTGGATTCCCAATCACCAACTAGCCCCAGCATCTTTCTTATCTTGAACTGCAACAACTGAAATTTAGGCGAACTTGTAAGAATGCGCACTTTTGCAGTTAGCGACCAAGAAAGACACGTCTTGCCTCTTTGTTCTTCGCCTTCGTATTTTGTGCCACGTGCTCAAATGTGCAATTATCAAATAAGCGTGCGAACTTGGACTCGTTATATAGTTATAGCTAGAAAAAAGTGTGCCAAACTACAAACATGTGAAGGGTCTAGTTTGTTCTTTCTCGTCTTTGTTTTGTTTTACTCATTTTTGTTTTGATTAGCAATAATTAGCTCAGGCCATGGCATGCTTGACGGACACTCATGGGGAATGGCTTTTGTGCTGTAGTGGGCATCCAACGCTCATAAGCGAGAGTAAAAACAAGCCACTGTGATCAAATTTCTGGTGAGTGAGAACTGTTTTAGCGCATTTATGAGTATAATGAAGCCTTTTAGTCGTTCCGAAAAGTTTGGACGGTTAATTTGAATACGGGTCAACTAAGCTTCCTACAGCCATGGTGGCACTGAGTACGAGTCAGTCCTAAGCAGGAATATATGAGAGAGTACCGTTTACATCAACGTATTAGCGTTAGAGATTTCGTTTAGCAGAAATGCCAACGTCGGTGTCAGTGTGGGCGTCGTCGGTTAAGAGCGAAAAATCATAACCTTGTGCTTGACTGAAAAATGGAGTAGCATGTAAATAAAATAAAATATTAGATTTTCTGGGTACAGGAAATCCTCGAACCCCCAGCGTTTGCGTGGCGAGCAAAAGTTCTACCGCACAGCCACACGTAAACTTGAAAGTAGAGGTAAAACAACTTTCTCTGCTTGTAATGGCAGTTCTTTATTGAAATTTTCTTTGTTTTTGTTATGACAGAATAGGGTGGCCGTGGAGCCCCTTTAGATGTACTGACTCTGGTGTACACTGCAGTTATGGTGCTTAGCTGCTGGCCTGAAAATCGGGGGTTTAATCGCGGCCGCGGCAGTGACATTTCAAAGGAGGCGATGTCGTAGAAGCCCGTGTATACATTGCGATGTCAGATCACGTTAAAGAACAACAGATGGTAGAAATTTTTGGTGCCCTCAATTAACGCGTTTCTCCAAATAGTCGTTCTGGGACGAAAGGTCCGCTATAATATTACTATTATGATAGGCTATGCCAGCCCTATGCACGCGTTAATACAACAAAAAATGCAGGAAGCAACGTGGACACCTTGCGACAACCTTTGTAAAGGAAACACATCTGCACATTTTTTTATTCATGCTTTCTTTCTTTCTCTCGTGTTGTAGCAGGGCCGCTGTCAAAAAAAGAATAGATTTCTTGGATGCAGTGTGAATAGACCTATTATTTTGTGCTCGACCAAATATTATTGGAGAGCACCATCCAAGAAGCGAGGATAATTTATGTAGCTATTATTGCCAAACACAAGGGCTTACACGGGTCTGCCGCTCTGCCCTCCCACTGCACACTGCTGCAGCAGTGTGCGGCGATCTCACAGTATAATACTCTGAGCCGAGTCTATTCAGGGAAAACATAGCACGGCAGTGAAACCGCATAAAAAAATTCCATTTGACAAAAGGATGTTTGCGTCCTAGTACTTTGCAAAAACACTTCGTAAGATTTCCGACTTTCAACTGGGTGTTTTGAGTTTTTTAAAGCTTGCTATTATGCATAGCACACACACACAACCAAACAATTACAGGGTCTTGGTCCACTCGAAGGCTAAAACCATGTTTTTTTTTTATGTTGGCGTATATTTTACATGCAGAAGCTGTTTGAAACGTTTGAAACTAACGCGGTCATGCACGATTACGTTTTCCGACGTTGTTTTGCGCTGCATCGCAGGCATTGTCACCTTTCTGCCTTTCTCAGCACTGCCTCCGTGATGGGCCAGCTTTGAACAAGCAGTTATGTGCGATAACATTTTAATGACGTCAAAAATGAAGGGCATAATTGACGTCGCGATTACGCAGCATTTTGACATCACGCGACGATCTTTTGCATCACTCGTGTTGATACCACCAATGGTAAACACCGATGAAGAAAAGTGATCAGTTTCCGCGTTTTATGAAGCATCTATAACTTTAGCCTTAATATCAGGAAGAGATATCTCGGCAGTTATGACCATCTTCAAGAATTTGTTTCGCAAAAATTTGGGCGTAGGCTTCATTGCTTGCAAGCAAAAAATCACCGTCTTGTCCGGCAATAAAAAATAAACGAGATAAATGCAAATCAAATCAATTTTACAAGTTTCCGGTTACAAGTTAGGATCGAACGCTAGTCGTCTGTGTGGCAATGAGGTGTTCTACCATACAGCGACGCATCTGCTGGTAAATGCAGTGAAAACAACGTCCTCTGCTATAGGATATGAAGGGAAAATACCTAAAATGCTTTGCTAACAGACGGGACCTGTATACAAATCTCACTTTGACATATGCAATATCGCAGCAGTATTGCGTGGTAAAAGTGATTGGGCTTGAAAAAAATGTGATATCATACTCTTCACAGCTTAGAGCTGGCTAGCCATTAAAAAAGGCACACAGTTGATTCGAGAAAAGAAAAAAAAACAGAAACGTGGTATAATTGATATATTCTATTCGCTCGTAATTTTGTACATTACGCCTCTATCACCAGATAGCGTGACGTGACGTTTTCTTAAAAAAAAGATATTTAAACTCAGAAGAAATGAAGAAGCGTCGCCCGGGGAAGACAGCCAATTCACGAAGAATGCATTTCCCTGAATTCGCGAATATTCTAAGAGCAACGCAGGTTATATATTGCCGCATTCAACCTGCAGAGGAGAGCTCGCACAGCCAGAGAAGAAGACGAAGCCCTTGCCCGGTCCTCTTTCCGAGCGCCTTTCATTTTTAATTAAAGTGAGCTCTTCTATATCGAACTCCTGCTGTGTCTGCGTCGTGACACTGGTGGAGGTGCTGGGTACATGTCCAGGACACCTTCCAACAGCCCGGGATCTAGTCCACAAAGACTTCCGCTCGTCGAAACATCCGTTCACCGCGCCAGCCGCCGCCTGTTAGGCCTGAGCCCAGAGTTCGGTTTTTGGACGGAAAACATGACCGCGCCGGGAAGCAGTTGCCCCACCATGACGAGCCCAAGCACGACATAGGTGACTGTTTTCACCCCTAAAACTCCTGTGGACTTTCATGGCAACACATATGAGGACGCAGATGACTGGCTTGAGGAGTTCGAGCGCACAGCCAACGTTAACGGGTGGAACGCCGCACAGAAGTTGGGGTACGTGTATTTCCCTCTTCAAGACGGGGCTCGCACGTGGTTCACGAATCGCGTGTGGTCAACGTGGGACGAGTTCCGGTGGAAGTTCCTGGACACCTTTGCAAACACCGAAAGGCGGGAGCAGGCACAACGACTCCTTGAATCACGGATACAAAAGCCCAACGAGTCTGTTGCAATGTTTGTTGAGGACATGGCTCGTCTCTTTCATCGAGCCGATCCCGATATGTCCGAGAACAGAAAGATCAGCCACCTCATGCGTGGTGTTAAAGAGCAGCTGTTTGCTGGTCTCGTACGGAACCCACCTTCAAGCGTCGACGAATTTTCGAAGGAGGCGACCGCCATAGAACGCGCACTACAGCTACGGTACCGCCAGTACGACCGTCCAAACAACAGCGGACAAATCAGTGCAACCGCCGTGACCACCGTGACACCTGACGAGCGTTCTTTGCGTGACCTGATACGCGAAATTGTACAAGAAGAGGTGAAGAAGCTCGCTGCCACATCGAATGACTGCGCGATTGCGTCGGTCACAGAAGTTGTTCGCCAAGAAATAAGGCAAGCGCTTTCACTTCCCGAGCCGAACACTGAAATAGTTAGGCCAACATATGCAGATATTCTCCGTCGACAGCCTAGATCTAACGTGCCGCCACCTCAACAGTACCACCAGCAACAGCCGCCGACAGTGCCTTGGTACTACAGGGAAACGTCGACGCCGATGCGACCCCCACTCCGCAAAACCGACATATGGCGTACCCCTGACTACAGACCCCTGTGCTTCCATTGTGGGGAAGCAGGCCACATCGTGCGGTATTGTCCTCATCGCGTTGCCGGGTATCAAGGATTTCCGTCCACTACCCCTCGGCGCTATTTTGACGGAAGACGCAACGTTGAAACGAGCGCGACGATCCCGCGAGACGTTTCTCCTGGGTTCCGGTCACGCTCACCCTTTCCAGGTCATTTTCCCCGATCTAATAGGGGTAGCACCACGGACATGGCGAGAGGAAGGTCTCCCAGTCCACGCCGGGGAAATTAAAAGCAGCGACCTTAGGGGGGAAGGTTGCGAATTGCCGAAGATTTGAAAATCCCCCATTACCGCCGCATGAAGTGCCGCACATTTCGAATGAACCGACGAAAGACGAGATTGTCACCGCCGACATCACACTTTCAATTGACGGTCACGACGTGACCGCACTGGTCGACACTGGTGCGGACTTTTCAATAATGAGTGCGAATCTGGCCGACCAACTCAAGAAGGTAAAAATGGAATGGACGGGGCCGCAAATTAGAGGAGCCGGAGGCCAGCTGCTAACACCTACCGGAAAGTGCACCGCACGAATTAAGATTGGGGATTCATCATTCGTGGCAACCTTCGTCATTCTTGCTGAGTGTTGTAAACAGGCCATTTGGGTATGGATTTCCTGCGGGAGTACGGTGCCATTATAAATATACCGGACGGTGTACTGACCTTCTCAGCGGACCATAGCGCAGTGCTGCAGCGCAAGTACATGCGTGTGATTGACGACGTGACCATGCCACCGTTGTCATGCCGCCTCGTCTCTGTCACGTGTAACACGCAGCATAGTAGAGAAGGTGTCGCGGAACAAATATCGACGCTTTTACTCTCTCGAGGAATCACTATTGCCAGAAGTCTCGTCAGTGTAGTGTCTGGGCAAGCAGAGGTCCTGTTGACAAACTTCAGCAACGAGCGTCGACACATTGCAGAGGGTACCACAGTTGCATACTTCGAAGAAATTGTAGAACTCCGCGAGTGCTTCGCAGTGCAACAGGCACAGACACCGGCCGCTTCAACACCACTGCCTGTCGACGTGAGCACAGATTTATCGCCAGCGCAGAGGCAGAGTCTTCTAGGTATTCTCGGCCAGTTTGAAGATTGTTTTTCGTCGACCTCGAGGGTAAATCAAACGCCACTGACACAGCACCGAATTATAACGGAAGAGACGGCAAGACCAATTCGACAAAACCCATACCGCGTGGCACCGAAAGAACGGGAAGCAATCCAAGAACAAGTCCAGAAAATGCTCAATGATGACATCATTCAGCCGTCAAAAAGCCCTTGGGCATCACCGGTAGTGCTAGTTAAGAAGAAAGACGGCAGCTTACGCTTCTGTGTGGACTACCGCAAGCTGAACCGCGTGACAAAGAAAGACGTATATCCGCTACCGCGTATTGACAATTCACTTGACAGGCTGAGACATGCACGCTTCTTCTCGTCGATGGACCTGAAAAGCGGTTATTGGCAAATACAGGTCGATGAGCGGGACAGAGAAAAGACTGCTTTTGTTACGCCTGACGGTCTTTACGAGTTTAAAGTCTTGCCCTTCGGATTGTGCTCAGCCCCAGCAACATTTCAGAGACTGATGGATACCGTCCTATCAGGCCTTAAGTGGCAGACGTGTCTGGTATACCTCGACGACGTCATTGTTTTCTCACCAACATTCGAGGAACATCTGAGACGGCTGCAATTAGTATTTCGAGCAATACGGTCTGCTGGCTTATCGCTGAAACCTGAGAAATGTCATTTCGGTTTCAAGGAACTCCGATTCTTGGAACATGTGGTCAGCCATGAAGGTGTTCGTCCGGACCCCGACAAGATCGACGCCGTCCGAAAATTTCCGGTGCCAACAGAAAAGAAGGCCGTAAGACGTTTTCTTGGCCTTTGCGCCTACTACCGCAGATTTATCGCCAATTTCTCGCACATAGCGTCGCCCTTAACACGCATAACGAGAGACAATGTTCCATTTTTATGGGGCGAAGAGGAACAAGCAGCATTTGACAGTCTACGACAGCGCCTGCAGAAACCCCCTGTGCTTGCTCACTTTGACGAGGACGCTCCAACCATGATCCACACTGATGCCAGCAACGTAGATTTAGGCGCTGTACTCGTCCAGTGGCAAGACTCAGCCGAGAGAGTGATTGCATATGCAAGTAGGACGCTTTCCCGTGCCGAGTCCCATTATTCCACAACGGAAAAGGAATGTCTTGCTGTAGTATGGGCAGTTCTGAAGTTTCGCCCATACCTTTACGGCCGTCCCTTCCTCTTTGCTGGCTGACCAACTTGAAGGACCCATCCGGTCGGCTAGCGCGCTGAAGCTTACGCCTACAAGAATTCGATATGACGGTCGTCTATAAGTCGGGACGACAGCACTCTGATGCTGATTGCTTATCCAGGTCGCCTATAAAGCAATATGATGTCTCAGAAGATGATGACATGGCATTTTTAGGAGTGGTCGACACGGTCACCATTTCGTCTAAGCAGAAGGAAGACAGTGAGTTGCTCCCTCTTATTAATTTTCTTAACGGCCAGTCTACAAGCGTTCCCAAGATAATTGCAAGGAGCCTGCCATCATTCTGCTTGCGCAGTGGTGTCCTATACAAGAAGAATTTTGCCCCCAGCGGAAATGCCCACTTACTTGTCGTCCCGACATCCATTCGCGATGAGATCCTGAGCGCTTGCAACGATGAGCCAACCTCCGGCCACCTGGGATACACGCGCACATTGGCCAGAATTCAACAAAAGTACTACTGGCCGAAGCTTCCAGGCACTGTAAAGCATTACGTCCGCACGTGCCTCGATTGTCAACGACGAAAATCGCCACCTTTAAAACCAGCCGGATTGTTGCAACCAGTGCAAGTGCCCACCATGCCTTTTGCACAAATTGGAATGGATCTCCTTGGACTATTTCCGACTTCGCATACTGGAAATAAGTGGGTAATTGTCGCTACGAACTATCTTACTCGCTACGCAGAAACAAAGGCTTTATCAAGTGGAACTGCAGTAGAAGCGGCTCGCTTTTTCATTGAAAATATCGTTCTGATGCATGGCGCTCCTAGAATTATAATAACAGACAGAGGTACTGCTTTCACAGCTATGCTCCTCAAGTCAGTGCTTGAGTTGAGTGGAACAGCGCATCGAAAAACTACTTCCTACCACCCACAAACCAATGGCTTAACAGAACGCCTCAACAAGACAATTGCTGATATGCTTAGTATGTACATCGGTGTGGATCATAAAAATTGGGACGACGTTCTACCAAACGTGACGTTTGCCTATAATACGGCGCAGCAGGAAACTACACGGAGCACGCCATTTAGTCTTCTATATGGCCGTGAAGTGACGACAATGCTTGATGCCATGCTGCTGCACGACTGCGAGGATACAGACACGGATGTTCAAGCCTTTACCCAACGAGCTGAAGAGGCACGGCAGCTAGCACGCGTGCGAATCGCCCGACAGCAGAGTTACGACGCACAGCGTTATAACCTGCGACACCGATACGTCACTTATCAACCAGGCGAGAAAGTGTGGGTCTGGAGCCCTATTCGCCGACGCGGCCTTTGTGAAAAGTTACTGAAGAAGTACTTTGGTCCCTACAATGTTATACGGCGCCTAAGTGACGTGAATTATGAGGTCATCCCAGACAGTTCTTCGCGAGCTCAAAAATCTGAAATCGTACACGTTGTGCGGATGAAGCCATATTGCAGTGAGTCAGTTGCGTAATACGTCAACTATAGATACACCGCGTATTCTGTAGCCGAGCATCGGGTCGATGCTCTTCCTGGAGGGAGGCAATTGCCGCATTCAACCTGCAGAGGAGAGCTCGCACAGCCAGAGAAGAAGACGAAGCCCTTGCCCGGTCTTCTTTCCGAGCGCCTTTCATTTTTAATTAAAGTGAGCTCTTCTATATCGAACTCCTGCTGTGTCTGCGTCGTGACAATATCATAAATATATTTCCGCAGGGATACATAGAAGTAATCTGGAAATAGCTCAATTGATGTTTTCTTATTCTGAGTAACCTAAGTACTTTGAATTTTTTTTAAAAATTGATCTGTTTATGAAACTTCCTCGTCTTTGAGGGGTGATGTAAATACTATTGTTTTTTATGTATTACAATGTACTGTCACATCTCTTCTCACGTATGTATTACATTTCTATGTTATTTTTAAGTACCATCTGTTCGTGGGAAATCACTAGTGTTATTCAACATGTTGCAAGTTCCTAGTTTCAATTAAAATGGTGTATTATACTTGGATATATGCTAAACATCTGTATTTATGTTGGTTTTAGTGTTACTGCGGCCATGTGAAAGCCTTCAGGCACATTCAAGTTCTACTATTCAGCTTTTAGTTTGAAGGACCCCTAACAACTTCGTTGGAAAATAAAAGCAATTCTGATTCTGATGTCTGCTTCTGTTAGTGTCATGGCTTGCACATATTTACAACAATGCTTGCCCCTATATGAATCTGTGATTCTATGATGAATGGTCGACGTGGCCTGGCTCATACGTCATGTTTATTCTATTCCGACTTCTTCTTTTTGGGTGGTCTCACTTTCTTGAGTAGTGGTTACATTATTGAGCACTTTGGGAGGCCACGCTGCTGTCTGCTGTCATCATCACTTGTTGCATAGAGCCAGCATATTGGGCACATACTCGTCCAAAAATAAGTCTTCTTGTTCTTCGAGCACCTTGGTGTGATTCTACTAGGGCAGGGAAAACTACGTACATTTAGCATAGCATATTGACAGCACAAGTGATGTAAAATAATTAAGAAGAGGAAGCAAGTAAGAAAGAAAAAAAAGGAATAGGAATAAAGAGAAAAAAGGAAAATAAAGAAAGAAGGCTGCCCAGATTTGCACTTCCTTCAGTGTGAAGCTGCTTTAATTTTCTTCACTGTGAAGTCCTCATTGAGTCAGAGCTACATGATCATTACACCATACTGTTTTTGCTTTATTCTAGTTAGGTGCAGGTGGGACACTAGACACATCTTGTAATATGTACCCCAGGCAGTCTGTTAACTATTTCCCAACTGTAAAAAAAACAAATAAAGGTATACAAAATCTACCGTAAGTTTCTTTCCACTCAGTCTGTACTTTTTTTCTATATTAGACGGCACAAATATTTAACTTTGATAGTGTTCTTTCATTTCTTAAATTGCACAAAAAGCAGCTTGAAGCAGGCTTCACTCTAAGTTTTGAATGTCATCAGACTCCTCTGATGAGCGAACATCACGTTTCGATTTTGTACAAAGCTCCGCACAGCTGTCATCAGATGAGGATTCATTCAAAACATTTTCGTTTGCATGTGATTTCATTTCTTTGTTTCGAGGAGGCAGCAATGTTGTTCACAGGATTCTCAGAGGGGGCACTGTGTTGAAACACAAATGGCACAGCATGAACACAGTGCCCATGTAGTCTCAAGAATCACAACTATATATGTGTATGTGTATTAGTATAGGTGTAGATAGTAAAGGTTCACTGTGTGAACCTTTACTATCTACACCTATACCTTTATTATTTTTATTATTTATCACTGTATCCAAACATTTGCTGAAACAGCTGCTTGAATGAGTTGGTTCATGTTTAAGACTGGTTTACCAGTGTAAAATGACGGAATACTTAAGAAGAGACAAACGCACGATTATTCTTAAGCATTCAATCTTTTTGCATTGGTTATTTTTCTTGGTCATCGTTGGTTACATTGGCACAATGACATATCCAGACCCCGCACCCCAACCCCAGGGTCCCCCTCACCACATGCACGTATTAGTTTTACATGTGTTTGTATACACTCAAACCGTTTATAATGAACTCGAAAATGCATCAAAAAGTGGTTGTTTTACAGCAGTTTGTTGTAGGTGGGTTCAAATTTAAATTGCGCACAAATTAGCGAACATGCCTTTTCATTTCAAGTAGGTATGCCCGCTGCTTGCTTAAACGAACATCAGGTGCAGAAAGTCGCGGTCGATGTTGTCGGTCCCATGAAAAGATTGCCGCTCAATTGCCGGTTCGTCATTACCCTCGTAGACTATTTCTCCAAGTGGTCGGAACTACAATTCTGCAGTGAGGTGTCGACGCACGTAGTGACAAGCTTTGTGTTCTCGGTATTTTCTCTGGAAGGCTACTCCAATGAAGTTGCCTGTGACAATGGCCCTCAGTTATGCTCCCGAGAATTCAACCAGTTTCTGAAGGATCGAGCCATTTGCGTCTCTCTTCGTTTTACTGGAAAAGCTCGTTAATTCAGATTTCACGGGCCCAAGAAAATGTCTCAAATAACCTAATGCTGAATGAATGAACAGGAAAAACCAAAATAAACTTGGAGAAGCATGTACGTTTATTTGCTGAGTGTAACAGTCGTTTGTGAGCTTTTTTTTTACTGCGAAAGCTGTTATGAGATCACTTTTCGGGTCACGCGCAGTTGTTGTCTGCCTCCGCCACCCTTAACCACAACGTGCAAAATTAGAAAAAAAAATCTTGCACTAATGACACAATGGGGCTTGAACTGGGGTCCACTGCGTGCCAGCCCAATAATCTACCACTGAGTTACGCCACTGCTTATAACTTGTTGTCAAACTTGCCTTAGGCAGGCATGACCTAGCACCAATGGCACAGTGGGGAACCCGGGTTCGCTATGTGCCAGCCCAGTATTCCACCACTGAGCTACACCGCTGCTTGTGTGTTGTTGTCACACTTGCCTTAGGCAGGCTTTAACAATCGCGTTAATACGACTTATGAAGCGTTTTACTGCAGCGAAAAAACAATCAGCCGTCGCACAATGCGAATAGTGCAACGAGTTGGCCTCCAATGCTCCAAACCATCACAAAAGCTTATTCTTGTTCCCCTAATAACTGTGGCACATACCCACTTCAGCCATAATTGCAATTCCTTGCAAGTGTTTAGCGGACACCACGCTTATCAGAAGAATGACGAACAATAGCATAGCAAATGCCGGCCTACTACGCAAAAGATTAATAATAATGCTCTAATGGGTACCAAGAAAGTGTGCTTGCAGTAGTTACCCAATGAGTGTTTTGAAAAGGCTCTGAAAGGCTGCTCTGCTAGTTTTCACTGTGACTGTGCTGCACCTTGTCTTGTCTTGTCTTGTCTCCTAGGAGATCTTGGCTCATACTCACATGGGGGATCGGCCACACTGTACCTCTTAATAGATCATTTTTTACAACGCTTGCTAAAAAAATAAAGAGAAATTAGAGAGAAACAATAATAATGTTCCTTTGAAAAAACGTGAAAAAATTGCAGAAGAATGCGATAAACCAGAATATATAAAACAAATTAACAAGAATGAGGAAGGGGGAGAAAGAATTGGATATATCTGGCAGTACCACTAGCAGCGTATTCTTCCGGTTGCCTGAATGAATTTATGTAGCGCTGACAGAATAGCACTGCCGCCCACACCCAACTGACTGGCTCCAAACGATAATAGGGTGGATGTATTGACTGGCAATCCGAGCATACCAATCGGCCTTTCAAGAATTATTCGGCGCAGTAAGGCGAAGTGGCGGCATGTGAGAAGAAAGTGATCTATTGTTTCCGGTTCATTGCAAACTACACATAGGTTAGTTAATGAAAATCCTGATTTGTTGAGATAAAAATTTAACAGAGAAACTCAACAGCGAAAGCTTGTGAGGGCCACCTCACATGGCATTTTGCGGTGTTCCATGTGAATTGCAAGTGCCGAAATTCTTCAGATTGTAGAAGCGACGTTTCGTTGATTTTTAAGATTAACAGGCGTTTGAATCGTTCGGCAGTAATAAAAGGAAACTGTGGAGCTACTAGCACCACCGGGAAATTTAAAGATGCCGAAGCGAGCGAATCAGCAATTTCATTTAGTTCAATTCCAGCATGCCCGGGGACCCAGATAAACCGAACTTCTGATAGGCTATGCGGTACGAGAGACCAAAATATCCTGAGAAGAGACTTTTTTGCGGACGTTAGATGTGTACATACAGACAAAGCATCCGAAATAATAATAGCTTTTGATTGCTGCACCTACCGTGCTAGCATGGGTTCTTTGTTTTCCTTTTTTTTTGCGCGGATTTCAGCTGACATTACATTTTTAACTCTTTCGATTGGCCAACAGCACACAAACTGTCGAAGAGCTCAGACAAATGTCCTTGTATCAACAACAGTCACAGCAAACACAGTCACAATAATGGAAACACAAAAGTGAACACCACAAGAAGGGGCGGTGCTGACACAACAACACAAGAAAAAAAAAGGCATCGAAGGAGCAGTGGAGCGAAGAAAAAAGATGCCAACCACGAAAGATCATGATGCCGACGTTCGGTGACGCTGCGATCCCCACTAATTGATGACGACAATGCCACTCAGGTTTTGGTTTCACTCGAGTGGCACCAGCGCTGCTTTTCTACACTTTCGTGTAGCAGCAGGTATCAGTATTTGTCCAAATTAAGCGGGGCAGAGCGGAATGCTGATGAAATAATGATAGTTTGTTCCGATAGATTAACGTGCACTGGTCGAGACCAATAGAGTGATTGGAATCGTCCAAATTATTGGGTGTCAAATTAACAAGCTTTTACTGTACTAGCCTAGGCAAATGGGCCTGCAGCAACCACTGCGCACAAACCTCGACAGCCTTTGTCTCGTGACTGGTTAGCACGGCGTGACACAGCCACTTTCTGCAGCACACTTCTGATAAGGGACAGTGCCACCTCAGTTTCACCGGATTCTTATATCACCACTGGTGGCTGTATAACCCAAACTACCAACCTCGGTTCTCATCCTCGTTTCTCTCTTCATTCGAGCACAGCATCGGCATGCTTGCCTCGCTGTTGCTGCCACGTTAATGAACAGTTAAAGTCAACGTTCGATTTCCCGGATTCTCAAGGGACCGCGAAAACGTCCGTAAAATTGGGCAGTCTGGAAAGACCAATGCATGTGAAAACACACGTTTTTTTTAGGTAATTTTCGCTGACAGAGTGGGTATTGGCCCGAGTAAAAGATTTTCATTGCAGTTCAGCCAATGCATTGTTTAGGTGGCTCTAAAAAGAGCCGTTTATAAAAAAAAAATCGATGTGGCCGATGCTACCTCATAGGTCAGCACTTAGGCACAAAGAATTTTTTTTCTTATTTTCGTTTGGCAGCAGCGGTTGCAGTTAGCGGAACGCTGACTTATACTTACTTCTTTGTACCCGCAGTGTGAATGGCCACTTTGTGAACTTCAAGCTCGTGCTGCCTGTTCAACGCATCTGCTCTTGCGTCATATCGATCAAGCGTGGAACCCTTCTGCCGATCAGCGTCCTGTCCGCCAGCCTGGATTACACTTGGATTATCTTCGTGTGTGGACTGCCTGCGCACTGCCTTCAGCATCTCGGACCACTTCAGCATAAAAGCCAACGCAACCTTGGCCACGGCTTTCGTTTGGCAGCAGCGGTTGCAGTTAGCGGAACGCTGACTTATACTTACTTCTTTGTACCCGCAGTGTGAATAGCCCCTTTGTGAACTTCAAGCTCGTGCTGCCTGTTCAACGCATCTGCTCTTGCGTCATATTGATCAAGCGTGGAACCCTTCTGCCGATCAGCGTCCTGTCTGCCAGCCTGGATTACACTTGGATTATCTTCGTGTGTGGACTGCCTGCGCACTGCCTTCAGCATCTCGGACCACTTCAGCATAAAAGCCAACGCAACCTTGGCCACGGCTTTCGTTTGGCAGCAGCGGTTGCAGTTAGCGGAACGCTGACTTATACTTACTTCTTTGTACCCGCAGTGTGAATAGCCCCTTTGTGAACTTCAAGCTCGTGCTGCCTGTTCAACGCATCTGCTCTTGCGTCATATCGATCAAGCGTGGAACCCTTCTGCCGATCAGCGTCCTGTCTGCCAGCCTGGATTACACTTGGATTATCTTCGTGTGTGGACTGCCTGCGCACTGCCTTCAGCATCTCGGACCACTTCAGCATAAAAGCCAACGCAACCTTGGCCACGGCTTTCGTTTGGCAGCAGCGGTTGCAGTTAGCGGAACGCTGACTTATACTTACTTCTTTGTACCCGCAGTGTGAATGGCCCCTTTGTGAACTTCAAGCTCGTGCTGCCTGTTCAACGCATCTGCTCTTGCGTCATATCGATCAAGCGTGGAACCCTTCTGCCGATCAGCGTCCTGTCCGCCAGCCTGGATTACACTTGGATTATCTTCGTGTGTGGACTGCCTGCGCACTGCCTTCAGCATCTCGGACCACTTCAGCATAAAAGCCAACGCAACCTTGGCCACGGCTTTCATTTGGCAGCAGCGGTTGCAGTTAGCGGAACGCTGACTTATACTTACTTTTTTGTAGCCGCAGTGGGAATGGCCCCTTTGTGAACTTCAAGCTCGTGCTGCCTTTTCAACGCATCTGCTCATCATCATCATCATCATCATTTATTTTTCCCTTAAAGGCCCCTCTCGGGGTATTACATAAGGGGGGGGGGAGGTTACATAAAGAGTTACAAAACATATCGGATCACAATACTGAAACATAACACATAGAAATGCAGACTTATTTAAAAGCACAAAAAAATGTTACAATTTGAATCAGGCATATAAAGGCGAAAAGAAAGAACAGTGTAAAAGAATTTTACAGCGTAAGATGATCAGTGAGCAACTGCTTAAACGCAATAGGGTTTCGCTCAACGACAACGCAGTCTGGCAAAGTGTTCCATTCTGAAATGGCTGTTGGCAAAAAAGATTGATTAAAAGAAGACGTAGAACCGTGCGAACGCTGGACGCTGCACGAGTTAAAAAGGCGACGACATGTACGGCGTGGCGGGATAAAGAGTTTACCTTGAAGATGTGGGAAGTTATAGTAAAGCCTATGGAACAAGCACAGCCTTGCAATTTTCCGACGGAACGACAATGACTCGAGTCCCAATGATGACTTTATGGCACTGATGCTTTCATCACGGCCGTACCTAGAAGAGATGAATCTGGCCGCACGGTGCTGTATAGATTCTAAAGTGTTAATGAGGTATGCTTGATGAGGGCTCCAAATAGCTGAGGCATATTCAAGCTTACTTCGTGTAAATGTTTCGTAAGCCAGTTTTCGCGTGGATGAGGGACACAAGGAAAGGGAACGTCTGATGTAACCAAGTGATTTAGTAGTGTCGGCTGCTAATTTGGTGATATGATCGGACCATGTCAATTTCTTGTTTATTGTGACACCAAGATAACGATAAGATTCGACGAGGGACAAAGCTACCGAGTTTAAGGAATACGTGTGATTACTGTTGGAGCGCTTACGGGATATCTGCATAACTTTACATTTCGAAATATTGAGTTTCATTCATGAATTGGAACACCAGAATTTGATTTGATGTAAGTCGCTTTGAATGATTTCATGGTCAGTTCGGTGTGCGATGCGACGATAAAGAATGCAGTCATCTGCAAAAAGTCGGATAGAAGATGAAATGCCATTAGGAAGGTCGTTTATGAAGATGAGAAAGAGCAGAGGACCAAGAATGGATCCCTGTGGTACTCCAGAAATCACGTTAGTAGTGGCTGAACAGTGATTACCGACAACCGTGTATAGGAGACGATTGGTCAGGAAGCATCGGATCCATGACAACGCTAGGGGGTCCAGTTGTAGGCATGAGAGCTTGGCCAGAAGTCGCTGGTGGGGGACACAGTCAAAAGCTTTCGCAAAATCAAGATAAATGACGTCAGTTTGAAAGGATGAGTCTAAGTTTAAGTCAAGCTCAGTAACAAATTCAAAGAGCTGAGTATCACATGATAGGTTAGGCCGAAAACCATGTTGATTGGGGAAAAAAAAGGAATGATTACCTAGATGACATGCTATTTGTGAGTATATTATATGTTCTAGGAGTTTGCAGGCAATGCTTGTAAGCGAAATGGGACGATAGTTGGAGGGATCCGAGCGGCTGCCAGACTTGTATACAGGTACTACTTTATTAATTTTCCAGTCCGTTGGAAGTTAACTGTCAGTGATTGACTGCGTGAAAATTATTTCTAATATAGAACTAGAGAACACTTTCGTGCCTTTTAGTATTTTGGCTGTAATACCATCATGTCCTGGGGCACTAGAAATCTTCAATTTTTCAATGAGCTTCAATATTTCTTGAGAAGTAATGATCATAGGAGGCATATCGGAAAGAGAAAGGTTGGGCGGATCAAAGTCGTTTAGCGTGGGTTCATTAGTGAAAACAGATGAAAAGTACGAGTTGATTACATCTGATCGCTCATCAATTGGCACATTGGAACCATCAGGGTAACTCAAAGAAATGTTATTGGAGCTTTTACTAGGTGTGAGGATTTTCCAGAATTTTTTAGGGTTGACACGCATAATGGTCTGCAAGTCGTGGTGGAAGAACTTCTTTTTGGATTGCCTCAAAGCAGAAGTATATTGACGCAGACTCGTAAAATACTTTTCTCACTTTGAGGAAATTACCGATTGCTTCGCCTCGCGGAAAAGACGCTTTTTTTTTCTCTAACAACCTCTTTAGTGTGTTCGAAAACCAGGGTTTTCTCAGGTCACCGCGAATGCGTACAAGGGGTACATCTAACTCTACAAGCGATGTTAACTTATTCTTAAATAACAGCCAATTATTGCCTACTGAACGAAGTGAAGCAGACCGACGGAAGTAATCAAGGAACTCACCTAATTCTGAATTTATTTTTGTGAAATTGGCTTTGTTGTGATCCCTGATGTGTTTTATTGAGCGCTGTCGTACAGCACGTGGGATGCTTAGGTTAAATAGCACTAAATTGTGGTCACTTAGACCTTCAACGGATGATACCGATTTAACTGTATCAGGGTTGGAAACAAGTACGAGGTCTAAGATATTTGCCCCACGGGTTGGTGTATTAACCATCTGAGTAAGGTTAAACGTCAGGGTCATTTCAAGAAAATCTTTGGACTGGCGGTTATCTGACTCAAAATTTGTCTAGTTAATATCTGGAAAATTAAAATCACCACAGAGCATGAAATAAGCAAAAGGAAAACCAGAGTAAAGATGTACTAGGACTGTATTTAGTTCATAAATGAAGGAGGCATCACAATTAGGAGCGCGGTAACAAGCAATAATCACAGTCATTTTCATAGCAAGTGAGATGTTCACACAGAAAATTTCGTGTTGACCGTTCATTTTGATGACATAAGAAGGAACACTTTCTTTACCAAAAATCAACATTCCGCCCCCCCCTCCGCCCCACCCTGTCAAGCCGGTGAACAGCGTACGCTTGGCCGTCTTGTAATAGCTCGTGGTCAGCAATGTGCGGCTGAAGCCAAGATTCCGTAAATATTGCAACGTCAGTGTTGTTGTCATTCAGAAGGGATTCAACAGCGTCTTTCTTAGGCAGGTAACTACCCACATTAGCGATTAAGACTGCCATATATTGACAAACGGTATCATTCATAGGGGCGAGGCAAGGTTGGGGGGGAAGTGGGCGACGCGCATGCCTGAGATATAGAAATGACTGCTACGACTGCAATTCAACAACGCTATCAGATTCTGCATGGTACGAAAATTGCTTGTTTTCAAGTAGTAACTTGTCAAAGCGTAGCTTGAAGGGTTTGCCGCTCAGCATGCCATGGTCATATAGTTTCCTTCGTGCCTGTCGAACTCTAGCTGAGTAGTCTTCGCGAATTGAAAAAGTCGTGCCCTTGAGCTTGGACGCAACTGCAAGAATTTTTTATTTATCTTTAAATCTTGCATATTTTACTATGATAGGTCTACTTTTGTTTTGCTGGTATCAACCAAGCCGATGTGCACGCTCCAAGTCGTCTTCTGGTATGGAGATACCGAGATTTTCAGAGCAAAATTTTATCACTTAGGCCTTGGACTGAACCCAAGACTCGCCTTTTGTGTCTGAGATACCACAAAAAAGCAGGTTCGAACGACGTAGGCGATTTTCAGCATCATCACACTTATCTGTAAGAACCCTGATTTCCGCAGAAAGTTTGGCAAAACGGTCCTTCACGTCTGCCTTTAGACCTGTTTCGTTAGACTGAGTCGACTGCACAATTTTTTCTACGGTGTCAACACGAGTCGAGAGGGTGGTCACGAGCGCCTCAATGCTAGACTGGGATGTTCGGATTAGTGAAAGTTCAGTCAGGACCGAGGTTTGAGATGCTTCTATGCGGGATATTGCATTTGCAATGGTTTCCATTGACGGTGGTGAAACAGGTCCTGGGTTTAGTTTGACGTCACCCGACAACAATAGGAGCATATTTACCGCCTGAGCATTGTTACAAAGAGACCACAACATTTCGCACAGTAACCTACATGTACCAATAACACAAGGAACCACTGTCGTTGCGGTGGCGTGCTCTTGCGTCATATCGATCAAGCGTGGAACCCTTCTGCCGATCAGCGTCCTGTCCGCCAGCGTGGATTACACTTGGATTATCTTCGTGCGTGGACTGCCTGCGCACTGCCTTCAGCATCTCGGACCACTTCAGCATAAAAGCCAACGCAACCTTGGCCACGGCTTTCATTTGGCAGCAGCGGTTGCAGTTAGCGGAACGCTGACTTGTACTTACTTCTTTGTACCCGCAGGTTAGTTTTTTTGCTCATTGTCACTCTGCTTTTTTTATATTTTGCAACTGCTGCTGCCAGTGTACCTGCGTTGTTTTTCTGTGCTTTTGCTGTACATTAGTCGCAATGCCTACTTGTGCCGAGTTGGCCAAAAGGCTAGAAAAAGTTGTGGCTTTATCCGAAAGCAAGCTGGATGAGGTAGCTGAAAGGCTACTTGTAAAGTTTCAAGAGAAGATGCGTTCTTTTGAACTGGATGTAGTGACTCTTGAAGCTGAAATGGAGAGCCTCATTTCTAGTATCACCATGCTAAATTCGGTGATAGAGGCAATCAAATCAGAAAGTTCAGCCCCCGTTTCAGCCAACAAGGATCTGGAGCGTAAGAACGAAATTCTGAGCAAAAAAGTTGCCCAAATGAAACAGTATTCCAGGACGAACAACGTAGAATTGAAGGGAGTTCCTTACTCTCAGGGTGAGGATTGTTCTGCGATCATTAGAACCATTGCCTCGAAAGTTGACTGCACGATTTCTGACTCCGATATCGACATCGTTCATCGAGTGCCCACAAAGGCTGAGTCTACCAAAAACATTGTCGCCAGATTTTGTTCTCGGGCAAAAAAACAAGAATTTGTAAACAAAGCGAGAAAGGCTCGGCTTACTTCTCGTGACTTTGGCTTTTCTGGCTCTCATTCAAACGCTGTATCTGTCAATGACCACCTCACTCCAGAGAACAAGCGGCTTTTCGCAAAGGCTCTATCACTCAAGAAAGAAAAACATTGGCAACATCTATGGACTGACAATTGCCAGATTAAAGCCAGAAAGTCGAATGAAAGCCGTGTTTTCCGTATTTCTTCAGAAGAAGACCTGTCTATTTTCCAGCAGACCGGCTGAACCTTTTCTATAGCTTATTTATCGAACAGTTCAGCGCATATTTTGTTGTTTTTTTTCGTCTCTTTTTCTCTTTTACCGGTTCTTCACAATGTATTTCACCGCGGATCAACTTCAGCAGTTTTTCTGCGATCGATATTTGCCTGTTGCTCACTTTAATGCACGTAGTCTTAAAAAAAATTCGATAGCATACATGCCTTTTTGTCGTCATATCAATTGAACTTTTCTTTCATTTGCGTCACTGAAACATGGCTATCGCCCCACGACAAAATATGTTCTGTTTCCCATCATACGTTCCCGAGTATTGTCATCGATTGTCTGGTAGTTTTGACGGTGCAGCTATATTCGTATCTACATCAATTTCATATCAAAGAAGATATGATCTCAGCCTTTCCGTTAAGAATACCGAGTCCGTATGGATTGAAATTGCTAACCCATCTTTGCCATCGAGCGGTGATAAGACAATCATAGGCTGCATATATCGTTCACCGTCATGCTCTGTTCCCGATTTCTGTTCATCACTTTCATCCATTTTCAACAAGTTATCTCTTGAAAACAAGAATGTCGTGATCATAGGTGACATAAACATCAATCTTCTCGATGCAAGCACCTCAGCGTACTCTGATTACACTGCGTGCTTTCTAGGATTTGGCTACGAATCTCTAATCTCGGTTCCTACTAGATGCGTACTTGGTGCGTCCAGTTCTTTAATCGATCACATTTTATCTAATTTCATTCCATCAAACGACTGTGGCGTCCTCGAAGCCAGCTTAACTGACCACTACCCTGTAGTTTGCCGATTTGAATGTGCCATACCTAATCAGTTAAGCTCTTTTAAAAAAACTATATTGGATAAAACAAATTTTGTCAAGCGTGTTGAAGCCATAGAATAGTCTTTCTTAGAACTGCTTAGTGATCCTGAAGATGCTTTTAATTCTTTTTCATCTGCCGTCAAAAAGTGCCTAAACGATTCTACCAGCTTTGTCAAATGTCGCAAGAACTTTGCGGCCCCTCACAACCCATGGCTCACATCTGGCCTAATGAAGAGCTTGCGAAGGAAAGACAATTTATATAAAAAGTTAAAGAAACGGCCTTTCAATGCTGCCCTGCGATCGCGATATAAAAAGTACTGCAACCTACTTAACAAAATCCTTGAAGAAGCCAAAAGAAATTATTATAGTCACAGGATACATAACGCTGGTAATAACAGCAAAGATCAATAGAAAACAATTATTTCATTTCTAAACAGATCAGTAAGTGAGCCAGCTATAACTGAATTATGGTCATCAGAGGGTGTTCTCAGAAATGCAGACGACATTGCGAACGCCTTCAACAAGTACTTCTGTGCTAACACTTCCCTCTTGCTTCATGATTACCAGCCAACAATTAGGAAATGTCTTCAGTCTTTTTACCTCTTTCCAACAGGCCCAGATGAGTTGGTGGAAATAATTAATCACATGAAAATAACAAATGCTGGTCTCGATAACATTCAACCTATTCACCTGAAATGCATCTCTCACGTGATCTCGACCCCCTTTGCCTATATCAATAACCTTATGTTGAAAACTGGCATCTTCCCATCACAGCTTAAAAAGGCCAAGATAATTCCAGTCTTTAAAAAAGGTGATAGAACGTCTATTAGCAACTACCGACCTATTGCCATTCTTTCATCTTACAGTAAAATCATAGAGAAGTGTATTGAAAAACGATTATCTAAATATCTAAATAAGTTTCGTATTTTATCCACTCAACAATTTGGTTTTCGTGCAGGCTATTCAACAGATTTCGCACTATTCTCCTTTACCGATTATATTAAACACGCGCTTGACTCTGGATGTTTTGCAGGAGCACTGTTGATTGACCTCTCTAAGGCATTTGACTCTATAGTTCATAACATACTATTAGGTAAACTCAACTCAATAGGTGTCGTCGGTAGTGCGCAGGAGCTGATTAATAGCTACTTATCTAATAGACAGCAAGCTGTTTGTGTCTCTAACATCCTCTCCACTTTTAAATCTATTGACAAAGGTGTCCCGCAAGGATCCATACTGGGCTCGCTTTTATTCTTAATCTATATTATTGATCTAACCTCGGTTTTAACACACAGTCAACCTTTCTTGTACGCAGATGATACAACTATAGTTACTAAAGACAAGTCTATCGATGCGCTAACTAATAAATTGTCCTCTGACTTCTATAACATTCAGAACTGGTGCACAGGTAATGGTTTAACTATTATTACCAATAAAACACAGTTCATTGTCTTCCATTCTAGTCATAACCCTCTTTCACCTACACCCGCTATTACTATCAACGGCCACAGACATCTTAGTACTACTAAGTGCACGTTCTTGGGAGTAGTTCTAGATGCTCATCTCAAGTACCATCATCACATTTCACTTATAAGACAGAGGATTGCTCATGGTATCAGAACACTAATTAAAGCACGACCATTCTTCAATTTGCAGACTTTGCTTAAACTGTACTACGCCTTCATCCACAGTCATATCACGTACTGTATCACGTCATGGGCGAATACCTATCCATCTCATATCCTTCCACTCCAACGTCTCCAAAACCAAGCCATTCGCATCCTAACATACAGTTCATCGATCTCCTGCGCATCCCCACTTTTTCAGCAACATAATGTACTAACAGTGTGTAATTTATTTAAATATAAATTGGGGATTCTTGTATTTAAGTGTCTTAATGGTACCATAACAATCAACGTTTTAGAGAAATTTCAATTGTTAAACTCTAATCCTACCAGGTTTGCCTCAAAGAACAACTTTTTACTACCACATGCACGCACTAACTACGGCAAGCATACTACCATATTTGCAGCTATCCAATTTTGGAATTCAGTACCACTAAGCACTAAACAATTGTCATTAGCTGCTTTTAAAAAAGAACTTAAACATCTCATCTCGCAATCATAACTCATCTTCATTTATATATCGGCGTTCTCTTACATTTACAGCTATTACTGTGTGCGTTACTTTCACATTTATTCCCCATGCACATTGAAGTTCTCTTAATAGCTGTATATCATTAATTAACGTCATTTCGTTCCCGATTCTACTGCCATTTTTATTGTATGTTTCGTTGTTTTCATAGTTATGCACAATTACTGAACATTGTTTTGTTACCATTTTTACTGGCATGTTTTATTGCATGTTTGCGTTGTTTTTGTTACTATCAATAATTACCTAATCGCTTTTTTGTTGCCATTTTGTTTTACTTATCAACATGTCATTTTCTAACAGGAGGTCCCCTTTCAGCCTTGTGCTATGGGACCTCCTTCTGTATATTCTACCTCAATGCGTGTATATTTTTTGCGACAAATAAAAAAAATATCTTCTTCCTCCTCAGCTTCTACCAACCATGGCTACCTTCTTACGTTACAGGATCCCCCCACCCCCCCACAAAAAAATGCGCGTGTTACATATTACAATACACGATAAACAAGCAATCTTAAAGCACAAAAGTGTCCAAGTGGGCTGTAGTTCCACATCCCATTGAAGTTCCGTATGATCGCACAGACTTCACAGGAAAGGGCAGCAATGAGGGGTTATCAAGTATGGCTCTGGTGGGCGAGACTGGCTATTACGCTCTTGACAACATTAGCATGCTTTGAGCTTGGAAACAGATGAAAACGCAGCCGGCGTTCTTGCGAGGAATGAACGAGGTTGGAACGCCTTGCAGGATCGACAGTCTTGTTGGCGTCGCATTTTTCGTCGTGAGTGATACAAACGCCGTGCATGCAGTTTGCTCGCCCGTTGATCATGGCTGATTGGGCACTGTTTGTGTTCCTTCAGAGCAACATTTCTAGAACTAGGTCAATTGCGAAACTGGGGGATGTTGCGCGCCGCCACCACTGCCAGCGACAAATGTGGCGCTGCTGTCGCATCCGTATTCACTCACTGCATGCTCGCTTGTTTCACTCCCGTAACCTTCGTCGGCTTTGCGTGTTGCAGTGGGTCGCTATCCGTGGAGGCTTCTTTCTGCGTGAACAGTTTTGTGCTTCAGCTTGCCCTGCTCTGCTTTGTATGTGTTGCGTGTTTTCATCATGCCCACATGTTGCGTTCCCGGCTGTACGAGTTGCTACAAGAAATGACAGACACCACGACGTTTCTTTTGTACCCCACGTGCAGCTGAACAGCGAGAGGCATGGGACCACGCTATTGTTTGTGCTGATAAAAAACTGCCCTACACGTGGCGTGTGTGATATGCACTTTTCATGAGGAAGACATCTTGAGGAATTTCACTCACGTCATCAACGGTAAGAAGGTAAAAATCGCCAGGGGATTGTGGAACCTTGTAAAAGGATGCGTTCCACGGATGTTCCCGAATTTGCCCACCTACATTTCAGAACCCGTGACAAAGAAGCGAAAGCTGTCCGATAGGAGGGGGGCACTTTTCAGAATATCATCGGCGAAAAAGAATAGACTATCTCCGACAACTGAGCTCAAACACAGAGAAATAACTCCCAACATGCCGTGAACGAGTGGCGTCATTTCGCTTCAAGACTTAGAAAACATTTGTTTTTCTACCGCATGCTGGTCGAAAGTTCTCAAAATTGGCGAGACATGGCGTCTTGTGGCGTTTCTAGTGCTGAAAGAAGAAAAAAGGGCGCTATTTGTGGAGAAATGCGTAGTCGTCACAGAAGACATGACAGTCACTATTAGGAACAGTCACCATCGCTTAGCCAAGTCGCCCGGCAATGCAGATACTATCACGCAATTGGCCGAACTTCTGGAGGACATAGAAAAGCTGCAAGTGTGTTCATCCCAATGCCTCGGACGGCCACCTCGTGAGTAATGGGTGACTACGAAGTGCACACCAATACCTCAAAGTGCGGTCTCATGCTCGACATTTTTGCTTCAGCTGCGTTAACAGGTCTCATTAGAAGAACTCAAGAAGAAGCAGAGGAAACACATGCACGAGAAAAGGGCCACACGCACAGCTTTTTGACGGTGTATATTGCTGAATATTGTGACTGACATGAAAAAAAAAGCTGCATGACTACACAACCAGACAAAAGCCACGGGATTGCGCCACATAGTTGTAATTTACTTTAAGGATCAAAAACCACAGTCGAAAAAGAAGATACAAGACAACGCGAATAGGTTTTCGCGCCTATAATTTAATTGTGAACGTGTACACCAACTAGCAACTAATGGACAGGCTCGTATGGCATCGTTTATCGTGGGCAGTTTCGAAAGTCACAATTACACTGTATTTGCCTTACACCGCTAAATATTACGGAGTAGTAAGTTTCTGCGGAAGCACAACAGCAAAACCTGATAATATACTTTGGCAAAGCTCTTCCAGAATGGCCGCCACGGCGTCTCAATTGCCACGACGGCTACGCGTTTTCGTCTGCTTGCGGAAGCTTGTTGCGCCGCCAGTGCCACCAAACCGAAAGCTGTCCCGGCACCGTGTGGCGGGTCGTCTGACCCGAGGAGTTTTGCAAGTTACTTAGTTCTAGAAACGTTGCTTCAGGGTAAAACGGTTGTTTCGTGGCGTTCACGTAGTTTTTTATGGCGATGGCGCAGATGTTCAGACCGAAGGTGCAATATTGAACGCTGGTGAAGAAAAGTTCCTTGGCATTTGTTTCTGCGAAGATATCTCAAATGCGGAATCATTCTTTCCTGTAGTGGTCGTTGTGGTGCTGGTGGTGGTCGTTGTTCACGACATTTTTTATTCTGCTGCAATGCTTGTGATATGGCTTTATTTCTTCGTTGTCCTTGTTGGTGTGGCCGTTTTAGCTGTTGGGCCTGTCCTTGGTGCTTTTGTTGGCATTGCTTATGTTGCATTATCTGACGAGGTTAAATTTATTTAGAAACGTGAGCCCGCTTTTCTTTGTAGGTATATGTGACTAGCAAATAGTTGATACTTGTTAAGGTGTCAGGCAATGAAGATAGTGCGCCAGAATTGACAGAAAAATCTGCTGAGGCTCTTGAAACGACATTTTTAATGGACGTCTCTGGCACAAGACAGTGCTTGAGAGTTGATCCTTCCGAGCCTCCTGTGTTGGTTGGGCTAGGAACTCGACGGTGACACTGCGAAAGAATTAGTTTGGTCAGATTTTACTTGGGGCTGTTTCACTGTGTCCACAACTTTGGAGATAAGCTGTTCTGATGCATGAATGTGGATGGTTGGCCCTTTGGCTTGGCTTAGTATATTAGGAGTTCCGCCGCTCTATTCCGACCGTAGTGAGTGTTTGAGTGACAAAAGATTCAAGTTATGGAAAACAAGGAGGTGGGCGAAGTGTGCCAGATGGGGAGTAAGCTGCTTCAATGCGTGAAGACCGATTTTCACTCTTCGAGTCGTCATGGTGTTGTTTGGTACTTTCACCGTGCGTCAGCTGGTCTACCGTGAGCAAGGTGTCCTTATGAAACAAATAGCGACCATTAGAAGCCTTAGAAAAGCGGCGTGGTAGAAACCGAGGTTGTGGGCCACGTATGCGAGGCGAAGCATGAAGGGCATTAGTAGTGTGAGTGAAGTCTCGTGTCGTATGTTGGTGCGACGATTTTGGAAATGCCGTCTTTCATGCAGAAAAGAGGCGCGCTCGATAGTTTGGTTTTCCCCGAAATATGCATGGTAGCCTGTCAGTGAACTCATACGCCACTTTGTCTTGTGGCAGTTCTCAATTCACAATGAGATTTCGAATGCCTGAAGACTGCTTAGGGGATTGACGATAAATTGCGGTTGTCTCCAGATGGTTGGCAATAAGTAGGTCTTGGTCATAGCCGTTAAACCAGGCGATCGTCTCTTCTTTGATCTTTTGCCACGATTCGTCGTTATCGGATATGTGAGTAAGGTGAAATTTGAATGTCTCACCAGTGACGTAGTCGCTGAAGTTCGTAACCATCTCTCGTTCCGACCAAGATACAGCGGTTGCGTGGAGCTCGAAGAGGTCGTACCAGTCCTGCACAGGTCCATCGTCCACTGCCCCAGTGTATTTGGGGATGAGAAGGTCAGTCGAAGGTTCTGTGATGATGCCGATAGCTGCATGAGCCTGAGATCACCTCTTCTGTGTCGATATTCAGTTGAGGTTAATTGCCGGTGGCTTCGTGAATGACGTGAGACTGATGAGTGGCGGTTAGGTCTTCATTCTGTCGACTTGTGTGACGCTATGATTTATTTATTTATTTATACTTATACCTACAGTGCCCTCTGGGGCCATTGTTGCAGGGGGTTTACAAATTCAAAGTACATTTAAATCAGTGGGGACAAGTTGAATTGCACGGCACACAAAAAATAAAAAGTAATCAAAAATACCTAAATCACAGCATACAATATCATTGTGTGACCACATACTCCTTTAAAAGGGAAGAAAACGCTGCGAAAGGGGTGGTCACAATGTTTTTTGGAAGACTGTTTCATTCGTGTATAGTTTTAGGAAAAAAGTATTTGCATACGTGGGTGTTCGGCACATTTATTCACACACTTTCAAAGGATGGTCCCGTCATGATGAGATGTATGTTGGTGGTCTGATGTATTTGTTTTTATCGATCCCAGTTTTGTAGTTTATTAGGTTGTAGACGAGACATAGCCTGATGCAATCACGCCTTGAGGAGAATAACGGCTAACCAAGTAAACTAACAATTTAGCTAGATCTTCTGGTGAATGAGCGACGTGGCCTGGCTCATACACCTTGTTTAATTTATTCTGACTTCTTCCTCCCCAGCTTCTACCAACCATGGCTACCTTCTTACGTTACAAATATTTATTCCCTGTATTTTTATTTCTTTTAGAGTTTTAAAGTATGAAATCTTCTTGCTCGAAAGATAAAAACATAATACTATTAAGGATTTTAAAAAAATTAAGAAAACAAACCTAATCTCAATATTGCTAAAACGTTTTCAAAGTTTCTCGCACAAAATTACATTCTACTTTATAAAAACATTTTGTATCAATGATTATAAAATAAATATAAAAACTTTTTGCACAAGAATGAACTCACGAAGTTTCAAACATTGTGTTTTCCGACCATGTTTGCTACCGTGTACTTGACATCTCTTTCTTCAAGAAAATGCACTAATACGCTTTTTTGTTTTTTTTTGTTTTTGTGAAATAACAGTAGTGAAGTATTTGTTGCTAGTAAGCAATGATCCCTAAAGAAAACAAAATCTAGCATTTGAATAAAATGAATTTGAGTTCACTGCTTAGTGGTACACTGCTTAACGGCAAGAAAATCGGCCGGGGGCACAACACAAACACGAGCACAGCAAACAACTGTTGTGTGGCTGCTCCATATTACCATACTTTTTGCTCGAACTCGTTAAAATGCAAGTTTTTCAACCAGGCTGTCCCACAATTTTGTTTTATGGCATTTCAGTTGCTCGCGACATCATTTCAGTCTACGTAGACGTGAATTATGCACAATTCCCTGTCTATGCACTTGCCATTTTTTCAGTACACGTGCAAATGAAAGATCAAAAAAGCTTCATGAGAAAGGGCTTATGCTAGGATTACCATCTACCACTGTTATAAATGAGAAATCTACTAACTGCGACAGTGATGATCGACGAGCTCCTCAACGCAACCTGAGGAGCACAGCCCCGCAAGCTTCGCTCTGCTTTGCCGCTTTGCAGTACAGAATGCTGGGATATGGATTGCGTGGGTTACGTGAAACATCCTTCTGTGCGCATCACTGCCGAAGAAGGTCTCTGGGTTAGCACAGTGCATATACGCATGTTGTGGGGGATCGAGTGGCCAGCAATACGCGGTACTGTAAGTAGAGTAACGTGAGCTATGTCAGCACACGCAACGCACGGCGGTTTCATACGGCAGCAATCGAAGTGGTTGCGCAATTTTATGGACACCGAATAAAATTTGAATAATCAGTGGAATTACCGGTGGGATCTAATGGTTCCGGAAATAAAAATTGGCCCCGTATCTGCATGATGTATTGCAAATGTCGTCGAAACACAATAGTTTTGTGTCTAGAGACAGTGAACAAAATGTTTATTTGATTTTCTGAGCAACAAAATTGGTGAATGGTATTCTGGAGGCGCTGCATTACAGTGTCTCGAGCGTGCTGCAGAGGCGAACAAGCACATCAAGTCAGGTCACACGTCAGGCATAAGCGCTATCTGGCAGTTATCTCGGAAAACGAAGCGCACAGCGTGTGCGCCCGTCTCGGAGGTGATAAGGTGTAAAACGCAAGGTGATGGGTAGGTGCCACTACCGTGTCCTCTTAGCAGAGCGTTGGAAACCCTTGCTTTTTCGTGCAAGCGTTGCATCGTCAGCGCAGCATGACAAGCGCTACGGTCCTTAGACTTAGTTATGTATGCCTTTTCTTGTAAAAAGGCACACATACAAAATATTGACGTGTTGTTAGAGTGCCTCAGATATGCGCAATAATTGCTTTTTAATTGACAATCGCACAAGTATGAACGCTAAATCTTGAGCAATATTGGCGGGCGCTGCGGATGGGGTCGGCCATTTGGGGTGTTGTTTGGGGCGGCATTAAAGGCGGACAAACGGACAAACGTACAGACAGACTGACCAAAATTTTTTGTTGAAAGTCTTCCAGAATGACTATCGTCTTTAATAAAAATAGAACGTAATGAAAACTTTTTACTAAGTGGAAGGCATCCTGGCACGGTATGTTTACCAATGCAAACCAGATGAGATGAGATTCACAAAAGCATGATTTGTCTGTATCCACGAAAACAACCACCGAGATTTACGTATGCTGCACGTTTGCAACACAGCTGATGGCATATGGTTTGAAAATGTATGATTTTGTGTCAGTAAAGCTTGACCTCTTGACGACTACTTTCTAGCAGCTTGTTTCCTTCTCTGAAGATACCTTGTGTTTTACACCAACCTTTTCTTTACGGGGACAGCACGGCGTATAATAAAAAAAACTCATTGAGAACGTCCACTGATTTGAATTCAGGACATGAATTCCGTTCTAGCCGGGCCAAATAAGAAAGGAGGGCACGACTGGAGGGGTTGCCTTTACACTGAGTGATAACAAACACAGGCGTAGTCATGAACAACTAAAATGCGTAATATGAAGGGCAAAATTTTGTTTTATTCGGATAACAATTATATGGACACTCTGAGCTAAATTTCGCCGCCAGCGATGGCGTTGGCATCGGCATCAATGTCATGCACCTTATATGTAGACGTATCTATATATAAAAAAACGCAAGAAAGAAAAAAACTCAGAAAAAAAAAAGACTCCTGCGCGTGGATGCAAACGAGGGACCTCCGCGTGATGGACGCGAGTTGTTACCAGTGAGCCACCGTAAAATACCTCCTTGGACGTTTAAACGGCAGGCTATTTATATCTACCACTTACCGCTGTTAGGCGTTATCTCGGGGGGAAGGGGGTACTTTGGCCTGCGTAGAGAATAAAGGGACGTACGCTCGATCTGGCACCCTTATCTTGCAGTGGAGAGGATTGTACGTCTCGTACGCACTCTGTTGTAGTTATCGGGCGCACAAAGGTCACTACAATTATTGCACAACCTTCATTTGCAAAAAAGCGTGCTTTTGAGACAGGGTGAAGTAACAACTGGGACGCTTTTTGCGTTCATGTGTATCAGTGAGTAGGTTTAGTGCGTCATTTGTGGGTGAGAAACACGGGGGCCCATTTCGATATGCTTGCCATCCTGCGCGTAACCTTCCAATTTGTTGCTATCACGTTCATTGCTTCGCTTTTGCGGCAAAGCTGTGACTTTTTTTTTGAAAACACGTTTTACTTGTGCAATGTACTTGACTACTGTTAGTTCTCTAATTCAGAGAATAAAAAAGCATCTTGATATATGTTCTCGCCACAAGAGATGTCAATTATGTGGTAGCAAACATGGTCGGAAAACTAACTGTTTGAAAATTTGCGAGTTCATTCTAATAAATCGAATGCAACAACAGCATGGACAAATCGGCTAATTGGTAATACTTCATCTTTCAACTGAATAAAGGCGCGCACGCAGACACGGACACTAGGCCATGAAAATGTTGTGTAGGCTTATGTTGTGTACATTTTTTTGTTCTAGTGTCCGTGACTGTGCGTGCGCCTTTATTAAGTTAAAAGAGAGTTGAACATGTTTTTCCAAAGTATAATAGCACACTTTTCGGAGAATATTTGAAATAATTCGCAGCTAAAATGAGAGTAGACTCCGTTAATAAATATTTTGAAATTGACCAATAGATTTTTTTTCTTTTTTGATATTTCGAGCCACAAACTTCTACATTTCATAGTCTACCACAATATTGAAAATGCAGCAGACAATTGTTCACATAAGAAGCTATCAGTTCCGTGATTGTGAACGAGCCTTCATATATACACGTTCACAGAAGCGGACATCACGTCTGGAAAACGAGTAATTTTAAAAAAACAAAGTATTTTGACAATTTTTAAAGGTACCGAAGTAGCCCAGAATTAGAGAACATCAAAACACCTATTTTTCTATTGCTTCTATTTCGGACACGCATGAAGATATTTGTGGTATGTTGCTTGCGTTGCTGCTGGCGTGATCATGAATTCACGATAACGCACTCTTGGTGAAAAGGTTGTTGTTCCCCGGTAATGCTTCTCGCTTTGTTTTGTTCAAATTTTTGACAGTGAAAGCTGTTATGAGATCATAACATGGTTCACGCACAGCGCCGTAGCTGTCTGCCGCCGCCACGACCCGTGCCTATATTCTGTATTAAAAAAAAGAGTAAATAAAAAGCACAAATGGCACCATGCAATATGAACACGGCTCTGCTGCGTGCCAGCCCAGTATTTACCACTAATTTACCCCGGTTTTTTTTTGTTAATTACTGGCTTTTGCACGTCATACAAACAATATTATGGGTCACTGTGAACAATAATATGCACAACAGAAGAAATCTCATCACAGTTGCGAAACTTTTAGTGGTTTCAGTGCTAAAATTCTCCTATGTTTACTACAGGTTCATTCCTACAAAACCAATCCGGAACCAAGTCTTGTTGGCTGAGCATATCAACATATTGAGCAATGATATCGCGAGAAAACACGCACCTAAGATGCCTGTCAAGGTCACAGTAGAAACCAGTCATTCGAGCTCCCCATATACAATGAGGGCCAAGCAGCATCATAAAATCAAAACGAAGTCCATCCTCTTTTTATATATTTAAAAGCTGATACCCAGTGAACGTAAAGGATGTTTGTTTTTTAGAGTTCTCCTTAAAACATCCCAGATGTACACTCCTTCCGAACAACACAAAAATACGTGATCTATTGTCTATGGTTTTCAGCAAATCAAACGGTTCAATCCCCATGGCACATAAAATCCTCTATCATATAAAAAGTCCTAATTAGTAACATGCCCGAACGTAATTTAAGCAACAAACTTTTCTCACTCGGCTGACTTTGCATTTTTTTACATGATTGAAAGTGTCATTGCCCTCTCCCCTGCCAATAAATAACCGATACATTACTACTGGACGAATCCTGTCGCATATGAATTTATGCTATTTCTTTCGCCCGCCCGAATATTGTATTCACTGGAAAAGCGAACTGAGAAAAAGCGCACACAATCCGTAACCTCCTTGAAGAAAGCTTGCGTGGTTCCGGGCACGCTTGCAGTGCTAGCCACAAAGTTAGGCAAAACATGACAAAGGAGTAACTAGCATACCGTCGTCAAGACGTCGTGTCAAACATAAAAAAGCAAATAAAAGAATCAACTAGTTGTCAATTGAACAGATGCGACAGGCTTAGTCCCCCCTGTTTCACTTTTTGGGACACATTCGTGCTACTATATTTTTCCAAGTGGACCATGGACCACCTACAAGCACAGACAATACCCTATGCAGCTTTGGCACGTGAACTTGTTAGCGACACAAAACCTGGGTAGCATACCATAATTTGCTCATTAAAAGTATGTTGCATATAGTGGCTTTGGCAAACAATGAGAGATAGTTGCTGTTCTGCTGCACTGTCGTTTCGCACGCTTCTTTCATTTGTTTAGTCAAGTAGTCATTGGTGCCTTCGTAGAGCTTGAAAGCCATGCCTACGTACTTTACTAGAGTTTTTAAACTAGTGAAAGTTAGGATAAATATCTATTGTTCATGTCCAATCTCCGTGCTACAGCCCCAGATACTTTTACTGATTCACCCAACTTCCTAGTTTCTCTAAAATTTTCAACCACGGCAACTGTCTCTTGTACACTTTCTTTGGCGGTACAACCCACTACTACATCATCACCATATTTCTAAACGTTTACCTCAGCGTCAAGCAGTATAAACCGTCAATGGTCTCGTTTTCCAATATGGTGAAGGAGAAGGTCTCTATGTACAATGCACACAATAGTTGAGTTGCTGGGCAGTCTTGACGTACAAAAGGTTGTAGCATTATGGGATACCTGGGATTTTGTTAATCATGAGTCGCGTAGTACAGTTTTTATACGCCAAAAGCATGCCCTCTGTAATCACCGATTCAACGTTGACTTGTTCGAGTATGGAGATTAGAACGCCGTGCGATACACAGTCATAGCCTTTTCTAGATCAAGCTGGAGGATCGCCACATTAGAATGAAAAGCATCGAAATTCTCAAAGGCACAGCGCATTGTGTGTGTTCATTAATATTCAGCGCCCCAAATGACACTTTTCGTGCGCCCAAAATATTTTGCGATTACGGACTGCAATCTAGCTGCCGATACTTTCATGAGTATACTCTAGTCAGTGTTCGTTAGCAAAATTGGCCAATATGACGAAACATTGATTTTGATTTTGATTTTCATTTTAAAATTTTGATCTTTCATCTTTATTTGGTATTAGGATATTTCCGGTCTAGGCAAGTAGAGGTGGTAATGCTTTCAAATTGTGCAGGCTTTCTTGAAGACAGCTTGTAAAGCTGTTGACTCTTTTCTTTTAAAAGCATTATACCACATAGCACCGAAACCATCAACACAGGTGACTTCCCAGTGGCGAGGTTATCTATTGCCTTTTCGATTTCACAAAAGATAATGGGTCTTTGTAACGCCATTTTCATTTCGAGGGATAATTGCAGAATTTGGCTCAGGAAAGTGTCCTCGAACTTGGTAACGTCCACTAATGCGGCTGCACAGAGACGCTTTTATGCCAAAAGAAGGCTTCTACGATAATGCTGTTAGTATACAGCATAAATTAACTTTCCTCTATTACGTTGATGTTATGATCATGCCCCTGTGATTTCTCGATTCCAAGTGCGCGTTTGGTAGGAGTTTTCCTCGAAGTCAACGTCGCTTCCACGCCTCTGCTCTCGCTCGATGAAGAGCTGCTCGAACTATGAAGAGCTGAAGAACTATTCTAGCTTTCCTGCTAGAATAGTTCAATTTAACTTTTCATCGTTCGGATATCTTCCTCATATGGACCGGGCTCCTTACTTTCAAGGACTATCAACTTCTTAAGTGTTGTTCTAAGTTCAATTTTTGTCATTCTTTTCATAATTTAAAGTTACATCTCAAAGTGGCTTTCATTTTAACGCTTTTCTTCATACGTTCTCATTTCTCGCGAATAATACAGGTGCCGATCTCTTTACTGTTCTTAATTTTCTGAATCAAAAAGTTAACGAAATTGTCACCCCGAAGAAGTTTAGCGTTAAAGTTTCATAAATACCATCTAAACTTCTTTTCGTTTTGTTTAACTTCCACGCTACATTGTACAAGACAATGGTCAGAGAAAAAAACAGCTAAGACTGTGTAACTATTGCTTTTAGCTATCGCCTCCCCAGCCATGTATATTCTATCAAAACGTGCGTGACTGGTTTCCTAAAACTGCGTAAGCGAACTTCACGCCCGGCCTCCTCGCACTTGGCTACATCGTCTAGGTTGGATTCAATCAGCAAGCCATGGGGCACCTAAACACTACTATCTCGCGCACGTCGGTAAATATTTCTATTCTTCGCACTCAATACACAATTAAAATCTTCCAATAAAACAAGGTGTTTTAGTGTACATAATTGTTCCTTAAATAATAGAAAGAAAGTTTCTCGGTGTGCTTCCGTATTCGGCACATAGACACAAATGACGCACGATTCAGTTTCGTTCATATACAAATCACATATCACTCTTCTGCCAGAGTAACAAGAGAAGTGGCCTTGAACAATGAATCCCCGAACCTTTTCATTTGGGTGACCAACTGCAGCATAATAATGATTGCGAAACATTTCTCAGTGAACTTCGGCGACATTGAGCGTATCTATCTATCTATCTATCTATCTATCTATCTATCTATCTATCTATCTATCTATCTATCTATCTATCTAGCCGCCTATGACCTTTAGCTTTCCTTGCCATTTCGATAATGTTATTGATACCAAACTTGGCATGGCATAACATTACCGAAGAGCACATTTCACTATTCATAACATGCAGATCAAGACATGTGTGTCATGAATGTCATGATTTACATTTCATGATCGTGCAGCTCTTGCAGTGGTTTAGTTCACACGGCATGTTGCAAAACTGGCGTGGTATGACATGATTGCATGGCGAACACAAGTGTCAGACCCAAATATGAAAACCATGACATGCGTGTAAAGTAACAATATACCACATGCCACGCTCATGATGCGCTCGGGGCCATTTCGCTAGCTTCACATATAGCAAATTTGGTATTACGGGACGTGAATGAATGACGAAGGTGTGTGACTGGGTCAAACAGGGTAATCGTGAGATGCGTGTCATGAAAAAAATGAACACATGCTACGCTCATGATGCACTCGCGGCCATTTCGCTAGCTTCACATGCACCAAAAACAGTATTACGTGACAGGAACGGACGACATAAGTAAATGACTCATCCAAACATAAAAATCACTACGTTCGTGTCATGTAACAACACGGCTACATGCTGCAGTCATGATGCGCTCGCGGACGTTTCGCTAGCTTCAGATATTCCGAATTAGGTATTACGTGACGCCAATGAATGACGAAGGTATGTGACTGGGGCCAACATAATAATAATGAGATTCGTGTCATGTCATGTGAAAACATGACTCCATGCCACAGTGAAGGTGCCAATATATTTTGACATGACGTGGTTCACGTGCTTGCCGGCTTTCATATTGTCGCGTCCAGCCGGCGTTACCACGCCAGGTGCCGGTCCTGCTATATACTCGCAGGCGTGCGCCACGCTGCGTTTCTTTACCGCATGCTCGTTTCAGCACGTCCGGAGTCCCTCCGTCACGAAAACAGGGAGACGCAATGTTTTCTGGGTAACGCATCGGCACGAAACGCAGCATGTCGCATTTCGCGCCGGTTGCTGTTGGGCCACGCCGATGGACGCTGGTCCCGCCTGGCGCAAAACTATAGAGTGCTTGCGTTTTGCTAAGTTAGCGTCGCCGTGTCCAGCGTGTGCGCGCATCAACGCTACACTGGTGTTTATTGGGCGCTTGATGATGTGCTCGCGGCTGTTTTGCTAGCTCCACATTACCGAATTTGGTGTTGTGTGACGTCATTCGATGAAGAAATTTATGACTGGTTGCGAACATGATAACATGGCAACATACCACAAGTTCCCAAGAACATGGCATGTTGATAACATGTTTATAACATGTTGCCAAAAACATGGCAACATACCACGCTAATAGCGTGCTTGTGGCCGTTTTGCTAGCTCCACAAATACAAAATTTGGTATCACGTGACGTAAACAGATGACGAAGGTAAACGACGCATCCAAACACAATAGTCCTGGCCCAGAAGTGATGTACGGCATCATTTACCTTCACCTCGTGACGTTTATTTATTTATTTTATTTATTTATTATATCCTCAAAGGTTCCGTATGGAACTTTACATGAGGGGTGGGCGATGAAAGGCGGTATCAAAAGTAATGGTTAAGATGCAGTTGAGTCTGCTGCTTGTATGGCATTCCTGAAGCGCGCAGAATCCCGGATGATAGCCGCCTCTTCCGGAAGGTCATTCCAGTCTCGGGCGGTGCGCAAAAAGAATGACTGTTGAAATGATGTGGTGTGAGCACGTGGCGGAATTACAGCGTTTGGATGACTTCTGCGATGGCCTCGATGGACTGGTTGGATGAGCTGGTTGTCACGTGTGGCTGAATGAAAGAATTTGTGAAAAAGGCACAAACGTGCAATATGACGACGAAAAGCGAGGGTAGGAAGCTTTAACTGGTTTTTTAGGTTGGAGATGCTGGAGTAACGGGAGTAATCTGAAGCAATGAATCTGGCTGCTCGGTTCTGGACAGATTCCAGAATTTTAATATGATTTGTTTGGTTGTGCTGATCTTAAAGTGGCATATCAACATTTCTCATTTATGCTTCGTATATTATCGATTCCCACTGTGCGTTGGATCTGCCAGTTTTTTTATACGTAAACTGCAGCATTATGCTCTGAGTCTCCTCCTCACCTTCCACTTTTGTATCCTGCGCAGTAAACACGTTGATATCCTGGTCAATTAGGACGCCATACAGTTGAGCCTGCCTTTCCTTGGAGGCCAAGATTCGGACATTTAAGGTTGCAAAGCTCAGTGCCAAGCAATTAGCATTCGTTACCGACTAAAAAAAGGTGAGATATGCCCACAGCCTGGTGCTTACCGTGTACATGTAGATCACTGCTATAGATGTCTTCGGGCCATCCGGTAGTCCAGCATATGTTTGCTGCTGGTTTTTTGAGTGCCAACTGGTTGGCCCACAGGTAGATTAGGCCTTCCTCTGAGGCACGATGCTGCGCCGGTGTCGTCTTCGCTGGTGGTTCCTTAACTTTGCTCTCTTGAACAGTTCCCTCAGATTGTTCCGGCGGACGCTTAACCACCGAGTTAGTGTTGTTTCCGTGGACCATGTATTGCGCTGGCATGTTGCGTCTTGCTGCCGCTTGCGTTGACATGTCCCCTGGTTGGCATTGTGTGTATTCAGTGGTTGGTCGGTTGGCTGGACCCAAAAGAATGGTTCAACCCACCAAGGGGGATCTGTCATAAATCTCGCGGAAGTGGGATTTGGGGGACAAAGAGGGAGGGGCCTAACTAGTTTTTTAGGTGAAGAAAAAGCTTAGTTGTGAAACAGGCTATTATGAATTGTTCAAACAAATATACAAAATAAAAATAATAAACAAGATTATGTATAAAGAGGAGATGGACTATGACAAAAAAAGTAATGAGTATCTATTTGTGAGGGTAGCATGGTAGCCGTTTGGATTCTTTTATATAGTTATTTACCGCTCCATATATGTCCCTGTTGCAATGACTTAAGCCCCTAGGGAGAGTAGTGCCGTGTCAGACAGTTCAAGCTTTTGTTTTCTGAAAACGGGTATTAGAAATTTTGGCGTTAAATTTTGATAACTGTGGTTTTCTGTGACAAAGTGCTCTATAGTTTCTGATTGTGTACATCAGTGACAACGGGAGAATTAGTAAACAACTTTATTAAGACACCTGATGATTTTATAGGTGGGGAGAGCTGTCAGGCCATGCCTAGTTGCCACCTCGACAGCACGTTTGATAGTCCGGAGCTGGGTGTCAAGGCTTGTGGTCGTGAGAATTCTCTCCCAGGCCTCACTTGAAGGCGAATGTCCAAGGAGGTTATGTAGAAACAAAACCAGGTCTGAATAAATATAAGTTATAAGGTGGAGTCCTCCATCGCAACTTAGTAAATGTCCCTTCGGGGTTCTCAAGATTTGTATACGCCGTTTCCGTTTCTTTCTGCTCGGGTTCATACGCTGTGTCGTACACTTCCGGAAAAACCGGCCCGCGATCATCCAAAGAACTAGCCACGTCTCCTGCCCCCGTAGCCTCATCTTCCTCCTCGATGGCGCACATTGTCTGCTCTGTGATCTGATTCGTTCGCTGTAGTGCTCGTAACAGCTGCGTAAGACCGGAAGCACTGGGAGTCTCAATGTTCAAATCACCGACATCAAGAACACTATGGCCCCCTGCAGTCCGCCTGTCCGCCTTGCCTGTCCGCCTGTATATGACAGGTCTCTTTGCACCGCAAGCATTGCATAGACCTACCTGTCGCCATGACTAGGACCGATTCTCTTGCAACGCGTACTTAGTGCGAAAGGTCCTCAATCATAATTTCACTCTTTAATTTGAGAAGCACAGTTCTAGTCATCGACCCTTTGTCGCTGACGCCATCGACTCTCCAGCGTTTTCGATTCACTTTGACCACATTGCTCCCCGCAGGGGTGTCTGCGGAAGTAGGCGTTTGGTGTGTAGCGACACCACAAACCCGAGCTACCGGGGGGTTTCGACTCCCTCCCACGCCTAGCCGTGCATGGCTTTGCCGGGTCCGGAGAAAAAGGGATCCTGGGGGTTGAGCCGACACCGGGTGATTGGACATTCAAGGCCTCCCGGCAGAGGCAACACACCGTTTTGGCCTCGGCTTCACGTAGACGGCTCCCCTGGGCTGACCCACCCAGGGGAAATCGGCAGTCGCCTCTTCCTAGCTCTCTCCTCTCTCATCTTCGGCTTTATCTCTTACTTTTTTACCTATCCTGTCTTCTCCTATCTTCCGTTTACTTTCAAATTTCCTGGCGGCAAGGGTTAACCTAGCGTAGTTACCCAACCTTGAGTAGTTATATCTGGTTATAGCGGCGATGTATGACTGGCGCCTTCAAGTGTTCTACCTTATATCGTCCCCCTGTTGGGCTTGGTGGTGGGTGGTCACCATAGCCGCCAAACATCAAATGCTCCACATTGCAAAATCTTTCCCCCTTCTCAGTGAACGGTTCCTGAAAATGAACCGCACTGATGAAAGCTCCAAACGAACCGGAACCGATTGTGACCACTTCCCACGCTTTCTAGTCATACACTCTCTGGCAGATAACGTCTCTGTTGCAGGACTCGATTTTCCTGATAGCTAGAACCCTTGCTAACCTAATAGGCAAAAAGTACGACACAAAGAAACTGTCATCCGGTGATCTTCCTGTTGAAGTAAGCCAGAAACAGCACGCAAAAACTCTTCTGAAACAGAAGCAGTTTGCTCACCAGGACGTGTCCATCACCCCCATCGCAGTCTTAACACTGTTCAAGGTGTCATTTTACAACGTGATCTGATGCGAGAAACCAAAGCTGATTTCCTTGAAGGCTTTCGAGAGCAAGGCGTAGTCGCCATCCGTCGGATAACCATCAGGCCAAACAATGAAGAAGTCGTGACGCCTCATATAGTACTAACATTTAACCGCTCCAACCTGCCCGAATCCGTGAAAGCTCCATTTCCACACTGCAAAGTCCGCCCCAACATACCCAACCATAGAAGGTGCTACAAATTCCAGAAATACGGACATGGGTTGAACACCTATTGCGGAAAACAAACATGTGCAAAATGTGGTGATGGTGAGCACCCAACCGAGAGCTGTACCTCCACGCAGAGTGCCCTAACTGCCACGGGCTGCACGCAGCGTACTCGCGGACATGTGAAAATTTCAAGAAGGAAAAGGAAATCATCCAGATAAAAGTAATAGAAAACCTCACATTCTCTGAAGCCCGGAAGAAGGCGTCACTCTTTTCCAGAAGAAGGTACGCTGACGCAGTGCGCCTGGGGCCTGGCGGCGTCTAGCAACAGTGGGCCGCAGTACAGCTTTGCTCATGCGTGCGCATCTCGCCCCCCCCCCCCCCAAGCAGCCACAGGCTGCACCAACGTTCGAAGTCCCGCAGGTCAACCTCCATCAGACCTCGGAGACAACACAGACAATCGAAACCCCGCAGGTCAACCTCCACCAGTCCTCAGGGATGACACAGACAACTGAGAGGGCACCTGTCCCCCTTGAGAAAGCCCCATCAGCCTCCGAGTGTTCACAGGGGGCAATGGATGTGACAACGGCGTCCTCAGTGTCTCCGATGCTCACGGAATCCCTCCTAGTGAAGCGGAGCCCAAAAGAACGCCTCAGAGAGAAGAAACACCCTCCAGTCCAGGCGCCTGACAAATGCGGTGAAGTCTGAATAACCCCTCTTGCTTTCTTCATTCCTAAAAACGGCTGCCGAGAGTATCATCTACTGGAACTGCCGAGGTCTACTGGAGAATTAGCTTAACATTTATGAAATACTTGCACAACACTAACCTAACATACTTTGCCTGCAGGAGACACACCTAAACTCAACACACACTAACTTTCTAAGAAGATATGCGGTATACCGAAAGGACAGACATGGCAGTGCCGATTGATCCGGCGGTGTCGCTATCATGGTGCCGAAAGCACTCTCGTCTCAAGGCCTTACTCTGGTTACTGACTTAGAGACAGTGGCATTACGAACCCTTATCTTTGGACGAATGACAACTGTGTACTCATTATATATCTCTCCAGAATACCCCCTGTCTACTAAAGAGTTTGAAACTCTCGTCGACCAACTGCCGCATCCATTCCTTCTGGTTGGAGATTTTAATGCACACAAACCCCTATGAGGACGCAGAAGAACAGATTCTCAAGGCTCCCTAATCCAAAGCTTCCTCTTGTACTCCGGCTCCTGTATATTCACCAAAAAAAGAACCAACATACTTTACCGCAGCGCGCAACTCGTACACAGTCATAGATCTCGCTATCGGCTCTCCTTCACTCATGACAACCACAGATTGGGCTGTTATTCATAACCTCTACGGAAGTGATCATTTTCCTGTCTGTCTAAAACACAAAGGAAGTACAATTAGAACGACTACAGATGTATTCAGGTTTAGAGAACGGGATGCTGACTGGGTAAATTCTCAGAATTTACAGAGCTGTCGCGTTCTTCTATTGAAAACCTAGACATTAGTGACTGTGAACCATTAGTCGTACTTCATATCATACAGGCCGCAGAGCAATTAGTCCCACAGACATCTGACAAGACGCGAAACAAACGACGGCCCTGGTGGAATGCGGAATGCAAAAAAGCTCGCGAGAACCAAAACAAAGCTTGGTCAAAATTTCGCAGGTACCCTGCAGCTGACAACCTGACGAATTTCAAGCGTGCAAAAGCAAATGGTAGGCGTATCCGACGAGAATCAAAGCGGCAGAGCTGGCAGTCCTTTCTCTTGTCAGTTTAGTCCTACACTGATACGCACAGGGTGTACAACAAAGTAAGAGAACTACAAAGGCACAATACTCATCCGGTCCCTCTCGTCAGTACTGCTGGTGATACGCTGGAACACCAGGCAGATGCCATAGGCCAACATTTTGAGTACATCTTCAGCTCAGAACATTATACAGACTCCTTTAAACGACACAAGCTTGCTGAGGAACGTAAGCCTACCCGTGATAGAAGGCCATCTGATGGAGGGTACAATACTTTGTTTATCTTAGCCAAATTGAAGAGGCCATCTGATGGAGGGTACAATACTTTGTTTACCATAGACAAATTGAAGGCATAGCTGGCAACATGTGGCCACTCAGCAGCAGGTCGAGACAAGATTACATATGACATGCTGAAACACTTACATGAACACACGCTTGATGCCATTCTCTTTCCGTTCAACAGCGTATGGTCCTCTGCGCGCCTACCCAAAGCCTGGAAAGAGGCAGTTATCATACCCATCCTCAAACAAGGAAAAGAAGCCACACTTGTTGCTAGTTATAGACCTATAGCCCTGACTAGGTACTTGTGCAAGGTATTTGAAAAAAATGGTAAACCGCCGCCTCATGTATTCGTCATCATCATCAGCCTGACTACGTCCACTGCAGGGCAAAGGCCTCTCCCATGTTCCGCCAGATAACCCGGCCCTGTGCTTGCTGCTGCCAATTCATACCCGCAAACTTCTAAATCAAATCTACCCACCTAACCTTCTGTCTCCCCCTAACCCGCATGCCATCTCTGGGAATCCCTTTAGTTACCCTTAACGACCAGCGGTTATCCTGTCTACGCGCTACATGCCCAGCCCATGTCCATTTCTCCTTCTTGATTTCAACTATGATATCCTTAACCCCCGTTCGTTCCCTAATCCACTCTGCTCTCTTCTTGTCTCTCAAGGTTACACCTGCCATTTGCTTTCTATTGATCGCTGCGTCGTCCACAATTTAGGCTGAACCCTTCTTGTAAGTCTCCAGGTTTCTGCTCCGTAGCTAAGTACCGGCAAGATACAGCTGTTATATACCTTCCTCTTGAGGGATAGTGGCAATCAACCTGTGATAATTTGAGGGTGCTTGCCAAATGTGCTCCACCCCATTCTTATTTTTCTAGTTACTTCGATCTCGTAGTTCGGCTCCGCGGTTATTACCTGCCCTAAGTAGACATAGTCTTTCACATGAATGAATGTATCACATTGAATATAATGTCCTCCTTGACCGTCGTCAAGCTCGATTCCTATCAGGCCGGTCGAAAACTGACCAACTGGTAGCATTCGGATCCTACGTCAGGGATGCCTTTATCCACAAACAACCCTGGCTTTCTGTATTTTTCGACTTGGAGAAGGCTTATGACACGACATGGCCTTATGGCATTATCCATGACTTGCAATCTCTTGGAGTGTCAGGGAACATGCTGAGGACAATGGAAAGCTACCTCTCTGAACGTACGTTCATGGTGCGTGTTGCAACTGTTCTTTCAAAGCGGTTGACGCAGGAAAATCGTGTCCCCCAAGGTGGCGTTTTTAGTTGCACACCATTCATCGTAAAAATGAACTCAATAAACACCACACTGCCTAAAACAATCTCTTGCTCTGTATATGTAGATGACATTCAGATCAGCTTCAAATCCTGCAACCTAGCCATCTGCGGACGTCAGATTCAGTTGGCAGTAAATAAGCTCTCGAACGGAGCAGACAAAAATGGTTTTAAGTTTAACTGTGACAAGACTGTTTGCCTATTCTTCTCAAAACTACGTGGCACAAGGCCATCCCCCGATATTCCAATGAACGAACACACCAATGCTACTAAGAAGGGTAATAAATTTTTAAGTGTTGTGATGGATGAAAAGCTCAGCTTTGTCCCACACATCAAAGTTGCGACTGAAATGCTTGAAAGCTTGAACTTTCTCAAGATTCTCTCGCATCAGTCATGGGGTACAGATCGTGACTGTCTATTAAACCTTCTCAGTAGTGTAGTGCTCTCACGTATTGATTATGGCTCGGTTGTATACGAATCAGCATTGAGATCTGCACTTAAGATGCTTGACCCAGTGCATCACCATGGGTTTCGTCTGGCTAGTGGTGCTTCCCGAACCAGCCCAATAGCCAGCCTGTATGTTGAGACAGATCGGCGGTCATTAGAACGACGACGGCAGTTCACAAGCATCAAGTTTGCAACCAAGGTGCTTTCCCATGTCAATCACCCATCTCGCGAGCTATTGCAGGATACATAAAACACCCACCTGTTTTTGAGGCAACCATCAGCTACGCCAACGTATCCCATCAGAGTGGCCTCAAACTTTGAAAATCTCCATATACCCGTCTCCGATCTTCAACTAAGCTCCCACAAGGAGACTGTGGCATCGTGGCAAATGCGGGCTATCAATTACATACGTTGATCGGGCTATCAATTACATATCAGTTACATACGTTGATCATGAATCACCAACTCGCCCAATCGTCCACCTTGATCAATTGTGACTTGTCATTCCTAGAGGTGGGAAAGCATGGCCTCCCAGTCACAATCGACCACCATTTTATGTACTTGCAGGCAAAACACAGACGTGCTGAGTACTACACTGATGCTTCCAAGCCCTCGGCCGTCGCATGTGCTGCATACGGCCCAGCGTACTCAAAATCTTCAACAATGAATGCACATACCAGCATATTTACTGCTGAGTGCTATGGCATACAGCTAGCTAGAAGGCACATCTTAAAGAAGAAAGAACCAGCCACCATATTATGAACAGTTCTCCTCAGTGCAGTGACTGCGTTGTCTTCCGCAAAGACACATAAAAATCCAGTGAATAATACCCTTCTAAACTGCCTCATGTCATCCTACAAATCCAAGCTTAAAATCACGCTATGCTGGATTGTGGGACACTGCAACATAGCTGGCAATGAGACAGCGGACCGACTTGCGAAGTCCGCTGCACTCCGCCCAACATTAGACGTGGTCGTCATCCTATATGAGGACTTGAGGCCCTTGACCAGAAACCGAATGCATAGGCAATGGCAAGAGGAATGGAACGCAGCAATTGAAAACAAATTGCGCACAGTGAAGCCATGAATAGATAGATTTGCTCTTGAAGAACATAACAGGCATCAAGAGATTGCACTGTACCGACTCAGGATCGGTCATACACGTGCAACACAATCGCACCTTTTAAGCAACTCTCCAGCACCATCTTGTGAAAAATGTGGTGATGTGCTACCTGTTGTTCGCGTTTTAATAATGTGCCCGTATTTTGAACCAGAAAGACGGCGTCACTTCCCAAAGCTATACAAATGCCACATACCGCCTCACCCCTTATTTTTTCTTGGTGACGAGCCCATATTTTCCACAAAAGTGGTTTTAAAGTTCTTAGCTGATGTTGGATTCCTGCATCCCACTACATATTCTCACTAATCTCAGCCCTCTCTCAATCCTGAGAGAACCGCTGAGAGTTCTTTACCAAATGTCATGCAGCATGCACTCTTTTTCCTGACAAGGACCACTGCCACCACTGCGTGACTTTTTAAAACCCATATGTTTAGACAGTTTTAAACTTATCACACATAGTCATTAGAGTTTAGTCCCTATGTCCCACTCTTTTATTCCTGCCATGCTGAGTGGATTTTTCTATCATTGAACCGACCAAAAACCCGGTGTTTGGCACTCTTTGGGCTGAGTTGCCCTTCAACCAATAAAATCTACCATTACCATCATCATCATTAACACATTCCCGAAAGCCGTGAACGCCATCCGAACATCCTCATCGGTGACTCCGTAAAGCAGCCAATGAAGCCCAGTTTTATCTGCTGGTCCAGTAGGTGGATTATCAGGCACTGATATCTCTTCACCTGAAGCTTCTTGAAGGGAAGAAGTTTCTTGGTCAAAACCTCTCCGGGCAGGGTAACCACCGAGACGTAATTATACTGGTACGCTCCGAGCGCAATGACGTCCGACCGCAGCCCAGTGGGACCCAACGTGTTTATAAAGTCTTCAAACCTATGGGACCTCGCTTGAACGTCGCCATGCAAAAACACAGTATGCAAGGCAACGCGTCCTGTTGGCAGATGAGGCAGAATCACTTGATACTCTTCAGATGACCTGTTACCACGGCCATCAAGGGCCACTATAGCCACTCCAACAGAGCCCTGCATCCTGTGTCCGTTCATTACCGTGACCTACAGGAGAATCCTAAGCCACGCCGCTGCTTGGAACTTCTTCCTTAGCTCGCCTTAGGCAGGTTTTATGTCGGGAAAGAAATCGCGTTAAAATGAGTAATAAAGGGTTTTAGAACAGAAAAGGAACAACCAGGCGTCACACAATGCGTGTTGCGTAACGAGTAGTTGATGCAATGCTCCTACCGATTAGAAAACGTGTTCTTGATGCTGATGCTGATCAACATGGCGCTAACCAACAGAGGAAAATGAGCCAAGAACCGGGTGGTGGATAATAGGTGAAACTAAAACAAAATTCAAGCCAATCTGAAAAATTAGTTTGGAGATATAACTGCCAATAAACTAAAATGGTTGCTGAGCAAGCGGTCAACCACGTTTTGTTCCTGATGGACATAGCTACGAGTTATAAACTAAAGATCTGAAAAGGTTAGGGTTCAGTAGCACAGTAATATTTAGTTGCATTGATGTAGTCAAACACAGTGGATCATGTATCCCTGTAGCAGTAACCAAATGAAGCACCGCCAAGTGATAAAAGCATTGGTGCATTTACTTGTATTCCTAACTTTTGTATTGAGGCTTCTGAAGATCTTTTTGTCGATAACAGTATCGACGACAGAATAGAAAGAAATGTTCATTTGTTTCAATTTAGTTGCAAAACATTCACAGCGGTGACACCTCGAGTCGAGCTTTGTTAAGGTAATAAGTTATTTGTGGAACTGTACAGCGCAATTTGGTATGAGTGACTTCTAACTGGCGAGATACACACCACTGTTTATTCCAGCAAAACCTTAAATGCTAAATATCTTTAAATTCATTCAATTTACCGATTTACCATTGCAAATAAGCATTTCGGAACCGTAGCGCCGTCACGTAAGTCGTATTTGGGAAAACTGGGATGCTGGGCCCACTCAGGGATACTGCTGCTAAAGAGTCCGCCATTTCATTCAAAATGTAATCTGTGGTGGCCTGGTACCCAAAGAAACTGCAGTTGTTTTACGTCTTTTGGTATTAACTGACAAAGGTATTCATCATCCATAGTGGGCAGCGCACAAAAGGAAACACACAAGAGAAGGAATCAGGACAAGCGCTGGTCTAACAACTGTTGTCAGTTGTTAGACCAGCGCTTGTCCTGATTCCTTCTCTTGTGTGTTTCCTTTTGTGCGCTGCCCACTATGGATAAGTTCCAACTCGCCCGCCTTTCGGTGCTACAACGGTATTCATCAGGTTTGCATTTGCTGCCGCACAAAGTGCATTACTTACTGATAATGAATTTGTACTTCTCACTGCTGATAATTCGCTTGAGGGCAATTAGCGTAGGGCAAGAACAATAGCCAACAATTCTGCAGTTAATACAGGAGTATAATCTGGGAGTCGATTTGAAAAGCATCAGTCAAAAAAGGAAAGAAAATGCCAGCCCCAGCGTTGTCTTTTGACACACATGCATCAGTCGTAATATCATTGCTTATATCCAGGTGAGTTGACTAATCTGCTAACTGGTCATGTGTGTACCCATGTGCCAATTGTTTCGCGTTGTGAGGAAATATATAATCAAATTGTATGCTAAGCATTGACTTAGGTTTCAATTTTACATTCAGTTGCTGCAACATCACTTGTGCAAATATGATTTACGGGTTGTGTAGTCGCGACCAATGTGTTTCGAAAAATAAAGTTCGTTCTTGAATGAAAACGTAAAACGAGCGTCTTTGGTGTATACTGTATATCTTTAAGAATGCTTGCACAGTACAAATTTTGAACCTAGCAAGCCGAGAAGGTAGGCGAGCTTCCCCATAGAACACGTTGTTTGCAACAAACTTTAGTAGACCAAGACACAAACGCAACGCTTCTCTTTCTAGCAGTATTGGATGTCTCATTTTAAAAGCTGCACTGCCAGAAATTTACACATTTTAGCAGTATTTTTCTAGCAGTATTAGAGGTCTCATTTTAAAAGCTGCACTGCCATTATTTTGGACCATATAACGTTCTTAGACGTGTCACAGATTACGATTTCCCGACGGCGCACACTCCAAGGCAAAAGGGTGTTAAAAGGATGGGTGGTTTGTCCTTTAGGAGACTAATGAGACTGCCACAACCAATATTCTCTTTAGGACTAACGGCACCGGGTCTAACAGTTAGTCCCCACAGACAAGCTCAAGGGGCTAACATCTAGTCCTCACATTCGAATCTTAGTAAGTAATCGTAAGTCGCACAATTCACCTCCAAAGACCGACATTTAGTCCTCAAGTTTGCGCATTATATGCAAATGTTAATCCCGACATTTACACCTTACCGGGCAACCGTTAGTCCTCACAGTTGCACTTCTCCGAACGATTGGTTGATCCACTCAAAACACTCCCATCGGATGAACTTTTTTGTCCCCAGTTCATACATTGTTTTTGTTTGTTTACCGCCAGGCTTTTTTCGCCTGTTTTCTGCGCAGAGAGCAACAAATTGCACAGAAAATAACACGCGAAAAAGTAGTTAACCACCTATGTGTAACTGCTTTCACAGTCACGGCAACAACGAACGACAAAAGTGAAACATCGAAATCTTTTATTTTTCTAAATACACATGAACTTTCTCCATTCTTTTATGTGAATTCATGGTGAAGTGTACAAGTCCAGTCTCGTTGTCAAATCTTGTTCACTTCTTGTGGAGCTCCTCCGATGGAAGCTATAGATGACGAGCATTGCAGACGCCAGCGCACGCAGCCTTTTGCCTGATGTGTTCACACGGCTGCATGTACAATAATATAGTAAAAATAGTTAGACATACGTGACAGAAGATGAAGATGCACGCATATGACAAGTACGCGCACGTTGATATAAAAACATCCGTTAAAATATGACACACAAATAACTTTACCTTCACATCTCGCACAGTCCTTCTGAAGCTGCTCTGACGAAAGAGATGGATGACAGACATCGCAGACGCCAGCGCACACAGTCTTCAACACGGTGTGGGCCCTCGGCTGCACAATATGTATGTAAAATAGTGAGTCACACGTGACAGAGGATGAATACAAATGAATATGAGAAATACGTGCACGGTGAAATGAAAACATACGTGAGATATGACATGCTAATAATTTCACTATGATGTCATCGTCAAAGACTCTATTTCGATCCCCGTAGTGCAACAGCTTAGCAGCGGCAGCCACAGCCGCAACTCCGCGAACCACCGTGCCGCTAACAAGTCGGCGAGTCCAAAGCGAGCGACGTCATTCAGCTCGAGGAAGCGAACGCAAGACCAAACACGGCGCTGCACGCGAAGTGTCTGCCGCCAGCGAACTTCCAACAGGAGAGTGAGCGTACGCTTGGAGCAGTGCCGAGCAGGTTTGAAGCTAGCGCCTAAGAAATCGACGGTAATGCGGACTTTTCCACAATCTCGAGCCAGTGCAGCACGCAAACGCGAGTCCGCCGCCGCGGCCAACGGACGGCACCGAGCTGCTTGTGACTGACTGACGGGAAAGCCAACTGTAATGGCGACCTATTTTCACTGAGTTCCAATGCAAGCGAAAACCCCACCAGCCCGTGCTGGTGCACTTACAGCGCGCGACATACTACTACCAAGCTCTGTACGAGAACCCGCAACGCGTTTTGGGCGACTCCCAACACAGCGACGAGGTCTGAGCCCAATATCGTCAGCCCGGAGCTCATCTCGGCGGCGAAGACAGACGAGCACTCGATGAGGCAGCGTACGGGAGACCGACGGCAATGACGATCAATTTCCAGGCGAACTGCAGCCGCGAAAGCTGACCTTCGCGATAAACTTCGTGCGTGCGATATACAACATGACCGAGCACGTGACCGGCAAGCGTGATCAGTATCGCACACGCGACAAGTAGAGTATAATGAAGGATGATAACCCACTTGCTTAAGAATCCATCGCTGATTTCTGCCCTCAGTCGGACTGAAATATAATGCCACTAGCGAGTTCTGCAAGTATTATTTCCATAGATGCTGGCAGGCTTGTATGTGCCGCTCTTTAAAAGAGTACGAAGATGCGCGTGCAGAGAAAAACGATAAAGTCATATTACCGTTGTTCGGATCAGTTTGACCTTTGTGTGTGCCATTATCTACAGGTTACAGTTACGGTGTAACGTGACACTAGTGGAGGTGCTGGGTTATAGCTTATGCACTGTTACCACGCGGAAGATGTCGGCCCCAACATCGACGCCTTGGTAGAAAGAGCCAAGCTTCGACGCAGTCGGCGGCAACTAGGCCTACCACCCGAATTTGGCCCTCTTTCGGAAAACGCTCCAAAACCATTGCAAATGCGACAACTGCAAGCCAGACTGAACAGACCGCGACTCCACCAGCTCTATGGCCACCAGCCCCTCGAACACCAAACTCTTTCCATGGGGAGCCTTACGAAGACGTTGAAGACTGGCTGGGCCAATATGATCGAGTAGCCATCGCCAACGAGTGGGATGAGCACCGGAAACTGTGGTATGTCTAATTCCACCTGGAGAATTCGGCGCATATTTGGTTTGGGAACCACGAGGCCGCCCTGACAACCTGGCCGGTGTTTTGCACTCAGCTGCGAAACACGTACGATAGCGCCGACCGGAAAGAACAAGCCGAATGTCTCCTCAATTCTCGCCATCAAAGACCAAATGAAAGCGTGGCCATGTTCGTTGAGGAGATGTCTCGTCTGTTCCGTTGAGCAGATTCCGCAATGACGGAATACAAGAAAGTACCCATTCTAATGCGGGGTGTCAAGGAGCAGCTGTTTGCAGGACTTGTACGCAACCCACCAGCTAGCGTGGCGGAATTCCTCCGTGAAGCGACGACAATCGAGCGAATGATAAGACAGCGGTCTTTGCAGTATGAGCGGTCCGACAATCTTGCATGTCTGTCAGCACCCTCGGTAACACCGGACGTCACGAGCGTGAGAGACCTTGTTGAGCTAGTCCGTAGCACTGTACGCGACGAGCTGCAAAAGCTTCACGCAGTGCCTTCACAGCCTCAAGTGGCTCCTCTGACTGACCTCGTCCATGAAGAGGCGCGGCAGCTGGTACGACCATTAGTGCCACCTCCGACCGAAGCTCCTTTGCTAACGTATGCGGAAGTTGTACGCATTCCTGCACCGGCAGCCAGCTTTTTCCCCCGACCAACCAGCCTGCACACGCCGCAGCACTTCTCGGGGCTGCCGCACTATGAAAACCAACGACCGACCAGCCTGCACACGCTACAGAACTCTTTGGGCCAGCCGCACTATGAAAACCAACGACCGACCAGCCTGCAGACGCCGCAGCACTTCTCGGGCCTGCCACACTATGAAAACTAATGACCGACTTGCCTGCAGATGCCGCAGTACTTCTCGGGCCCACCACACTATGAGAGTCCGCGAACTAATTTGCGGAAATCTAGCGTGTGGCGCGCTTCCGACAATCGGCCACTTCGCTACTACTGTGGTGAGCCAGGTCACTTGTACCGGGAGTGCTTGTACAGACAGATGAGCCTACCTAGATTTCGGCCAGACGCTCGTCGGCCCAGGGACGGGGAACGGCCCCGCGCTATCACAGAATACTTGGCAAGTCTACTGTCTCCGAATCTTTAGCGACGCCAATCACGCTCGTCGTCTCCTCGACGTTCTACTCTCGTGAATCAATACTCTACTTTCGCCGACGTTGTTGTGAAACGATCCGCTAGGTCCTCAAGTCCTCGCCCGAAAACCAGAATCTGCGGCCTCCGGGGGTGGGACCGCTGTTAAGCTATCGTCAAAACAGTCTCCTCCGACCCATTCGCCGACCTTTGACGATTCCTTTCAGCCGACACATCACATCGATGACGAACGCGTTTTTGCTGACATTGCCGTTCTTGTCAACAACCATCCAGTGACTGCTCTGGTCGACACCGGCGCCGACTACTCAGTTATCAGCGCTGAACATGTGGATGAACTCAGGAAAGTTACGACTCCTTGGGGGCATGGACCAAACCTTTGGACAGCAGGTGGTCATCTCTTGACACTGATCGGTAGATGCGCCGCAAGGCTGCGATTCCGTGACTCGACGTTCGTAGCTTCTTTAGTTGTGCTTCCCAAATGCTCCCGGAAAATTTTCCTTGGCATGGATTTCCTTCGCTAGCATGGCGCTGTTATAAATCTTCGAGAGTGCCTCGTAACGTTTGCTGTTAACGTAACGTTCGCTGTTATAAATCTTCGAGACTGCCTCGTAACGAGGGCGCTCTCAGGAACATGGTATACTTCTACCTTAAGCAGGCTGCGGTGCTTGGGAAGTGTCAGTATAGGATTTTAGGCCGTCATTGGTATTGCGAATTCACCTCTATAGGCTGCAATATCTAGTTTTCCTGCTGCAATCGTCCAGAGAAGCTCGGAGAGGAAAAGTGCCGAGGCGGCGAAGAGCGGGATTGGCGACGTAGCGGCGTCGAGAAGCGGGAGCGGCGGCGACCGGACGTAGGGGCGTCAGTGTAGCGGCGACCCGGCAAAAGGATTTCAGTAGAAGGCTCGTAAGATGAAGACGAATAGAAATTGAAGGGTGCGGCAGCTGAACGTCGAGGGGTCGTCGGGTGTTGGTCCACAGAAGTAGAGAAGGTCTAATGTGGTTGGTTTGACCAAAGGCGGCGGCAATAGCGAGAAACGTGCCCAGGCTGGTGGCAGGAAAAACAAATAGGCTGGTCGTCACGTGTTCTTCATACCGAAGGGTTACCGAAGGAGGTTGTTGGAGGTAAACTGCGAGCGTGTCATGGGGGGAAAACGACGGGACTTCGAGGTGAATCAAGGGACATGCTGATGGAAGGCCGAAGTTTGCAAACTTCTGCCTCCCCACAGTTTGTATTAACGCCACTGACGACTGTTGTTGGTCATATGCGAACGTTGCGAAAACGAGTGGCTGAAGAGGAGCCGGACAGGCAGCTTCGATTTCCTGACAAACAATGCGCGTGGCGTTGTCATACGTGGGGGACTGGCGGGCGGCTTCACACGATGAGGTTGCGGCCGTGTTGGCAGCCGGGTGAATCGCTGAGTAATACGGCCGCATTTGGCTTCTTCGAATCGCCAGCACTCTTTAATGATGGCGTCGATGGGGGCAACGTCTTTGTACACTAGAAGAATAAAGGCGTTGTCTGCTATGCATTTCAGCACATGGGCCACTTCCTCGGACTCACTGATGTGCTCGTCAATCTGGCGGCATAGGGCGATGACGTCTTCAATGTACGCGACGTACGACTCCATTACGTCTGTGCACGAGCTGCCGATTTATAACGCACTGTGATCTGCTGTCCAACGGTGTCACCAAAAAGGTCGCAGATCTTCCCTTTAAAGGAGTTCCAGCTTGTAACATCTGCTTCGTGTGCATCGAACCACACCTCGCGGTGGGCCATGAAGCTAAAAATTCACATTGGCAAGCATAAGAGTCGGGTCCTACCTATAGCTTGGCTGTCTCGTTCGTACCAGTTGATTCATTTGTGGATTTCAACGCCATCCTGACCTTAAAATACACCGGGATCACGAGCAGGAGGTAGAACGACGTACGTAGAAGTCTTGGAAGGGGCAGGTGGTGAAGACGATGGTTGTTCAACCTGTGACATGGTTGAACTTGTGATGATGTGGCCGTTGCGGAGCTTCGTGATGAAGACAGGGAAGCACCCAGCACCTCCAGCACAAAGATGTTACGTAAAAACGACACGAGGCGCGTCTATTCACAATCTATGTTGACACTGATTCGTATATCATCGACTAAGATGGACGACAGCACGCACAACCGACAGGCGACTTACTCGTTGTCGTCTTTTGACCGCGGATATGTCAGCTACGTAGCAATATTTTATAGGAATTCTAATTGCTGGGTTTGACGTGTTCAAAACCACAATATATGATTATCAGGAATGCCATAGTTCAAGGCTTCAAAAATTTTGCCCACCTGGAAAGTGCACCTATGTCTAACTCAAGCCTATCCTTTTCAATTAAAATTGCGGCCAGCCGGGTTTCGATTCCGCAGCCTTCAGTTCAGCAGTCAAGGGTTACATTAAGTGTACTGCTGGCTGGGAGCTGAAGTGTTGCTTTCAATAATGGATGCTAAGTCTGCAGTTTGGTTCCAACCAGAAATCTCTGCTAGTGCACTGATGGCATTTGTCACATTCGTAATTTACTATATCACATTTCTAATTTATTGCAATATTTATTAATTGCCAGGTGAGTTGGTTTTGACGTTATGATTGTTATGTCTTTTGTACTCTGTAAGGATGCATAATTTGTTATTAGCCTATAAAGCTCAACTAGTCACCGTGACATACTTTACGTATTATTATACAACAGATGGCTAATTTGAGGCTGCAAAGCTTATCGAAGTATAATCTCCATAGTTCTTCGAATGCCTTGAAAAAAGCCTTCTGGTCAAAGGGTACTGTTGATGAGTTTCTTAGGTAAAAGATTTGTTTGTGTTTTCGAGAAATAATTGTACTCTCAATCACCTAGAAAAATGCTGAAAGAGTAAAAACTTTTATTATGACAATGACATGTTCAAGCTTCATTGCGCTAAGGCTGATGTGTTAATCTTATTTGTCTTCAACCACGAGCTGATGTACGTTACCTGTTCAAATATTGTCTCTAAAATGCTCTAAACTGCACAATGTATATGAAAATGAATAAATAAGTTTGCAGTTTCACGTGCTTGTTGATATGCATTCCACCTAAACAGCCTCCATTGTGGAGCACCATAAAGGCTATCAACTGGGCTATTTTCTGGTCTGCATAGACATAGAGGTAGCTAGGCTACTTACAGGACACATACAATACACAATCTTTAGTAGACATAAACATGGTAGCAAAATTATGACAGTTGGAAGACATACCAGACGGTGACATATCTAATACACCCAGGACGGCAACAGATGAGACACATACATTACGGATGCTATGAGGAGACAGAAAGTCGGTGGCCAAATCGTCACATCTTGGAGACATACAGTTTGGGTCCTCATACTGCCTCGAAAATTGTGATGGCATAAGTAACGGCGCTTTTCAAATAATGACAGTTGCAATATGGCAGTTCGCAATGCTTAGGAAGATGTTCTTTTCCATAAATAAATAAGTATGAAAAAGTGCGGAACGATGCCAATCTCACTATAGCAAGTAAGTTCTCATGAGAAGTGGTGTGAAAACTCCGCCAGATATTCATTGGGTGAATCACCGACCATTAATAGACCCAGTTGGACGTTCAATTTTATTTAAAATGCTTGATTGGTGTAGCTGGTCATATGGATAGAAGAGGTGCGGTGCAAAGACAAGCGCGGGAACAAATAAAACACAAATGGTGTTTGTCATGTCTCGTAGCCGCATAAAAGTTAACGAGACAAGACAAACAACATTTGAGTTCTGTTTGTTCTTTTGTTTGCACCAAACCTCTCCTATATTATAGGACCAGATGCACTAAGTATGCATTTTAAACAATAATGAATAGTTGACTAGGTGCTACTAATGGTCTGATATTTACCCAATGCTTATTTAGTGGAGATTAGGTTACGAAAACAATAGTAGAATAAAACGGCCTATATGTCCGTTGAACATCCGCATATCCGCCCTGGACACCCGCAGGACGCCCACTAGATCGCCAATCAGTATGCGCCTTAGAGTCCTGCGGATGTCCGCTGGACGCCAATTGGCGATTTGCGGACGACCAGTAGACGATCGAGACATCCGGAAGCGGTTGTCCAGGGGACGTCTATCGGTGTTTAAATGCCCATTGGATCATTTTCATTACATTGCATCATCTACACTAAATAGACTGTTATTTATAAAACGACAATTGCAGCAACCACCACCAGAAACAAAGTTACTGGCCTACAATAATACACTTATCCACCTTATCCTTGAGTACGCAAAAGCTGCCTGGTACCCTTCCACAAAAAAAAATTACCAGTAAGCTCGAAAATGCGTAACAAAAAGCACCTAGGGTCACTTTCAACAAATTTGACTGGACAAATTTGCCTACAGAATTGCTCAAAAAGGCTGGAATATCAACCAGAAAAAAACTGGGCGAAATTGGCAAGTTTAAAGCTATTGTATCAACTATTACACCACCATATAAAGATAAAGAAGTCTCGCTACATAAGGCTATCCGCAACAGAAGACTACCCGCCATAATCACTCTATTACTCTTGCCTCTTATATATTTCACATACATGCTTTCAAGTTCTCGTTCATCCCACTTGCGATCAGATAATGGAATAACCTGACCCCCGCCATTACGAGTAGCACACTTTTAGCTACTTTCTCAAAACTAGTAGAAAGCAACTTGTTAGCCTCTCCAGGTGACGCAGAACGTTGAGTAAACGTGGTTTGAATGTAACAAATGTGAGGCAACGTGAGACGGCAAAATTTAATATTGCACTGACGTTTATAGTATCACCTTGCCATAACACAGTGTTTTAATGTTGCAGCAACATTCAAATAATGACGTTGTTATAACGTGTTGTTTTTAACAAGGCGACATCAATCAAATGATCACTTTGACCTAATGTGATGGCAATAATGTGGTAACAACAATCAAATAATCACATTGCATCGACGTTGTATATAGACATCAAACCCATGTTTGACAGCGAATGTAGAGAAAACATGGAGAACATAATCGCTGAAACATCCAATAACACACATGGAAACATTCTAAACTTCATGTGCTCATTTTATTAATGACTGACAGTGGCTAGTTAGTGTAATTGAGTAAGAAATAGAAGCATGAACAAGACAGACAACAGTTCAGCCTATGTTTTTTACTCACTAATCCTTCTATGAATCGGATTTTCTTATACAGCTGCACTCTACGATTTTATTTATTTATTTATTTCACAACACACGATTGCCGTAGTGCAGGAGACAAAAACACCACCATGAGTCACCGGATAAGGCCTCTGTAGCTCCGCGCCATACGTTCTTCACACAGAGTGACTGGATTGGCAAAAAAAAAATGAAACACAAGAACACGATCACATGGTGGAAACCATTGTGTCGCCTTCTTACATCTGTAGCTAGATACACTAAACACGGTGAATTCATATGTGAAAAAGATATGTGCAAGAGCAAGCCTTTTAGAACCCCCAATTTCCAGGCTACAAAAGCTTACTGTAGACAGGCTTCATCGTAACATGTATGTATGTAGACTTGAAGACTAAATTACCCGTCTATTTTAATTATAACTGTGTGGTGGTAAAAATACCATGAGAACCATTACACTTTGAAGTGAGAAAGCAGTAGTTAAATCAAACTGTGCCTCTATTATCATGCTTTACCACAATCATGTTTTAAAGTGTGCTCTCAGATTAAACGCGCAAGAAACAGATCTACTCAAACGGGACCTACATGCTTGCATGATGCAAGGCAACAGCCACAACAAACCCTACGATTGGCAAGAATTATGAAAATGGAACCAAAAGGAACCATGGAGCTAGAAAAACAACTGTTTCACAGAGCCCATACCCTTGGGGAACCTAAAAGCAATCCAATGATCTGAGAAAAAGATGCAAACAGGAAAATTAGTTTCTGGATATAGTAATAAAGTAAAATCTTGGTCGAAAGAGAGAGATATGGTATGAAGAAAGGCAGGGAGGTTCACCGAAAAGCAAGTATCTGGTTTGCTACCCTGCACATGAGAAGGGAGACAGAAAGGTACGTAAAATGAAATGAGAGAAAAAAAGAGAGCGGGGGGAAGCGAAAACACACACACACACACACACACACACACACACACACACACACACACACACACACACACACACACACACACACACACACACACACACTAGAATGTCACAAACGTTCGACGAGGCGGGTTGATCACAGAAATATGAGGAGGAAGGTCGAAGTCGCAATGAATGTATAGACACGCTGAGCTTTCGGACAAAAAAGCGTGCCCATTCTGGTTCGAAACTGCCTTGACAACTGTTTGCAGTACTCAAGGATATGGTAGTGTCTGTGACTGATGAAAATGGAATAGAGAAGCTATTTCACGTGCTATTCTCTTACAGCTTTGTTGAGAACTCGCATCGTCATGAAAGCATTTCATGTCTTCTTAATAACTGCGTGCAAGTAAACGTCGGCCAAAACTTAAGCAATCGTAAAAAAATGCGTTATTCTGTCACTGCCAAAGCTATCAATTCAAGGCACACACAGCAAACGCGAGGCCAGCAGAACACACTGTCTGCAAGCAAATATAAACATCGAATGTCACCGCCATAAAATGCCACACTAATACAGAAGGACGATCACTCACGACAAACACAATAGACACTAACATAGAGAAAGCACGCCTACTGAAAGCACTGTGTTGTTATAAAAAACCTATACCACAAATTGCATTATTGTGAAACGGCACATACTCTGAAAACAATATCACCCACAGCAAATCTAGGAGACGCCAACAAGGAGATGCCAAGCCTGCACAACACACTATGCTGCACACAAATAACACCAGACCACTGCAGTCCTCTTGCCATTTGTCCAAGGCCCGGCTTCAGATTCGCTTTGACTGTAAGGCTTATGTCGGCTTGAACAAAATGCACGTACCGATTGCGATTCCCTCGATCGAGTAGGTCGAGCGAGAAGACACACACGTGAGGCAAAGCTGCTAATGAGATGCCATTCTTTCTTCATGTGACTTCACGCAGCTTTTTATGTAGTAGAAGTAGCACCAGGTTTATGCAGCTGTCTGGGCGACTGATACATTTGGTCAACTTCAGTTTTTTTCTAGTTGGTCACAACACAAACAGCTAAGGCATATGTCACATGTGTGCTCCTTTCTCCTTAACATGCTACTGTGGACATCAATGCTGTAAGTTCTGACCGTTTTCGGTCCCACAACACCACCTTTTTAATATGGAATTCGAGGCGTGAACAGATGCAGTCTTAATGGAGTCTTGTTTCTTCAGTAAAGAAAGCTTCATTGCTTTCTCTCTGTAGTAGTTTTTTACTAACTCTATTTTTTCTACTAAGTCTGCAAGTGCAGGGTAGGATTTTTAAGCAGCATGTTCGTTGTAGACAGAGATGGTTTGGTAACCTGTCAGCAGTTAGGCGAGCTTCTCTTTCTGTTTCAGCTTATGTATATGCATAAGTAGCACCACGTTCATGCAGCTGTCTGGACGACTAATACATTTGGTCAACTGCAGGGGTTTTCTAGTTTGTAACAACACACCAAAGGCTTTGGTGCATTTATCAAACTGCCATCTAATAAATTATACTGAGACTGATTTGAGCTGGAAGTCGTGTGCAAGATGCCACTGCTTGGTCAACTTGGCGAGCTCTGTACATGACAATTGTGGACTATTGTCGCTAGTTCGCACAAATGATGATTCATACCCGGGAAGGTCTGTTGTCTGAACATCTTGTCGCGCTGCTGTTCATTGTTACATTAATGCACTTCAAGGATTTAGCCAGTGGGAGATGAGCCGAGATGTCATTTAGCTTGCTGCTTTAAGCAGCAAAGAGTGTAGCGGGTGTACCCTTTGTTGCGAGTCATCGTAGAGCGTGCATGAAGTGTTTATTTCTGGTTGGGGAGTCACCTCAGTTGGAGGACTGAAATATAAACTGTTGTAGATAAGGCCAACAGGTCCGCCAGCTATGGAAAGTTGGAGTATCACCATCCGTTCGTAAGATGCAGTTTCTTGACTTGCAACGATGAAATAAAGCTGAAATCACTGTGTGAGCAGCATCCAGTTCACCTACAAATCTCCGATCTTGTACTTGCTTAGATGTCTCTGCTGTGGACGTTATTTCGTGTAGGCAGATCCACATCAAGCGAGCTCACTGATGATGCTTAGTTGTTGCGCGGAGGTACTCTGCTTTTTTCACTAGTGGTTGTCGTTATCGGTCACACTTGAACGGCTCCTCACATTTGACTAAGCCACTCTGACTTGACGCCTTTGACCGAGATTGCAGAGCGAAAACACACAATAATAAAATGCTTCATGCTACTGTGTTACGATGATGATAACGATAATATTGAGTCGAAATCAAAATTGGACAAGTTCAGATTTCAACTTCATTTTTAAAGTGGTTTTGTAACAGTAAAAAAAGACAGGTAAGTCGGCATAAGAAAAGTGAGACAAAAGTTGTTCGCAAAGGACCGAATTACTGTACACACTAAAATAGCTGCAGGACAACGCTATGACTTGTACAGCGCAACTGAAGTTTCAGTTACGCACTCATCACTTGCTTTTTTTGCACCCACATAATGCGTTTTTACTATGACTTCCATGCTGCGTTCCACAAATGTCACCAAAACAAAAATGAAGTCTTGAATAAAAACAATGTTACGATTTGCGCCAAGAATATATAAAATTACCTAGTTATAAAACAAGCAATAGCCTTTAAGATTGGCACTAGCTTTATTTACCTCGGTGGCTATACATTGTCAACATTCAACATAACATTCAACAGTCAACATAATCACTGTGTGATTATGTCTACAAAAAAATTGGCCCTTTGAATGAGTGGCAGACTCTCGTTCGTTTAAACAACGGTATCACCTTGTTTCCCCTGTCCACCAGTTTTGCCATCACCTTTTCCGTCGCGTCTGTTATCATGGCCGTCTGCGTTTGGCTTAAGTCAGCGTTATCATATTTTTACACGTTTCTTCATTTGATAGCTATAATATAATTTTACTCCAATTAGTCTGTGAGGAGAAAAAGTATAATTCTATCATGGCAGCTGAAACAACCGCAGCCTGTAAAACGTGTCCCTATCGGCGTAGTGACGTGTGGCACAACTATTCATTTGCTATAACCACTTGCAAATAATTGAAAAGTGAATAAACGAATGCAACTTTGTTAAGAGTTGTGTAACCAATCTCGACACTTGAATGCTAACTACTCAAATGGTGACCATAACCTTAATGACTTAATGTTTAAAAATTAACTGAGTAGAATAGCCTCCTGATAAAGACTACTTGAAAGTACTACGTTGGCTTCAAAGACAACTACAATCCCACCTATAGATTCAGAAATGCTTTGTCACTGTTATTTGTATACTATAAAGATTTCATGGAGTCTATCCTTAAGACAGCGTCCCATCTGACCCATGTAGCTCCTGCCGCATGTCAGTGATTGTGTGCATCATGCCTTTAACACACGTTACATACTTCTGCCTGTGATGAGTTCGGCAGTGTTTCCTTTCTTTCATCAGATCAATGAATCTGCGTAGGTCAAAAAGTTTCGTGGGGCATAATCACTACTTCAACTCCAGCACTTTCTCCCTATTTTCTGTTAGAGTTTGGGAGAAACACTGTGCATGAAAAGTCCGACAGCCGAATTCATTTCTTGCTGTCCATCAGATGGTCTGTAGCTCCTTTCTACGCCTAGGATACCTCGCATTCCTAATCAAATTCTCGGCTACAGGCAACTCGTCTTAAGGTGAACCTGCAATATGAAGTCTAGACACTTACTTGTTTTGGGACGTTAAACCCCACAAATCAATCAAGACACTTACTTGGAAATTGCTTCTACCACCTTGTGTTAAAGTGATCCACACAGAACACTCTGCAAGTCCCTGTGCATGGCCGCCCTCTTGGTCCTTTTTGTGGGCCCCAATAAGAAAGGTAGCAGTGGCTTCCATTGACGAGACTTATACCGCCAACTCGTGCCCCATTTTGTAAAAAGCTGTGTTAAGCGCAGGGATTCGATTGTGAAACATTCAAAAATCTCATGTGTTTCCACAACATGCTGGAGCTGTTGCTGCAAAACCTTCGTACTGGGCTTGACAACCTACTTGCAGTCCACAGATCTTACTAAATAAACAGTAAAGAATTACCCACATATCAAGAGATTGTGCAGCACTGAAACCTAGCAATCTGTTATTATTGTTCTTTTAATACTGGTCAAGTGCAGGTCTCTAAGAATCGAGGCAATGCTCGATTCAGAACTAATACCCTGCCAATACATATACACGTCTACGACCTAGCCAGGAAAGGTAGACTCAAGTAACAGCGTGGGAAACACTTCCAAATACCGGCCAGTGACATTCAACAATTTTCAGGAAAGGAGACTGCTCAAAGAAATTAGATAGCATCCTTGAGGCAGAGCAGTAGATCTTTTGCGCTGGTAAGCTGTTTACTTTTGCTTAATCATTACACAGATTTTTAATGACTTGTACTTGGCTTGTGCTGAAAGAATATATATTAATAAATGGTTACTGCATTCTAGTCCTGTAAGATCCTCCTGCATTGTGGAATATTCTTTGGTGTTTCACTAGGCAGAAATTATAGGCTGGAAGTAAAATGTCGTCCCACTTTGAAGCTTTCTTAGAATGTACTCCAACTTCTTGAAATAGACTATCTGCTTCTTTAATGAGGAACAATTAAATTCTTGAACTTAAGGTGGTTTCACAGAGAATAACTCTCATATTGGTGGTATAAGCCTTGTGCTTGGAAGCCAATGCTGCTTTTGTGTCGCGGTATTCAAAAGTGGCTAAAAGGTGGAACATGCACTTGCCTTCGAAGAATGCTCTGTGGCAACCGACTCATCTCAAACAGGGTGAATGACGCATTCTCCGAGTCAACATCCCATTTTAAGATTGCGGGTTTCACTCAAGTTGTGTTCTTGTTGGTAGCCGTAGGTTTGCTTACGTATGTGATGGATCCTAGGCGTGAAGAGGAGTGGCTGGCCACATCGAAGGCCCAAGAAATGAATAAGGCGACTGTGTTCATTGCATGTACAGTGTCTCTCGCAGACTCAAGTAGGTAGGGAGAAAGTGTTGAAGCACAGGCAGTGTACTTTCTGCCTGTGCAGATCTTCCTCTTGAATGAACTAAAAGGCTGCAGCTCTGATCACGGGCAGAAAGGTGTAACATGTTTTAAACACATGGAGAACACAATTACTTTAACAATGAAAATTGAGCCCTTAAAATGTCCTTTTCTTCACTCATGCCGAGGGTCTTGTTTCTGTAGACTAAACGCCTTTAGGTAGTGTAGGAGGGCTTATTATCAGCTACTAACACGTAGAAAGATCACGTGCTACGAGTCGTGCCCACTAACACTCCCAGGTTTACGTGCTCGCAAACACTCGATAATGTTGACAAGAGGACAGCCACCGCTTTGGCTAATTGATAAAAGCATCGAATGCATTATCGAAAGGTTGTAGGTTCAGTCTTTACCGTTGGAAACTTTTCTTTGTACACCGTAAATTCTGAACCATTTTATCATAATTGCTGTACTATAATCAAAAAGCTACTAATATTGTCTCCTATAATTTCATGGGCTGATTGTCTGTTCTAATTGAAGGAGTGTATCTACATCTGCACTGCTTTGTAATAAATTTCAGTTGGAAGATGGTGCTGCATCTTAGTATCTTTTGTCCCTACCATCGCACTTGCTCGGAGCAGCTTTTGCAGGTGAATTAACTTGTGGGATAAATATGTGGGGGCACGGTTGTTGTCGACAAAATATTAACAAAACCATGTGGTTTTGTGTTCATAGATTTTGAGAAGGCCTTCGACAAAGTTCCCCACAAGCGTTTGCTATCTAAACTTTCACATTTAAACCTTGACGAACACGTACTTGCATGGCTTTCAAACTTTTTAACTAACCGACAGCAGTTTGTCTACGCTAACAACAGTTCTTCATCCTTATTTCCTGTCCTATCAGGTGTTCCTCAAGGGACGGTCCTCGGGCCCTTACTTTTTCTCATATACATCAACGACCTACCAGACAATATTTCTTCAAGCATTCGGTTGTTTGCGGACGACTGCGTCATTTATCGCCCCATTATCGATCCCAGTGATAACGTAGCACTCCAGCAACACCTAAGGAAGATAGACGAATGGTGCAACAAATGGCTCATGGTGCTAAACGTTCACAAAACATCCATCATGTCATTCCACAGGCGTCACTCCTATTCCACGTACAAATATTTCTTAAGTGGCTGCGCTGTATTTCCTGTCTCGTCCACTAAATATCTAGGTCTTCTTATTTCTCATGACCTTACATGGTCATCCCACATAAATCGCATTACCAGTGACGCGAATCGCGCGCTGGGCTTCCTCCAACGAAACATTAACCTGGCTCCATCCACAGTTAAATTATTGGCCTACGAAACGCTTGTTGGCCCAAAGCTGGAATTCGCGTGTGCAGTCTGGGACTTACCACAAGCTAACTCAAGTACCATCCTTGAATCCGTTCAGAACCGTGCGGCCAGATTCACCTTTTCCGATTATTCATACCACACAAGCGTAACACTTCTTAAACGTAAAGCTAAATTGCTAAGTCTCGAAACACGACGTACAGTAGCACGGTTTTGCCTCTTCCACAAATTCTACACTCGTTATCATGCGAAAGCCTCCACATAAAAACTGCTCACCACCCATCGAATCGCCTCAACCACTCAAAAGCAGTATACCCACCTCGTGCACGCACGACCGCCTATCTAAATTCATTTCCTGTTCTGACAGCCATCGAATGGAACAGCCTTCCTAAAAGTGTCGTCACCAAAACAAACCCGACTCAGTTCAAAGCTGCCGTCGAAAAACTTCTGTACTGATTGTTTTTGTGTCATGTATGCGATTATCCTTAGTGGTGTTATCTGCTTCGTTGGTTTGCATTGTCTGCTTTTTATTAACAGAGCGTGCATGATAGCCTTTCGTGATACGCTCGTGCAGTTTTTGTTTTCTTTTTTTGTGTTTGTTGATCAGTTGTGTAATTTTCGTGCTTCAACACCCCTCATGTAAAACCCCACTTATTGGGGTCTTTGAGGTACCTGTAAATAAATAAATAAATAAAGTGATATATGCTGGAACACACTTAACATCAACTTTACAGTGCTTGTCATACCATTACTTGCAGAACACCCCTTTGGTTTCTGTCTAAATAGCCCACTGCCTTCTACGTCATATGTTTGTGTCTGCTTCCAAAATCCTTGCAAGTGCTCTCTTTCTCCTATGAGACTTCTCCAAGCGAAGAGGGGGCAGACTTGCATGGAAGCACAAAGGCTGATGTCCTTGCTTTGGCTGCGCATTTTGATGGTCCATGCATATTTACATCTCAGAGGCAATTATTGCTGCACCCAGAAAGCCTTCATTGAAGAAAGTTGGCTGTGCTGTGACCGCGTTCATGTCGTTTTGTGTTCATGTAGTCAGCCATATTTGCATAAAAACCACGTTGCGTCCCACCTCACTTGTTTAGCGCCCTCTGAAACCGAAATCGTGACTGAGCACTGTAAAACCGTTTTCTAGGTAACTAACGTTTCCATCTACGACGAGTGTGTCATTAACTACTCAATGCAACACAAAAAACGCTATGCAAATAATTTGTGTGAGTGCTCAAGCTGGGTTCATGAAAGATAATTGAGCCCTCAAATACTCCTTTTGTTTTGTGGCATGCAGGAGGGTCAGTGGCTCAGACAGGAACCTTAAATAATGATACAGTCTGTGAGCACCATTGCAGTCTATAAACAACAGTTTAAAGGTTTCACGGAATGCCTACGTGGGTTGATTGGTTAGACTCGTTTTCTAAGAAAGTGTGTTTCTTGCACTTAGTCCAGGTCAAAGGGTCAAGGGAGATAGTAGAGATGGAGGAGATGGCAAGGTCAATTTACGAATGTGTAAGCATGCTATCTCTGCACCTTTCAAACAAAGAGCATTCTCGTTTTATCTGATTTAGAGATACGAGCAGTCAGGCTGCATCTTTTTCGTTTTGCTTATCCTGATATTTTTATTCTGGCGCATGGCTTGATTCCTTAATTTCTTGTATTTTTTTCTGTACACAGCTTACCCTTGCTGTAATTAGATGGACAAGTGAACATAAAAAATTTGGTGTTGCAAGACTTTCGTTATTGGAAAGTAACACAGTACTTACTGAAATACGCAAAGATGCCTACCACCGGTGAACAAAATTAAGGATAGAACAGAAAAGGCGTCACTCGCAACTTACTTTATTCTTGAAAAATCAGCGAAATATAAAAGCGTAGCAACCATGCGCGTGCGCATTGCTTCACATGCTAGTAAAAAACATGCCATAAGATTGACAACAAAAGAATGAAGACAAAAAAGCCACTAAACAAAAAACTATTATAAGAAACAAATATTCCCCACCACGCAGAGCAATAGATGTTACACTAACATCCGTATTTCCCTTCTTTTTAATGTATAATAATTCTATAGTTTCAAGTGCCAAGGTATCATTACTCTTACTTAGGACATATACACAATAAAACCTAGCGTCACAATTGCGGAAATCACAATGTGCTGGCAAACATGCCTAAAGTTTATTTTTCACGGGAAGTACTCGCTCCCTTATTCTGTCCTTTATGCACCGCTACATTTGCCTGCACATTGTGATTCCTGCAACTGTGAGGCTAGGTCTTTCAGTGTATCCTTCCTTGGAAAGAATAATGACACCTTAGCACGCAAAATTATGGAAGCATACTACATTAAAAAAAGAGAGATACGCATGTTAGTAATATATCTGTTGCTCTGCATGGTGGTGAATTTCATTCTTCAGAATCTTTTTTGTTTAGTGGCTTTTTTGTCATAATTTTTTTGGCAACCATATTGCACGTTTTTTTGACTAGCATGTGAGGCAATGTGCGTACGCAAGGTTGCTACGCTTACGTATTTGGCTGCTTTTTGAGAATAAAGTTGGTTGCGAGTGACGCCCTTTCTGTTCTGTCCTCAATTTCCTTCCCTGATAGTATGCATCATTTTAAAGTTAATTAACCATGTACCAACTAGTCCAACAAATTGATTTATTAAGGAGGCGGTCCCACTGCGGCAGCACCCGCTCTGCATTTTATTCACTGTTTGCTGACGTTGCACGCTCAGCCTATTGATATAAATTGTATTGCATTAGAAAGCTTACAATCTTCACTTTTTAATGACAGCTAGTATTGTCGCCTAGTCTGAAGCAGTTTTGCATTGCACTCAAAATAGTGCGAGCAAAGACCAGTGCTTTTGCTGTACATGCCTGCGTTGCGCTGGAAGTGTGGCAAAACTGTTCAACATAACCAAATGAAATTTTTTGAGCCTCTTCATAAAGCATTATGCAACGTTTCTACGAAGACATGTAAAGCAATGAAAAAGTCAAGCAGGCTTCAATCAAATTGAGCAGAACCATGTAGGTTTATGAGTGAATAACATTTTTTCTTCTTTTTTGTGTAGAACAACCTTATTGAATGTGTTTCCAGGCTACAATGTACCTAATGTCAATGCGAAGTTGTTTCACGTTTTGACGAATACCTCATGAAGAATAACTGCTTGAATTCCCAAATTTATAGTTCCACTTGTACAGGCAATACCCACGAGGTGGAAAAACTGTCTAAGATGAAAATCTCAAGTTTTCAATATTGAAGCAGCAAGCCTTTCTAAGCATAGAAAATTGTCATAAGTTAATTAGAAAATTGGTAGACAGAGTGAATTCAGCTCATTGTTCTGCTTGCCAGGTTTTTGCGAGTTCACTTTTTTTCTTTTATTGTTATTTCACAATTATTGCACATTAGCAGGGATATGTCATATTTTGTAATTACCAGTGCTCACTAACTTTGCGTAGCAGCGCTTGACTCGAAAGATTCTCAACAAATAATAAATATTGCAAACATTTTTTGTGGCGGCGTCATCGGTGAAAAGAACCGTAAAGTTGTCTAGTGTCAGTTCTGACGTTTGTCAAAAGTGGTGCCGCTAAACATGACTATGCCGCAGAAACACGTTTGGCTTGTTTCTCCAGATTTCAGACTTCAGTGTCTAGCCCAGTGGGTGAATTTAGTCGCTACGTCTATATTTTACAATGTAACCCCAAGAGGCTGCTGAAAAAAAAAGAGACGGGATGACAGAAAGAAAGAAGGGAACAAAGCGTGCCACATTCCTGACCAAGTGGTTTGGCAATTGTGCCGAAGATTCCAGGAACTGCTTGGCTGCTCGCCTTTGTATCCAAAGGACTGCAGAAGCGTTTCTGAAGTATGCAGAGAAGCTGACCTAGCGTTCTATCTTCGAGACTCATAGGACATTACCAGGTGGTCTCTACTTTGCGGGGAGGCGAGGAAGGTTTGGCAGTGTGTGTTCCACGTGACACTGGTTGAAGGGTAGTATAACGTTGGACCTTTTTGAGAGACTAGTCTGCACATGTGAAGGGGTCGCGACATGACGCGCGTCGCGTTTTTTTTTTTTCTTGGGAGAGGAGGGAAGGTGACAAGACCAAGCAGCCTCTATAAACGTTGCACAGAGTGGCGACAGTTGCTAACTGAGAGGTAGCTTGAATCGTCTGCAAATCACTCCTGAAAACTACTAAAATCCTGAGATTTTTTACCAGTGCGTGGCGGATAACTTCAGAGGCTACGGGCCCCCAGTTTCGATTTCGGTGACCTTCATAGAGGCACTTTTCAGACTTGAAAAGGGCCAATCGACAAGTTTGTGGATAGTTTGCGGGCAAGTTGGTGGAAACAAACTTGCATGTGCAGTACCTATATCATAAGCTGTGAGTTAATGAGTCATATTTTTTTGACTGCAGCAAAAAGTGCGGATGGCTGCGTGAGCTCGATAGCGTTCCCAGCCACGCGCAGCAAAACAAACGTTAAGTGTCTTGACGCCTTTTGAAGTTTCGAAACAATATTTTTATTATACCAACTTCTTGATAAAAATGTGTTTGCTAGCGTATTACTTACTCTCAAATTACGGTAACACATGTGTTGCGAATGATCATTGTGCCCTCGAAGATCATTGATGTGACGCCATTTGCTTGTTGTAGTGGGCAGTGGCTTTTCTAGCAGAGAGGCAGCAGGAATAATGCTTTAACTGCTAGAAATAGACAAGATGGTCACCATTTATCTCTAGCAAAGCTTAGCTTTGGCAAATAATCTGTTCGCTCATGTAGGACACGTTATATCTTACTCTCTAGGCACCCGCCCTTCACTAACCAAAGCGGGACGTAACGCATTTACTCGCAGCACCTACCACCATAGACACCTAGAAATTGAAACATTCGCAGAAAACGTAAACGCACTCAAGCGTATTTCTCCAATGAACTCTTTCCAGTGCTCACTAGGTGCAGCCACAAATGTGTGAGCCACCTATTCCCCTGCTCCTCCCAAATGACAAATGCGATACCCGGACTGGTTTTGCAGTTTCCACTCGCTGAGCCAATGGTCCCAATCAGCTAGCGTGCTGTCCAGGCACCCAAGATGCTGAAATCACAAAGGGAGTGGAAGAAGGCAAGGCAATTTGAAGCTTGAAACAAATCAATCGGAAGCTTGAAAGAAAAAGACTGTGCGTGAATTTTCGCGATAACCATATCACATGCTAGTGCTATGAGTACTCACATAGGTGCGCACAAATGAAGCAATCGTTTTGTGTGGTTACTTCATATACCACACCACTGTGCTTCTGTTCGAAAGCTGGAATGAAAGTATCTGCAGTATCATGTGTACAAACTGATCAGATACTGACAGGTCTACCGTCGCATTCGTGAAAGCCCAGTAAGTGCGCAGGTGGGGTGTGAAATTTCTGTCCCAAAAACTCTCCCAAGATCCCATATGCGTTTATCTTAGAAGATTTGCCGAAGCAGCAACACTTTTGTGCTTCTAGGTCGACTGTAATCCCTCACCAAAAGCTTTTTGCACCTCATGCGGTTTGTCAGTTTCTCGGGGATCTGCCCAATTTAGACCAAGCGGCGATGCCACTTGATGACGTCATGAGTTACAAATTTTGGTGATCTATGATGTCAACCAATGATTTTATTTAGCCCTTGTGTAAACAGCGAGAGGCACTTTTCGCGCTTGATAAGGCCTCTAAACTTTCCTGACCATGTGTGCTGTGCTGTTTATTTTGTAGGAGCGCGCGTATATTATGAACTTTTCACACTGAATTGAATACTGCCTAAGGCATATCAAATTAAATGCCCCCTTTTTGGATTAGAGATCTGCGTGAATATAATATCATTAGATTCGTTGTTCAAAGTTCTGCGGGTTCGATTTGCATCTGTTTTACAAATTAATTGCGGTGGAAGTGAAACGCGTTTTATAGCTGAAAGAATTGACTCTAATATGTTTCACTAAATCTGAGCACTGCATTCGTGTGTGTAAATGTCAGACCGCCTTCTAATCATGAATGTTGCGCTGCTTGACCTCATCTTTTCTCTGTCGGCTCACCACGCTTGCGCCACATCATGACCGATGTCTACCTTATACCCATTCATATCCTTGAAGGTTTCAAGTAGCTATGCGAGAAAGAAAAAGAAAGTGGCATCCGATACATCTGTTTAGCGATGCATGAGGCTAGTAATGTTTTAGCTGGCGAATTTCTTCCGCCGTTCATGCCCCTGAAATCACCATTTTTTCGCTCGCTGCAAGGCATGAAAAAGGAGCTTTGTGTAATGATAGCCAGAAAATAGTCAAAGATGGTTTTCCGGGTAGCTTCTGTATGTAGCGAAATAAGTATCAAGCGGACCATGCGCAACACCCGCAGTATATGCGCAGAAGGGTCCACTGTTAAAGGGAACGTTGGAGCACGAGTCATCTGCTCTGGCGTTTTTTTTTTTACAAACTGCCACATCTAGTGGCCATGTGATCAAGTAGAGAAGTGACAATTAACATCTCCTGAAACGAATTTTCAAACCTCGCCAGCTATCGCTCGTTTCTCTCAACTCGCTACATTCCTCCTGTAGGGTTCCTAGAACGAATATGAATAGCACAGGCAGTGAATAATGCTACCGGCTGAGTGAAGCCCCGAAAAGGGGGCCATCTTCGCACTTCTGTTGAAGGAAGAGTGCACGATGTGAAGCAGTGGTGGAGAAAGGGAAGTAGCAGGACAGGAAGCTTACATATGCCGCAGAAACGTCGGACTTTATACCCACAAGGTGCTTCCTCACAAAGACTGGTGTTTGCAGCTGCGGCCTGCTAGAAATGTTTCAAAAAAAAAAGGCAGATCTTCAGAAACACTGAAATGAAATGGTTTATCGGAACAGAAGCTGCTCTCAAGTGGAATTTTAATGTTTTTGTCTTTTTTTCCTGTTTTTGTTCAGTGGGCTTTAAGCTCTGACAGAGGCATTATAAAGTGATACATACTACAGTAATTTGAGTGTCAGAGAGACGGTATGTTGTTTACGAAATGTCATAAAATGCAGCTATTCTGTTGCTTTGCAAGAGGCAAAATGTTGCTAACTTAAGTTATACCAATATCATGAAGTCTGGGCATTTCACGTGAGTGAGCCAAGTTTTGTTGTGAACTTACAGTTTAACATGATATTCAACGGAATGCTTCTGCGAAGCCACTGATACGGTTTCTTCATGACGAGGAATTACATAAATTTTTAATCTTATACGACAAAGTGTAGAGCACAAAACTAAGCTTGTCCAATTCAAAAAAATTTTGGGAAATTTCACCTAAGGCAAATGCATGAAATTGGATCAAGTTTCTTTTCATGCTGTAAATTTAGAAGGAGCAATCCAATAGAGTGAGCAGCACTCGTTGAGCTAACTACTAAACAAAAATTTGGTAGTCAACTGTCGCACTCCTTGAAATAACTCAGCTGGTGTAGCCAAATAGAAGAGATGCGTCGATAGCAATTTAAATAAAACAGTTCACTGGCAATAGCATGATTATGGGATCGTAGATTATCGGTAGTCAACGAATGGCATGAATGCTGAGTAGCAATGTTTGTTTTGCCTCAGGAGAGAATTATGCACGCTAAGATAGAAAGCAAGTCTATAAATATTTGTTTTTTTGTTTTAATAAACAGTTTTATTTTGCCTCCAATGTGAGTGGCATTCTGAGTGTGCACTGGCACCAAATGTGTGGAGGTGACCAACTTCACTGATTGTCTCGTATGTGTGTACTCATCCGGATGGAGGCCGTGATTGTTGTTGCACGCTGGCTGGTCACGACGGTCTAACCACGACTCGAAAAGCTTTCTTTTCCCTCTTTTTTGTTCCCGAGCCAGCGTCATCAAATTAGGAAAGTCGAAGGCATGCCCCATTTTCAAGCATAGTTTGATTAGTTTTGTCTGAGATTACGTGGTTTTTGTAATGTGTCCTTTGTGTTCATTGAAACCCCTTGACCGCTTCCTGCCAGTTTTGTCAATATAAGTGGTGCCGCAGCTACCGTACAGGAACATGTACACAACCCTGTTTTGATCATTCGCAAAGGTGCTATTTTTGGGCTTAGAGAGCACATTTACCAAGGTACTATGAGGCTTGAAAATTGTTTTAATTCCCAGTTGACGAAGTGCTATTTACACAGAGTCTGAAAAACCTTCAACGTAAGGCAGAGAAATTATGGGTCTTGTGTTTTCTCGTGGCACACTTCTTGTTCCCTCTTGCATGTGTTTCTGGGTGTTGTTGATAAACCTGCTCAGGTAATGACTTTGTTACAATTCACCAACCAAAGTTTCCATCTATATGACTGCGCGTGCTGATCAGTGAGGTAAGTGACACCACATGCATAAGTGAGATAGGCAGCAAGCGACTGACAGGGCTCAAAGACCACAAAGGAGACGTTGCAAAAGGCACCCATGCCTTGCATTATAAGACAATTTTTGTCGAGCACTGTTTGACGACGGGACCTGCCTTCGTCTTCGGAAATGAGACAACGCTAGATAGTAAACCAAAGTGGGGCCAGAGAAATCTTCTCAAGCCGTGATTCATTAGTGTGACAAGTTGGCGTGCGACAACAACTGTGGCCGCATTCTAAGTGACATACGAGACAAGGAGCAAACTGCGTAACCTCCGCTCATCTGGTGCCAATGCATACTGAGGATGCCCGCTGCATATTTTCAAAACATCTATGTAGTTTTTGCTATATTTGGCTGTGTTAAATATAAGTCTATATTTTTAATCACGATCTGGCCTGTCTTTTGTTAAACTTTTACATCTGCTCCTTAGTTATAACTCTGCTTCATACTGTGGTGTACCAAAAACATGCTGATAATTTTATTTTATTGTTTTGGGTGATTTTTTTATTTTGATTTAGGTACCTATGCACGTGTTGGAAGAAGAAGATGAGCAGCAGAATTACTTCTTACTTTGCCCCCAATGCCGCTGATGAGGAGTGACAGAAAGTAATACTGCGCTTTGAGTGCCACCTGTTTTGTAAGCACCATATTATATAGCAATTTCAAACTACTAACAATTTTCTTCGTGCATTATTCATTACAAATAAATCAACGAACATTGACACCCTGAAAATACCTAGGTAGACTGAATATGTTTGAGCGGGAGAACTGAAATAAGACTGTAAATAAGCTCGAAATGTTGATTCTTTGCCATCATTAATGAGTAAGGAGCCAATCATTCAGCTCAATAAAGCTTCACAAATTTCACCTCTGCACTATTTAGGTTTACTTACTGCTGTGTTTTTTTCCCTGCTGGATTGTTACATATCTTTCTGTCAGTCCTGGCACAGGTTTCCTAGGATGTTGCAGGCAGATTTTGTCAGTCGATTCTCTGCACTGTTTCAGAGAAATGTTTCATTTAATTATTTTGTTTGCTTGATAAGCTACTAGTATGGGTATAATCACTTCCTCTTCATAATGCAGGCCCTCATCGCCAACCGATTGCCTCACTCAAGGCTTGTTCCACGGTCGTCACAGCCATCACCCTGCAATTGCTGTTTGCCGACAACGTCGACAGTGTACCCCTCTTGGACGTACCCTGACCTGGCGAGCTTGTTCACTCTAGTCGAACCACATTGGCAAAGTCTCGAGCAAAAATTTGCAACTTCAACATGCTGCTCAGTTTGCATTTGTGTACTCTACTGGGCGTGTGAACTGTTGTGGCGGTATGGCTGTTAATTGCTTCTCTGGTGGTGATGCAAGTTGACGTCAATTTGTCATTCTACTCTAAAAGATTGCAATTCTTGTACCTGCTGCTGTTCCTGTGCCCTCAAGTATGATTGCATGTGTATCCGTAGTTGACATTTATGGCGTTAGATTTTTGTGAAAAATAGGGTACTCGGTCATTATACTCGTTCTGAATACCTTCGTAGGATGGACTTTCTTTTTAACGACTTCCACAAACAAAAGAGAGTACTTTGCCTTTTTTCCAAAGATGCGCATAAACTCGCTACAAAGTACCAACTTGAAAGCTGCATTCACTGCGAATCCAAAACAGTTGAAATGCTAAAGTTAGTGGCACACACAACGGAAGATATGCATAAATGAAAAACACTGGACAGTTATGCAGAGCAGTGCATAACAATCTAAAGATAACTTGAGCTCACCTCTAGATACAAATTAATAAAATCTGTACTGAATGAACAAGAATTATTGTGTCAAGGCAGTTTAATCATTCAATGGACAAAAGGACAACAACTTGGTAATGTACTGAACAGAAAATAGTTGCATGCCTTGTGCATTCGTTCCGTGATCACTATTTCTCCCTTGGTTTTGGCTGGGAGGTCACTGTTTTGCGCGAATTACAATGAGCAGTTGCTCCACTGATCGGGTTTCGCTTTTTCTGACCGGGTGTCGGCTACCTTAACTTTCAAGGGCGTATTTTTTATGTAATCAATCGGCCACATTTAATGAGCCGCTTTTCACTGAATGCTTGTCAGGCAATAATCATGACATTCAGTTGCTTCCAAACTGATGAACTTCTTTTTATGGGCAACATGTTTTGTTACACAGATATTGGCAGGTTTTTCTGTTTTGGTGAAAATAATTTCTTGTTTTGAACCTTTTAAGCTCCATCGAAAGCTGTACCCGAGTGGGATGTGCCAGTTTTTCAATCCTGCTATTTTGTCTTTGTTCATAAAATCTTGACATGGATAGCCAACAGCAGTGGCAATCATCATTGTATACAATGCATGCATCACTTCTGGAAAATCACAGACAAGGCTGTCTATGGTATTCGTGTCCTCCTATGTATTTAACACATAACATTTTCGCTGGTGTCTTCTTCCTTGCCTATTTACTTTCCCACTGATATTGTAAATGCTATAGATAAAAGCGTTTTTTGCTAAACTTTTGCTAAAAGTGTATAAACAAGTTGTGTTTTCATTTTGCACCTGTATTTGGTTTTTACGACCCAGCAGTTGACATAGTATAAAAGAATCTTGCAACGTGCCTTGTTCATATTTATTACTGAATGCTTAAACTGTGTTTTGCAACTATCCCATTCATGTCTTGCTCTGTGACAAAGACAAATAAATAAGAAGTAATCATTGTAAATAAATGTGTTATTTTTTTCTTTCATATGGGATTCAGGCACTTGAGCATGTTTTTTTTCTGCCTAATCTCTGTGACTGCATGTCCTCTTGGTTGCTGCAATCCTGCACATAAAAATACTGCACCCTCAACACGTGTTCACTTATTGTAGTCAATGCTTACACAGAGCAAAGCCACATTTTTAAATTCTTTAAAAAATGCAGTATGTATATCACATGTGTTGGAAGCTTTGGAATTTGAAAAGTGTGTTTTTGGTCTTACGGTAATGCACAAGTGTGTTTTGATATTTTTATAGCTTGGCTGTTCCAACATTATGCATGTACGAATGTGTTGATAAAGTGATGTTAGGAAACAGTTTTTGTGCATCGACAATATTAATGCAGTTTTTCACACCATACCAAAGCTTTTTTCCTAGCCAGAAGCTTCGGGGTGGTTCCCGTAACAAGTCAACATGTCTTTCAATAATAACGCACACACAGTAGTGTATATTTTCTGCGCACGTCGCATAAAAGTAAACACGTCACACAGCAATGTTGACAGCACGCTGCTGGAATGCTGCCACCACGTTGTTGGTATGTTTACATCACGTTGCTGGCATGTTGACGTTGCGTTGCTGTTATGTTGCGAAAACATTGCCGTGATGTTGAAAGTGTGATCCTGGGCGTTGCCATATCGTCCTGAATGTTACAAGGAACGTTATCAAGTGATCAATAAAGAGGTTGTTAAGCGCGTTTAGGCAACGTTGCTGACTGACATCTGGGCGCTTTCATTCAACGTTGGGATAACATTCTGTGTTACTTAGGTCGCAATTTTGTTATGGTGCTACGTTTGTTTATTTTTTCCTTACTGAAATAAAGTTCCAATATGTTGTTTTGAAAAATGTGCTCGTATCGTATTTTTTTCCCTTTTGACTGTACCAAATATTTGTCTTAGATTGCTCACCTGTTATAATTCCTCTGTGATTGACAGTATGCATCAATAAATAAAATAAAACAAACCTGCGGCCCGTGTCCTCCCCCGTCCTATGTGACCGCCCTCTGAAAAAAAATCCTGGCTACGTCCCTGACACTAGTGCGACCGTATGAGGAAATGTTGCACTAGCCTCGTCATCAACTACCTAGCTCTTGTATACGCGGAAACACTGCTGATTGTGAAACAAAGGTGGCTTATTTACTTTACAGCAAATATGTGCATGCTCGGTGCTCTGTAAATGATAGCATGTGGTTTAAATATTGTGCACTAAAAATGCAGCTAAAGCGTGAGAATTCCGCTGCTGAAACCCACGAGACAGTCAATGACTGATATGATTAGTGCATTTCATACGTTGTTTTTATCTGAAAAAAAGGGCTTTTCGTGTTTAGTGATTTAGGTATGATGAGGCAGCATGCAGCATGTCCGTCCTGTAAGTAAATGAGCAACACGCGTTTCACAAACAGCAGTATATCCGCTGATGTAGTCGGCTGTCTACCAAGAGGACGGGAGAGCAAGCCAAATTCTCGCGGTGATGTCGAGGAGAGGAGCCCAGAGGTGCAAACAGTAGCTTATATTTACACTATTTACAGGTAGCGTGTTATTACATGATGGGAGCAGCATCATGGAAGCTCTTGTAGTGAGCTGATGAGAGTGTCTGGGGGCTCCTCAGCACTCGCGTTTTATCCCCTGGCCTTCCCAGGATTCCCTACAGAAAAAAACAATGAAGGCTAGGGCAGTCAAATGAAATGACCATCTCCACCTTCACCGCCAAAAAGGGAAGGTAACACATGCTTCCTTCCCAGCCCAGGGAAGGGGAAGAAATACGCCCACTTAGCCTCATGGCGAGGGAGAAAACACTGCACACCACGCTCGACACAGCACAGTATGAAGACGTTGAGTCCTACGTAGAAATGAACTCTAGTCCGTTGCATTGCTGAGTATGCGATGCCAGGCTGACCACGACTTGTGGAAACTGGCATTAAATGCGAATGCGGGGCAATTTTGAACATGTTGAGATGCTGTTTTCACAAAGTATTGACACTCCTACAAAAGCTAGGGTTGTTCGTTAGGCACAGGCACTCGTCAACAATTTTAATTAGGTAATAAACGACGAGACGAAACTGAAAGCAAATCAGGGAGCAGTTCCGTTATTCGTGGTGGGTATGGGATGACGTCACGAAAATCCATCGCCAAGGACGTCACAAGATTCGCTACACCCCGATACGGCTGACCAGGGCAACTTTACTAGATTAGGTTCAGTTTACAAGTTGCACCGCGCAGTGCGTAACCACCACTGATTCCGCTTCAACTGGCGCTGCAGTCGCATCAGGATCTCACCCGCACTTAGTCCCCCGTGTGGCCTCCGTTAAAACTGCTTGTATTCTTTTTTCGGTTCCCATGTGTTCGGTACTTTTCGGTGCTCCGTAGCTGGTGCGATGACTGCTGATCCGCCTAACTGTTTTGTGTGCATCTAAGCCGACAAAGTCATGCCGACGTGCTGTTTGCCGGGTTATACGAGCGGGTACCGAAACGACACAAGCCGGTCGGTCCGCCGTTTCTTTGTCGCTCCGAGCGACGAGAAACAACGTTCGGCGTGGATCCCATATACTCCGCGCCGACAAGGACATCACAATCAAGTCCTGAGGTAGCTATTTGCATTATCACGATTAGGACATTCTGAAAACGTATGTGCACCTGATAAATGTAAAAACTGTCAAAATCCGAAGGGCTAAGTGGTGTCTTTTCGATGGTGTGCTGCCGAGAATCTCCCTAAACTTGCCCGCACATTTATCAAAGCCAGCGGAGAAAAGACGAAAACAAAAGCGAGAAAGGATTGGGGTCACTATAGCCTTGAAACTGCATCACCGCAATTCAAACAAGCTTCTTGCAGCACAACTCCACCTGATGCCGTGGAAGACAATATGCCCTAGCCATCCGCGTCATCGTTTAACGAAATTGAATGTGGAGAGCTGCCACCATCAGACCAGAGAGTCGCCATGGAGAATGACACAATAAAATTTGCAGCATTTTTTTTTCCACACTGAAGTTCCAGCATAAGGCCCTGCAAATAAAGTAATGCGTTGTTCGGGGCAGTGACAGAGTGGGAACCAAAAGTGAAAAAAGCCGCGAGGTGAAGGCTTTCGTGAGCGTGAACATTGGGACTATGCGTGACCTTTGTGACTTCGTCGGCAATGTGCGCAAGTTTCATGCATGCTCCGGATATGATGTACTAGGCAACAGCTGAATTTAGTTCAGACGCCAGGTACTTTCCAAGCAGCCAGTACATTCATTTCGCTGTACTAAAGAAACACGCCTTTGAAAAAATCTAGAAAGCAAAAAAAGTGACGAATCTGCAAAAACAGTAAATAAACAATCAGGGCCGCAGCTTCAAGAGTGTCATTCATGAAGAAGCACAACTTTGGAATTCATGCTGAATTGCTTGCGAGTGCAGTGCCCGCCGAGTTAGCACGATACAACAGTTACATTGAAAAAAGCGGGGGGGGGGGGGGGGAGAAGGCTGACTAGCACAGAAGCCATGGCCGTTATTTGCGAAGCGCTTGTGTTTTTCGCAAGTCCTTTGTATTTTTCGTATTCAGTCCAAGGAGATAGGGGAGGGTTCCTTGCGCATATATGCACGCACACACAAAAACGCACGCACGAACATAGATATTGGTTGAACGGGTTGAACCCCCTCCCGAAAAAGTTTCTGACTACGCCCCTGCTTTGTATAGGAATACAAATTCAGAATGTTTCGTCCAAAATACTCTCGTCATAACCTTAGACGAATCGCAACAAAAGCAGGTCATGTGGGGAAGCAGTGAACAACGTTACTAAAAGGCAGCGAAACCATGCACTAATGCGAAACGCCTGATGTTTCAGGAGCTTTGGTCCGGGGACTGTGGAGCATGCCGCGTTCGCATGTTTTGAAGCAAGCACAGAAAAATCGGCAGTGGCTGAGATATGTTGCAGCGACGTATTTACAGTTTCAAACGCCGTTAAATGTAACTAAACGCGCATATTGGGCGCCCGAGCACAGCTCTGCTAGCCTTGCGAGTGGCAAGGATGGATCTCAATGGAACGCTCCGCCACCTGTCGGCCAAACTGATAATGGAGACACAAGCAAAGCACGGCGCCAGTGGAGTGTTTGTAAACTGAACCTAGTCTCGTAACGTAGGACCAGAGCGTAAATATAGCTCACGTGCCTCTTTTGACGCGCGAAGAGCAAATTGGCGATGTCATCCGACGTAGAATTAAGCTGTGCCAACTCGTCTGAACTTACAAGCTTAGTGACAAGTTCTACGACAATTGCAGCTACTATCTGAGCGTGCAACGATCATCTCTTGATTTGAATCCGCCGGAGCTTGATGCGTTTGACATGCCCGGAACAGATTTCCACGTTGCTTATTATTGTTAGACTGGACCGCAACGATGACTAACATGCTGTATGCACCTTACTACACAGAACTGGGCTCGTGTTGTCGACGCCACTTATAAGAAATCGCTGCGTCCGCCTGCTGGGGAAGGCGTGGTTTTTAAAAAAAAGAGTAGGCCCTTTCGTCACATACACAGGGTGGTCCGCGCTTACAATTGTGACTCAGGAATATGCTACCAATTTTAAATTTATTTTCTTTAAAATTCGTTGACTTACGTTTGTATAGGTTGGCACGTGTCACCACGATACCCACGGCAACTCCTGCTCAAGGTTTCATTTAAGTCGGTGAATATACAGGAAACGCCAGAGGTCTCCTTTAAAGGTGTTATGATATGGTCACCCAACAATTGAGGGTTTTCAGCGAAAAACGAAGATAGCTAGAGAGCCGCATATGCTTGTACACGTGTGAAAACTTGACTAAAAGAGATTATTTCAGTCCGAAATAAGCCGTAGAAGTCATCGGCTGCAAACTCTGCCCACCGCTAGCGGCCGCCATTTTGTCATGGCGTGCATCACGTCACAAGCTGAAGGAGCAATGCCGTCGTCTGCTACCAAACAGCCCATTCCGCACGTGGTTAGTGTTGCGAGAATTGCTTCCCCGTGGTCCACGCTTGTCAGTGGGTTCCAAGTGTTGCGGTGTGTTACCGGTGCCGAGAGTCTCCATGCCGAAGGGTAGCCCCTGTGTCGAGTCTCACTGGGCCCTGGCGGTAGGACTGCAGCGCGCCCAACGCGCTGCGATAGCCCACTTTGCCAGGGTACGCTCGCTTTGTGCGTCGCGACCGAAGTTGCTTCGCCGAAGGGTAGTCCCTTTGTCGGGTCTTCCTGGCATTATGACATAACATGTTATGACATATTATGACGTGAAGTGACATGTGCACTTTTAAACAGAACTCGGGAAGTTTCCTCATCAGGGATAAGTTTAGCAAGCTGCCTCACCATGGACAACAGTTCTTCCGGTGGCCTGTGTTTTTAGACCGCGAACTTCGGACCCAGTGAAAGCGCATCTAGGACGAACCATGGAATATTCAGCTGCGAAACAAAGCCCCATGAACAGGGCTCCTCTGAGTCGGGTTTTTTTTTTCGGTAGACGGCTCTGGAGCTCCTTCAAATCAAGTTGCCACAGCCACTCTGTTCCCTGGTCGACGAACATTCAGAATCCCGAATCCTGCTTTGTACACCCACGGGATCACCGGTGCAACTTAAACTCGTCATAAGAACTTGCTGGTAGAGCCGCACCTGGCGGTACAGCTTCAAACGTAGGAGGGTTGATAGGCGAGCTAGTTGGTATTTATTCATAAAGAAATAATTGGGGGCGTAAACTAACGGAACACAAGAGTGGAGACAAACAAGCGCTGGATTTTGCAGGACCTAGATGAATGTGCTGGTGATGGAACAAAGCCTCCTAAGAGGTGAACTATTCCTTACGGAATTATTTCGCGACGTTTGCAGCGCCTACATTTGTTGGCGTATGTGTCGTCTTTCAATTTTTCCTCTTCATATGTGTCGTGCTAGTATAAGCTAAAATTCATAGCTAAAGGGCATAGGCGTCTAGAAAAATAGATCAAAGTCACCGAAGTTCATTTAGAAATGCTTCGTATCTGGAAGATATAGAAAGAAAAAGGAGCGACAAATATTTCAGGTGTATGTCATCAAAATGTTGGGCAGCAGATGCATCAGTAAATCGTCTGTTGACCCTGTTTTTATAGCGGTCAGTGTTTTTTTATATTATGTTGTTTGACAATCTGGCAGTGCTATTGCTACCACGTGGTTCTTCAGCTTTATATGTGCAGTGAATTCAAAATAAAGCCTAGTTGCGAGTGTGCCTCTTTCCTGTCAACAAGTTCTAACAATTTTGTACGCGTCGGTTCACCCAATAAAGCGACCATGTAGATACGTGTGTCCTGTTCATCATGTACAGTCCTCTTAACTCTGACGTTTCTACTATGACCGGGCTAAACAAATAACCTTGTGATCATGGTAAGACTCTTGATCTCGTATTTGTATCAGTTGATTTTCACTTGCCTGGCGTTGACTGGCTAGCAATGTCTTCCAAAGCTCCTAACGATAAGGTAAAAGAACGTATGCTTGATATTAATTTTGCCTTTGACTTTGCTCAAGTTGTTGAAGGCGTTACAAGGATTCAGGACAACAGCAACTCTATCATTTCTTTGTAGGCGGTGGCGTCTTATGAAACGCCACATCTCGAATCATTCTAGGAATTTCCTATCGCCAGTCGGTCCTTAGCCTCAGAAACAATAAATCCTGTTTGGCTAACCAAGTTTCACGTTTTTGATCCTTTTCCAAGGCCGATGAAGATCATGTGATATACATCCTCTCATTTTATGTACATAATTTCTCCTAGAGTAATGTGAATGTTCACCGTTTGCACATGAGTCCATCGATCGATTTGTGTCTTTGATACACAAGAATAAGAAACACTTGAATGCTTGGAATAGTCATTTTACTATTCATTTGCTAAGAAAATTGAAATGTTTTGAGAAAAACATCTTGCGCGCAGAAGCTTATAGCAATAACTTTCAGATTTGTCATGCAAAGTTAAAAGTTAAGCAGCCACTGCGAAAGTCAAAGAATTGCGATTTCTTTACGCAGTTTTATTACTAAATCACTGTAGAATTTATGAGAAGCATTTTCTCTATCTTCAACGCACGTGGACGCTTTCGCCACTAATTTTGCTCAAATCACTGACACCGCTAAAATTTCGAATCCAATCAATAGGCAGTTCAGGTCCTTTACTAATGATAAAAGAAAGTTGCCCAACTCTTGTCAACATTATCATCGACTCCTGACCTTGTCGTAAGTGAACAAGGAGTTTTCAACAGGCTATTGAAATCTAACAACAAAACAAAATCAGTTAGTGCTCATGAAATACCGGATGCTCTTTTCAAAAGATACGCCGAGTGGGTTGCCCGATATCTGTACGTTGTTCTTACTGAGTCGTAGAATGACGGATGGGTGCCAATCAATTGGAAAACATCATGAATGAAACCACTGAATTAAAAGCAAAAGAAAGGTGAAATGAGTAAATGGGGGTCAACATCACTATTGCCAGTGGTTTGTGAATTGGTCGAAAAATCAGTTTGAAATCACATTTCAAAAATTTTAGCCTCTTGTGATACTCTATCTGAGTGGTAACACGGATTCAGAAAAACCTATTCGACTTTTACCCAAGTATACCAGAAAGGCCACGACCTTGTACTGGCAATCAATGAAAATGTGCGGACTGATGCGAATTTTATGTACTTTTCCAAGGAAGTGAACAGTTTTTAAAAACTAGTTTCCAAGCTTGACAGCATCTTTGAAAATGCGTTGCTTAGTAATGAATTTTATCTTGACTTGAGAATGAGCGGCAATTTGTTTTATCTAAAGGAGAATACTCTGACAAGGTTTCTGTGCAATCTGGAGTTTTCTAGAAAGCAGTACTTTGATCGCTTTTGTGTCTTTTGCAAATTAATGACACTATGAACGACATACGTCTTATCAAAACGCTCTGTACTCACAACTGCGTCGTTTACTCCATGGTAGAAAACTCCCACGATCAAATGAAGCTGTACGCCACATTTCAAAAAGATATACCTTTGTGTGATTAATGGCAGACGCCTCTAAAATTTCAAACAGCGCATTTTTGCGCATTTAACATAAAAATAGCTCTTCTTGTTTGAATATCATTTTTACAATACTCTCCTTCCTTGGGAGCAGTACAAGCAGCGAGGAGTTTACATTATCAACGACCTGATGTGAAATAAGCGCATCAATTACAGTGAAGCTCGTGCTAACACACGACTTTCGTTGCTTGGGAGAACCTTCAAGCACTCCACTCCTACTGCAAGTTTCCTGGCCTAAAAATGAACAGTCTTATCATTACCATGTCGTTCGCTTGTTATAATGAATTCCTTTACGTTGTCTTAAACAAACAAAATTGAAACAGAAAAACTAACCAAGGCAGCCCGTTTTGCATACGATAGCTATGGTAGTACATCTGTTAGTGTCCTGCTATCGAGTAGTAACCTTCTACCTATCACTGAAATAAACCGAATTTTTGTCGCAAACCTTTTATCAGCTAGTTAACAAGCACTATAAGTAGATAAGAGCAAGTTATCATAATTTTCGTCTGGCTATTGTACAAGGCAGCGCTGTAACCTCTACATGACGTCCTTTTAAGCATGCAATTGTTGCTTTATGTATTCATTTTTCCCGAATAAATCATACATTGGAACAACCTAACTAAAGACGTCGTTTTACAGCCATCGCTTCAAAAACTTCCTTCTGTATGATTGCGTAATTTATATTGTTTTTAACTTGTGCAGAATTAATGCCGATGTTATCCAATACCTGCATGTGTGCGTGGCTTTCTCGAGTAATAACTGGTCTGTACATATTAAGTTGTACGTTGTTACCATAGTTGGTCATGCGTTCGTGAATACTGTATCCGGTTTTCCCTTTTTTTTCAAATGTGATACCTTTATTTTTTCGCAATTAGTTCATGTTTAGATTGGTGTTTACTTTGCAATACGCATGAGTGTGATTCTCATCCTGCCTCATCTTGCCTAGGTGAGATTGCAGTATGTACAAATAAAGAAAGTCACAGTTTTGTCGCAAAGGCAAGACAATAAACGCGATCGCAACAAATTGTGAGGTCCCGCGAAAAATTGCAAGTAGATTGAAACGTACCCCACGTTTTCGGATTTTTTTGCCTTTTTCTGTATTATTTTTTTCTTGCATTTTCATATGTATAGGTAAATATAAATATGCAGTGAATGACTGTGAGGCCCACGTCCACGCGGCCGCCAACGCTTGCGGTGAAATACAGCCGAGAGCATCCATGTAATTGCTATTGGAATAATAAAGAAATAAATATGTGTGTGCTCTACGACCATTGGAGCCAGCATGCGGGCGGGCAATTTCGACGTGCAAGTGAACTGAATTTTGGTAGCACCGTTGAATTGGGCATGACGACGGCCCAAGAATATGTGCGGTGCAAGATTTCTGAAGTTCTGATTGAGGTAGGAAAATAAGCTCATGGATACATCATTCACACTTTTAATATTACTATACTTGGCCACAGTTTTTCTTGACATTGGAGTGAAGGCTATGGAGGCCGGGCCTCCGCACATTTGTGTTACTACGCAAGTAGTCCGGCAGTTTGCAGCCGATTTCGGTTCCAGTTTCGGTTTTCGCTTGCTCGCTTCGCTAGTGTGTTTATTATAACAAAATGTATGCATGCAAAATGGGAACGTCAGAGTTAAACTTTGATGAGAGTGCATACATGCAGCTAGTTACTGTGCTCTTTATATACTGGTACATATAAAATTTTTCGTTGTTCAGAACGTTTTCCCAGCATTATTCAGCCTTTATAACAGTGAGGTTTAGGTTCCGTGTTCAGCCCAGTATATACGAGTACGCGCCACACGTGATCGAATGTCAACGTTTACGGTATTGAGCCCTGGTACAGGCGAAATGAAAGGCCGGTTGCGGCACGATCCGGCCACGGGCCTGTCTTGTTTCAGTTTTGCTGTATTCGGTTTACGCCCTGAAAGGCTGTCAGCAATGATCGGCGCAGACTGCGCCTTGGTGTTCGAGAAGCATCACAATTGTTGTAGATCGTTGTTAAGATTGCGCGCAAGACGCGAACAGTGAAGCTGATTTCAGAGCTTGGGCGGCCACCAGTGATAAGGCTCGAAAGTTCGATGCGTGATGTATAAAAGACGGCGCGTCCCAACGATGAGCAGCTTTTCCACGGCCGATGTTGTGCTCGCCGCTGCAAGAGCAAGCAGCAGACACAGCCGGCGTGCGGAAAACGTGGTGCCGTCCAAGAAAAAAAAAAGAAAAAAAAACTAGGGCGCAAGATAACTTCTTTTCAATGAACAGCGTCCCATACTTGTTCTATCTTTATAATGAAGAAAGTTTTATACATTCGGGCCAAGTAGCTATTAGAATCAGAAAATAAAATAGGTGCTATTTCCTGGCGCGCGCGCATGCAGGCGGTTCGGCTCTATAGCTTCCACAGTGCTGTCTAGAAAAGCTGTCGCCGAGTATAACAGGTGCATTCGCCCTCCGTGTTACGCTGCTTAACACTTAGGCAAGCCACAAAGTGTAAGTGCTAGCGCATAATTTATGTTCGGATGCTGTGGAAAGAGCGTAGTTGCGTCAGAAACAAATAGAATACACACATTCGTCCTGAGCAGAAAAGCTACACTTTCTTTTTGCTTTCCCATTGACGCCGTGCATGACCAATGTGTCTTACTGCTGGCGAATTCATTTCTTCAGTGGCACCACTGGTTTGTTCAGCGAAAACAACTGCAACCTATTGTACTCTCTGAATGTGGGTTGGTGGCCCAAAAGCTTCGTGTGTAATATTCATAACATTGGGGTGATACAAAATTGTTGGAATAAAAAGTGCGAAGCAGTTCCTTTGCCCCTTTGCCGGTGCCTTGTCCCGCACAATGGCAGCGATTGTTTGTGCTTATTTAGAAATAAACTGTCAGTTTTCTTAGATTTTTATGTCTTCTTACAATTTCTGTGAGTTTTTCAACAGACTTATTGTCACTAAATTTTATACCTACGGGAATACAAATAATCACTACAGATTCCATACGGCGATAGTTCAGATTTATGAGGTTACGTATAGCCCAGCAGTCAGACAAAAGCACTCAGCATTTATTCGCAACAGCTCTGGCACAAAAATTCGCCCCGTAAAAAAAGGTCGAATGAAGCCACCACAACTTTAATCACCATTAGGGCTCCCACACATCTGAAATAGAAGCACTCGAGCAAACGCAACGTGTGTAGTACGCTGCACTTTGCGACACATGAAGCGAACGTGCAACGTTTCTTCTGCCGTGAACTTTTTAAAGCGTGAATCATGAGGAGCTGTTGAACGCCGTGCATGACGTCTGATTGATTTCAGTGAATATGCACGATCTTCGAAAAGTGCTTCTGGAGTGTATACCAGCCAGTGCCTCTAAGGTCGTTTATAGTGATGATAATGCCAATAATACTAATAGTAATTTTCAATCAATTATTCATTCAAGGTGCCAAGTAATAACCATAAGGCCTTTGTACAGGTGTACGCAAAAATAAAACAATAAAAGTAATCTACATTCTACTGAAAATAAATCGAGTAAAAAAAACATAAACACCCAGACAAAAAGGATTGAATGCAAAGTGGGAAGAATAAAATACAAGACCAGAATTATGAAGTGGCAGTGAAAAATAAACGAAAATATACATAACTATGTGGAACGCTTTTTGAAAAGTGGAAAGTGGAAGAATCTGTACATTACAAACAATTATCTTAAGCTAGTGCAAAGCTGAAATAAAAACAATGGCAGAGAACGGTTTAAAACATGATCATTATAAATCATCAGCACCATCATCAGTCTGACTACGCCCGATGCAGGGCAAAGGCTTCTGCCAAAATCCACCAATCTACCCGGTTATGTGCTTTTCGTTGCCACATTATACCTGTGAACTTTTTAGTCTCATTGGCCCTCCCTAACTCTCTGTCTCCCCTTCGTGCGTTTGCCTTTTCTGGAAATTCAGTCAGTTACCCATAATGACCAGCGGCCTAGCTTTCTGCTTTGTGCGTTTACGTCCTCTGAAAATTCGGCCAGTTACCCTTAATGACCAGCGGTTATCCTGCCTAAGCGCTACGTGCCCGGCTCAAGTTCATTTCTGCTTAATTTCAACTAAGATATCCATAAACCCTGGTTTGGTGCCTGACGTATTCTGCTGTCTACATGTCCCTAAAGGTAAACCTATTATTTTCCTTCCCGTCGTTCTCTGCGTCATACTCAATTGAAGCTGAACACTTTTTGTAAGCCTCCAGGTTTCTGCTCCGTAAGTAAGTACTGGCAAGATGAAGCTGTTATATACCTTCCTCTTGAGAATTAGAGGCAGGTTACCATTTGTGATTTGAGAGTGCTTGCTGAATGTCACACACCCCATCTTTATTCTTCCAGTTAATTCACTCACATGGTTTGACTCAGTGGTTACTACGTGTCCTAAGTAGACATATTTCTTTACAATTTGCAGCTTCTCTACACTTATCGCGAAGTGCCCTTTTCTGCTGAGACTGTTGCATGCTACTTTAGTTTTGTACTTATTTATTTTCATACTTACTTTTCTGCTTTTCCTTGTCCAGTTATGTAATCATGAGCTGTAATTCTTCTCCTGAGTTACTCATGTGCCTATTTTTTTAAACTTACTTTTCTGCTTTTGCGTGTCCAATTATGTAATCATGAGCTGTAATTCTTCTCCTGAGTTACTCATCTAGGTAATGCCATCAGTGAATTGCAGGTTACTAAGATGCTCTCTATTGACTCTTGTCCGGAACTCTTTCCAATCTAGGGTCCTGAAAACCTCTTGTAAGTACGTGGTGAATAGCATTAAAATGATCGTGCCTTCTTGTCTTACACCCTTCTTCATGGGGATTCTGTCGCTGTCTTTACGAAGAATTGTGGTGGCTTTGAATCCTCTGCATAATTTTCTCTATATGTTTGTGTTGGGCACTTTGATGCATTGATTTCATAGTGTGTGCATTACTGCTGCTGTCTCGACTGAGTCAAACGTGTTCTCATGATTTATGAAGGCTATGTATAGGAGTTAGTTGTACTCCAGGAATTTTTTTTATTACGTGATTGATAGTATTGTGAAGAGGTTTATTGGGCGAGCATAACGGACAGGTGCAAAAATGCAGATAGCCACATGACGAGGAAGATGGTGAAGCTCGAGTGCCAATCTCGTGGTGCCTTCCTTTCGTGATGATGCTGGGTTGTTCCCTGATGTTATCCTTTTTCCTTCGTTGTAATAGCCCCGTTAATAAACATGAAGTCATCCTGTAAATCTAACAGGTGGGAACGAGCGGGTCGAAGGACGGCTTCAAGCGGTCTACGTGAACAACATCGCGTCCCCGCCGACGATGGTCACCGAGCGGCGTAACTGGTTCAATGGCGTAACTTCTTCTTTTTAAGTTACTCAAAAGTCTCAGCTGAGGTATTACTCGTGGAATGGCGGGATATTATTGATTGACGGGCTATGTGCGGTCTACCACGTGGTATGTAACATGGTAATTTAAAAGTAGCCCGGTAGACAATCCAGGTGCACATGGTACTACATACAGTCGTACAAGGGTCCCAGGGGAGAACTTCACGGAAGAAGGGTGGTCCTCATCACGGGCCTCATTCTGGCGTTTCTCGTTGGCCATGGTATACTGCTTCGCTAATTAGCGGCGCCTCACTGCAGTAGTCTAGTGCCTCAGGTACTTGGCTTCTGACCCGTGGGTCACGGGTTGAAATCCCGGCTGGGGTGGCTGCATTTTAGAAGGAAGCCAAATGCTGTAGACCCGTGTGCTCAGATTTGGGGGGTGCGCGTTACACGAGCCCAGGTGGTCGAAGTTTTCGGATCCCTCTACTACGGTGCCTCTCATATTAATAAGGTGGTTTTGGAACGTTAAACCACACATATCTATCACTAATTACCAGCCTTCTTCGGCGTGACAGGCGGCTTCGGACATGGTCGTGCACTCAGAATCACCTGGTGCGTATGGCAGCAAAGTTTCAATTGCGTGCGATGGCTGACGTCCGTATAGAAGAAAGAATGATTAAAAGTTGGTGGTGAGTTGGGTAGGGGTGTTGTACGCGTAGATCAAAAACGGAAGTACCAGGTCCCAGTTTAGTTGGTCAGATGCAACATGCGTCGACAGTATGTAACCAAGGATCTGATGAAACCAATCAGAAAGCCATTTGTCTGAAGGTGGTAAACTGTACTTCTCCGTTGTAAAACATGGCACTGCTTGAGAAGTGTTTGAATTACGTGGGATAAAAATACACGGCCCCAGTCACTGAGGAGTTCGCTAGGAGGGCCATGACGAAACACGAAACAATTCAGCACGAAAGCTGCGACGTGCTGAGCGGTCACCGTAGGACGAATGGCAGGTTTGGCGTACCTTGTCAGGTTATCCACAGCAACGATAGCCCGCTGGTCATCTGCCGTGGTCAATGGCAGTGGTTCATAAAGGTCACTTCCGACACGAACGAATGATCGACCAGGGCACGCAAGCGGCTGTAGTAAAGCTGCTCCTGATTACAGTGGTTGTTTCCGTCGCTGACGCGCGTGGCAGCCACAAATAAACTGTCGAACAAAGGTAAAAATCCCATGCCAGTAGTACCTCTTCCATCGAGTATTAGATGGAGCGCAAGTCGATTTGTCTAGTGAATTGCCAGTTCACTTCAGCGTAACTGGCGGGTCGAAAACGAATATGGCAGGTCTGTTTTCGCCACATTTTGCTTGTGGATATTTTAATGCGAACGCACGAAATTTGTTGCCAACGCTTATCTCAGCATCCAACCATTGTGTGCGACAACACCCGCACATTTCTAGTTTGAAATTGCACCTGCTGGAAAAAAATAATGTATTGAAAAAACTGAGAGAACGCACATTCATAGCGCTTGCGAATATTCAACAATAAATAAATCTGAAATCAGGTGAGTATGTGGTTGATCTTCTATACGAATATATTACTTCGTTCAAGCAGCAAATGCAATTTCGAAAAGGCACGGTGCGTTAGCTGTGTCACGCAATGGTTCATTGCAGAGACAAGCATATGGCAACGAATTTGATGGGTGTGTGCGGAACATATATCTAGCTATGAGCGAAGCATTACAAAAATGAGTTTGCCAAGTGAGGGCATTAAATCCACAGGTCAGGAAGACGTGAAACAAAAATAGACTATTCAAATCAACTCCCGCTCCATTGATACTATAACCTGCAGCAAATATGCAGTGCCGACACTTGGCAGTATGGGCACCAGTCAAAGCAAGTCAAGGCGCTGCGTCGAAACATTCAAGTTAGGTGTGCCGATGGCTGGGAATTCTGTGGCTGAAAATATAACTTACAGCTGGGCTCAGAAGCAGGGTACTATAGTCGCTAAACTGGAAACAGGTTATAAAACAATATGCATGCATGACAAAAGACGCACAACACTGAAATGAGTAACTTTCCTCACTAACCTTTCTATGCTTCATCTTCTTGTTGAGACAATTGCTGCTGTGCAGGCTTGTGGTCGCCTTCTGCCGCAAACCAATTCCAACAGTTTCTGTGAAGCTCCCATGCGTGCCGTACCGGCCTTTGCCTACCTCAATGTAATGGTAGACCACTTTACCAAATGAAAGTAATTGGAACTCCTATAAGCCGACTCTAGGAGGCCCTTGAAGGCATCACATCGTTACTAGGTGAACCTGCACACACACAAATAAGAAATCATTTCATACTTCAACACGAAAAAAAGCACTTATTACTTCACCCCGATTGCTTAAACGATATGCTGAGTTTCATAAGCTCTGATATACACTTCAAACTGAAACACATGCAGTTGAACCGCACTATCTTTCAGAGGAAAGTAAAAAATGAACTTATGGGCTCTAAAAAGAGGAAAAATGCAGTACGTAACAAAACAAAATTTATTTTCAAATAATACACTGGAAAACTATATGTGCGACGTTTCCTGGAGAACTTACCTTTTTCAGATAAGCAGTCAAAGTCTCTACACTGTAAGCCAAAACCATCCAAGTTTGGGGTTTTTGCGGCTCATGACCTCTGAAAACTCTCTCGCGTTTAAAATTACTACCTCGTGTAGGAGTGAAAGATGGTACATGACATAGTTTTACCACCACCTCTCAGGCAAGTAGTAAAAGGATGTCAAAATCCAGTTTTACCACGTAGGGAGTTTTCTATCACGTGATTTTTAACCTGCGTTTCAGAGTTTATTACCACGTGACTGCAAGGTGCGGCTGCTTCGGCGGCTTTTGCCCCATGCCCCCCATTGTGACGCTCGCAGTGAATCATGAAGCTACGCGATGACCACAGATATTTTTATTTTTTTGGTATCGCCGTGCCTCAGGACTGACCTCGAGTCAACGCACTTTCACTGGAACTGGGGGCAGCATAAGCACAACAAGCGAGAGCAGCATTCTGTGAACAAAAAAGAAAAAAAAGACGGGGGGGGGGGGGGATCTCAAAAGAAGGAAAAAAAGAAAAAAACCTGCTGTGGAAAGTTGTCCTGCATATTTTCGCAAAATGTTCGCTTTTGCTCGGCGGTGGCCTTGGAGACAGACGGTGCAAGAAGCTCGGTATCTGTGTGTCTCGTTGGGCTGATGGATCTGACGTGTTTCCTACATCATCGAGCGATTGTGCGCTTCCGAGCGCCTCCGAACCTGCACGTGGTAACAAAATCAATCTGGTATCATCGTCCGTGCTTGCCTACTGGAGAAGCAATAAGCAAAATGCTTCACTCTGTCGTCGGAACCGAGCCGCGGCCGCCAGTGACCAGTGGGAGTGTGTCGCCGGGACAGGTGAAAGAAGCATCGCATATATTTTGTTCTACAGTAGGCGATGTCTGCATAAGTAAAGTGCTGCCCGAATCGCCCATCTCATGCACCAACTGTTCTCAAACATGTAGCGCGAAGCCGATACGAGGCAGACGGAACCAACAAGCGGCTGCAGGTGAGCACGAAGAAAACCCGGACGGTGGTCTTTCGTTGGAAGTATGCATACACCGCCCCGTCGCCGTAAGATAGCGGTCACGTGTTCATTTGTGTCTGAAATGACGACGAAATTCGCACAGTATATGTGTTCTGTGATCGCCAGCTGTGTTTCATCGGATAGCCGTGCTCCTCGGAAAGGCCTAGTACGCCGTCGGTAAGAAGCTTGTGTGCAGGCGTGCACCGCTCTTCTACGCCCGTTGTGATGAATACGTGCTGCTGCTATGTTTGTGCACTGTCGCTCAATGAAAATCATTGAGCTACCATGGTTTGTGCGTAATTAGGTATATTTTGTGGACTCAAAAAGGTGAGATCGAGTAGATTTATAATAAAAGGTCGGTGTGACATTTAGTGCGCTGCAGCCCACCTTAAGTTTACGCTTGCACCTTCAACCGTTGTTGTTAATCATTGCAAAAAAGAGCTCTTCAACCGGTACTACAGGGCCGGTCGAAAAGTCGTGCTTATATATGCTGGATTGTCAAAGTGTAGTTCCGCAACGCGTGCAGTCTGTTCGAGTGGTGTATTATTCTGCAGTAGTTGTGTGTGCGTGTTTGTCTGTATGTGAATCTATGTGTCACCAATTCTGCCGTTCAATAAATTCAATCAATTCTGCTATTTAATAAATTCGTCAACTCTAGGCGAATGCACTCGTAAATTTTTATTTTTTTACCACCAAAAATAACTCCCAGAAATCGCCTCAAAAACATTGTTAAGGAAGTAAAATTTTACTATCTTTATACCCGCTCAAAACTTCAAGGGGGTAAATAATTACTACTCTCCCTATGTTCAAAAACTCAGTTAGCACGAGAGTAAAGTTTTACCTTGATAGTAGGTGGTAAAAAAAACACAGGAAAGGTAGTGCGTGAAATGACAAATGGTTTACCCAGTTTTTGAGGTTATTTCAGATCATTTTCGTTTAGTGTGTAGAGCACCTGTAGTGCCCATCCACTTCATTAATATAGTGCCACTATGGTCAAGACTTGCCAAAAAGGGTTTCACCTATAGCGATATCTATACCCATGTCAGCCAGTGTCAATGAGCGATAACACAGCCCTGTCGGCAATGCAGACCAGTTTTGAACATTAAGAAAGATATAGAATGTTTTCAGCCATATTCGTGTTGGTCGAGAAAACGCTAAATGATTTGGCATGGATTGCCAATTCAAAGAAATCGGCTGTGACTCCATTCAGTTACGCCTACGTGTGTGTAGCGAAAGGCACAGTTGTTCTTATTGGAAAAAAATATTTAGCACCCACAACAGCTTTGCGAACACAGCCTGTCATAGCAAATGGCTGGCAGGCTGCATCTACAGAGCGGCTGCGGATGCCCACTAAATTTGTGTATTGTTTCCAGATTAGTTCTCTGCACAGTTACACGTTTCGAGGCACGTGGCTCGTTCTTCCTCCTTGTCCTTAGCTCGCTGCCTCATTTTGAATTCGTTCCGAAGTGCATGGCTCCTTTAAGCCCATGGCTCCGACGCACTTTTTATATCTGCCAATGAATCCGACCAAACCACCACTTCTATATTTACGGTGCAATGCTAGCCCCTCCTCTAATGAGTGTGAACAGCACAAAAGAGTTGAACACGCACACACAATGTTTACTTTACATTGTAAATGCAGTTGCGATGCAGTTTGCTTCTCCTCTGTCACATGCCATGTAACGCAGGGAGTGGTGCAACCACCGAATACAGCAAAACGGCGATGATGCAGCCAATGTAGCTCCCGCTAGGAAACTCTGAAATCAATATGTGTATTCAAAAGGGAGTACTTCACGGTCTCACTAAGCATGGCAATAAATATAGCCTCAAATTGACTTGGCAGTGATGGTGAGATTCCTGATATCTTTTTTTCTTGACTGGCATGCACTGATCATATTGTTTGGGAACATTAGACAATAGTAATAGCATCTAAAGATGAGGCGTTCATTATCAGTGACATAAGAAGCACGTAAGCAGGGCTGTTGTTGCCACACAAGGCCGCCTGTACATTTGAGCTGGAAACACTTCACTAGCAGACAATAACTGCTAATAAACAAATACTTGAAGCAATATTGATGTTCACACGGAGCAAAATAATGTAAGAGTCGTACTAAAGGAACCTAAAAGCTCGTAAGCTACGGGCTGCACAGGTCGCTCGCTTGTTTAGAGGTTTTCCTGAGGCATGAGCACTGTGGTGCAGCGCAATGAAGAACATATATATGCTATCTAGAGATAATAACATCGTGTATGCTCATGCTCTTCCAACTATATATATCGGCACTATCTTAAGGTCATTTTCGCATGTAGTGTATGTTCAAATGCAGTTTTTCTGAGCAATATTGTTTACTAGAATGATCTATATGGTTTACTTCTTTCTTCTTGTACCTATATATGCTTAGAAAGTGACAATATTGGTTCTGTTGAATAGCTTGTGATGTTATCGCAATTCTTTCCTATTGCTTTTATGTACGCAACTCCTGTAATAGCCCTGCATTCGGCTGCAGTAATTTAAAATCATGAAATAACAATCATAAGTCGCTCGCACCTGTAGCGTTCACTCCATTTGGCACAAAACACGTGACCAAGAACTGCGGTATTCGACAAGTCACCTGAATACTATCATGGGTTTACTCCAAATAAAATTATCTTCGCATTTTATGATTCCACGAAGTAGCACACTGCACAAAGCATAGCATGCACTGACATACCTCTCTTGCGTCGACGGCAGCTCGGCGTACGCACATACTTTTGAATGTGCAATTCTAGAACAGTGCACGCTAAGCTTCGCGTTTGCGTTGCGCATGCGTTCTGCGGCTACTTCTCGCGGGCTCCCTTTACATGACGCCCGCAAAAGGTAAACTTGCACGCTTTGTGTATGATATTCTATGCGCAGATTACATGTAGCTAGCGGTCTGCAAGCGCTCTGGGACATGACCTAGTTGGTTAAACACGGCGTGGTTGAACATATCGCAAGTAGGGGGATCTCTTCTTGAAAGAGGATAGCGAGAAAAGATTTTGAACATACGCACACAATACGCGGACCGTGTAATGAGGAATTTTATTTCACCTGTCATATTCAGAAGTACGGTGTCGTAGCGGCAGCATTCGGTCTTCTCATCGGTGCTTCCCGTGGTGAAGTCGTCGATGTCCTTGCGGCTCGATCATCGTACTAAGGTGGCCACTAAAGCCACACGTTCTTCGCATTTTTAACCTTATTATTTTGTCAAATTGGTATCTTATATATAAGAACTGCGTCTCAGTAACAGTTTACATGCGAGCAATGGTTAACACCACAAAATCATTCGTAAAAGCCATTGATTAGTATGGTGATGACAACGAAGACGATGATGATGATGGTGATGATGATGATAACTGTGGCCTTGCCCTTTGAAGCGGGCAATGAACGAGCATATACAGCCCGGATGTGACCTTTAAAAGGAAGAAGTTCTAGTTGTCTGCACTTTCAGGGGCACCTGATGGATTCCTGGTGCGCCACCAGTGCTCCTGCCGTCGCTTTTTTATTCCACCTCTTTCCAGTTAGGGGGCACACCCTATTTGCGAAATTCCAGCGCTGTCACCAAGGCACTGGGGTAACTGGGGTTCGTCTGCTCGAGTGGATGCTCAGACTGTAAGCCAGTGCATTAGAGCACACCGTGCTGAATGGCTTCCTCGGCCGCGTTACAACGGTGGCAGGTCGTCGGCGTGCTGAGTGTGAACTTGGCCTGCATGGCGCGAGGGTGGAGGACACCACCACAGGCCTCTGAGAGGGGACTGCTTCCCCTCGAACTGTCGAAGAACCGATCGGGTTTATTGGCTTGTTTATTTGTACGGTATACTGACAGTGTCGGCTTTGTCTGAGCCGAAGTCCTCCACCTTTTCAGCGTAGCGGCTTAGACGTGATCCCTCACTTTGTGTCTTTGTTCAGCTTGTGGGACGGTCGTGAGTAGGATGAATTCGACGCCAAACCGTTCGGTGACGACTTTTTACCCACTTGGTGTTATGGGATCGTAGGTAGATGTACTTTTACATCTGCAGGGCCCATCGGTCATTGGACATCCCGCCTAATCTCAGCTCGTAGGATAATTTCACTACTGCCTGGCGCACTTGAAAAGAGGACCAACCAACATCGCCCTGGATGGCTGCATTTGGCATGCACCTCTGTGTGCCGAGAGCCATGCGGCCGACCACGCTCTGTCGGGTCTCCAGAGCCTGTCTTGCACCCGACGACAGGTGCAGCAACGCATTTTGGAACGTGAGGCCCGGCACTGCCACTCCTTTCCATAGCACTCTCTATACCTCAAAACGGTTGAACGACCACAGTGCTTTAGAGCCGAGAAAGGATCGTCATGCTTTCGCCTTGGCTGCCAGGCGCGTCTCATAGCTCTGCAGGTAGCTTGAGGCAGATGGGATTGATATCCCCGGATACATGTACTCCTTTGCCTAAGCTAGGGGTTTTCCTTGAATGGAGAGCTCTGGGATAATTAGGAGTGGGGCGCTGGTACATAGGTCATTACCGCTGACTTTCCGACGCTGAAACTGAAGGCAAGGTTTGTGCCCTCTTCACCACATAAGTTCAGGAGGTCACATTACCAAAAATATGTCAGCGTTGCTAAGACTGCCATAAAGTGAAGGTTTCACTACTAAGCAAACGTATACCAGCATTAAATCTTCTTGGCATATAAACTTTGATGTTTCGACTGAAAGAACAGGAACTCCAAACCATAAATATAGTAATAACTAACATGACAACACTATGAATATTTGTTATGTTGTCACATTGTTTTGTATAATCAGTCTCAATTTTAAACAACACCAAAGCTAGTTAGTTTTTAATTATAGTGCTAAATATTGTCACTATATTTTTCCTCGGCTACCACTATTTTCTTAGTAATAAAATAGGCCGACAAGATCACGCTTTTGCCTCAATCAAGTGAGGCACCAGCAGAAAAACCAATAATGGTGAGCGTGTCAGGCCTTTTAAATACAGCTCCAGCCTTCCGCCTAATTTTCTTCTAAAAAGAAAAACAACAAATAATTCGAAGCACTCAGGTTAATTCTCTCAATTGTAATAAAAAATAGAAAAAAAGCTTCAAAGAGATATCATACCTGGGACTTCAACTTAAGACTCACGGTGTTCGCGAATTCGGCAGCAGCGCACTGACACAGTCACCACAGCAAGGTGCTATGTTCCTGCAATAGCAGCACATGTACGATCATGCGACGAAATACTGATATTTGATTGATATAGCATGGTTTGTGTGTGTGTGTGTGTGTGTGTGTGTGTGTGTGTGTGTGTGTGTGTGTGTGTGTGTGTGTGTACGATGCTGGCCTGTCGCCATTCTTCCATGTGGGTGGTATCCCTTCTGGCTTACTGAGGACAGCAGCTTCCCCACATCGACGATCATTTCGGACAACCACCTCGGAGCACGATGACGTCACGACGCATGCCCACAAGGGTCCGCCTATATGCTCTGAGAGATATGTGGGGTTGAACGTCCCAAAACCGCCATATGTTTATGAAAGACGCTGTAGTGAAGGGCTCCAGAAATTTCCACTACCTGGGGTTCTTTAACGTGCACCCAAATCTGAGCACACGGGCCTACAGCATTTTCGCTTCCATCTAAAATTCGCCCGCTGCAGTCGCAATTCGGTCCCGCGACCTGTGGTTCTGCAGCTGTGTACCTTAGCCAGTAGACCACCACAGTGGGGCCGCCTGTATGCTCTAAATGCGGAAACATCGCCTGCCTGCTTCAGTGGACACGGTGGCAGCGTCGTGTCAATGTCGCCTCATGTAACGCTGTTCATGCAGGTCCTATGCGCGAACCTACGCTTCATAACCGGACGCACTGCGGAATCTTTTAAAACTGGATGCGGTGAGCTTCGTTATGATGCTGACCTGTAGCCGTACTTTTATGTGGGCGGTGATCCCTTCTGGCTTAGGGCCGGTTCACCCTAGGGGCAAGCATGCCTCGATGTTGGACGTTGCACGTTCTCAAGCAGCCGTGCGCGGCTGTTTCCTTCGCGCAGGTCTGCCGTTTCTCACCGTTTGGAAAATGTGTCCGAGACCCATTTTTGCGCCATTTCCCAGAGAGTGACGTAGCCAATCAACGACGTAGGAGCGAGGAGGTTGAGCCATGTCACAGAACACCTGCCAGTTTAGAGAACGGAAACTGTGTTTGGGGTGTTGTACCAAAATACCATGCAAATACGTAGCGGTGGCGTACTGAACTGCAATACCGCGAGATGAGATGGCGCTGTTAGTACTATCATTTTTTTTCGTTGATAAATCGCGCTTTGCGTCTGTAATTATGGTCAGGTGACCTAACAGACCTCCACTTGCAAAACAACGTTAATCTAGTAAGGTTTGCATCGTTTATTGCGAGTGTCAAAGCCGGTACAACTAATGTATATGGTCGAGTTCGCAAAAAACAAGTCACTCAAACATATTGAAAGCTTTCAAGCCAACTGTAAAGACTCTTGAAAGCTAACAAGCATATGCATGTAACTGAACATTGAGAACGCTGAATGAACGTCGCTCTCATCGTGTTGCGGCGTTCGAGTTTAATAGCGTGGGTGCAAGACAAGGGTCCCATTCTGCCATCAGATGCGGCGCTTGCCCTGTAGTGTTGATCTTGAAGTGAAGTGATTGCATGACGTAGAATTGGGAAGGAAACTTGCACATTTCCAATAGATAGCTTGAAAAGTTAGAGAAATGTTGTTTTGCTAAATTTGTCAAATAAGCAATTGTGAATGCGTGCAGTTCTGAATCTTTCTCGCTCTGCAATGCTACATAGAGTACTTCACAATGGTGCTATGTCGCGTCGTGTCAACAAGGTAGGCGCTAGTTTTAATTCTCAGCCTTGATCCCATATCATAGGTAATATGTATATAGGTGATGGGGCTCGAAAAATATTTCAGGCTTGCTACATTTATTATTAGAGTGAAGTTAATCAGTTACTACAGCTAGGATTTCTTGTCGCAGGTACTGACTGGTCTGCAGAGTATACGGCGAACATATATGCTTAAGTAACAGTTATGAGGTGTCTGCTTACATATCTAAAAGGCCCAGTTCTGAAAAATAAGCTTTAGGCATGCATTGTACGATTTTCTTAATTGTACATCTTTGTTGGTGCTCTTACAGTACACTATCTGCTCAGATCTGAGCACAATCTTTGTTTTGCATAGACATATCGACAGAACTTGAGCGCTCTCTTGCAAGCAAGCCTTCCTGAAATGAAATGGTGGTACAAGATGTTAATCTGTTCCAATACTGGATCAATGAAGGTCATATTTATGACACATATACTTGTGTATATAGTATACTTGTATTGTACGTGTATTGTATAGTATACTTGTATATAGTATTCAGTATACATGTGCTTGAAAGCTTAAGTTCTTTTCTCCCTGCTACTTTTAGAGGTTAGGACTTGAAATACATACTATCTTGCAGTGCGGCTGTGGATAAGTCATGATCATGTATGTTTCAACTACCTGTGCGATTTCCTATATTTTTTTTCATGACGGTAGTGCACAGAATTTCACTACGTAGTGGTAGACACTATAGCTAAGACAACTTAATTTCAACAGAAGCAGATGTGCTCAATGAAATCTGGGACGTTTCTCTGCTATATGAAAAAAAACACTACCATACGTACAATCTTGCTCTTCACTACAGCATTCACGTGTTTGATAAAGCTTTGCAGCAAGTGCTCATCACCTTTATGCATTATTATTCTAGGAGCCCATTGAACATACGTGCAAAGCTAATGCGATTCAGTGCAGCCTTATGAGCTTTGGCACACCTTTTTTGTAAACTTCTATGAGCTAAACACAGTTAATTAAGACAAAACAGCTCTGGGTGTAGTGCGTAAACTGTCACAAGGCACATCTGAATGTCGGAAAGCCTGTTGATGCCCCTCACTGCGGTGGTGTTCATTTTGTATTGCAAATAATAATTTCTGGCGATTCACATGCCAACTCTAAGTGATCATGAGTAGTACAGTACTGGACAAATTTAGATTGATTCTGGCTTCCAGCGTTTAAATCTAATAACATTGTAGCCTCGCAGGAGACAAGACTGCTTGTAGAAACTTTTGCTCTGACCCCTCGTGTTCACAGAGATTTCATATTTTCGAGCTTCCGTCTTTGAGGGTCAGTTTAGTTCACCTGCACCAATGGGGACCGGTTCACAGCTGTGCACGAAATTTCAGAACTTGTGCAGCACGAGTTCAGCAGTTCGGCACCACAAGTGAATGACAAGGTGCCGTCAAGGTGGAATCCTTATTTCTCTTTGCTTAATTTAATGAGGTGCAAATATTGTGACAAAACACGCCGCATTTGCAGAGGTGGGTACAGTACCTACGTCTAATGCTATGTTGTATGTTAAACTGTGGGTGCGGCTGCACCAAACCAGGGCCGCCAGAGTACTCGTGAACTAGTTCTCGTTCTGCACCTCTCCTGCGCTTTTTGAAATGAAAGTCACGGTTTAGAGGATGGCATTGGTGCAACACTGAAATGAAATGGTGAGGTGCAGCACTTTGCAAAATGGATTATGTGGTGCAGGGGAATCGAACAAACCCTTAAGCACACAAGCATCTTAGCATTTGACCCCCATCGAAATATGGCCAATGTGGCTGGGATCAAACCTGTGTTGTTGAGCTTAGCCTTACCACGCAATCCAACTAATAGTGTTACAGTTTCAACATTATTGAATTGTAGATTTCATGCTTGTGGCCAATCTAAAGCACCCCTCCACGATATGCGTGGCAAAACATTCACAAATACACCACTGCATGTGTGGGGTTGGAGATGACTTGTTGTGGCGGACGTTCGAGATGTTTCAACGTGCTAGCAGAGTCGACATTCGGGGATAGTCATCTTGTCGTTGCATGGCAGTCTGGAAAAACAAGCAACATCACCAAATATCAATGCATGGATTCAATGTATAGTCAATACAGGAAATTTTCCAAGGTAACAAATAAACTCAGTTAATTAGGAAACATTCTTTCTTTTTAAACATATACGTAATGGTACATCATTGCACGTCTATCGCTCAGGGCTGCTCCTTCACAAGGCATGTCATGTAGCAGGTTCCTTGCCCAGTGTAAAAAGCTGCTTCCATGTCAGGTGGGCCAGGAGGCTGTAACAGAAAAAAGAAGTATTTCTGATTTATGTGAAGCTTTCTTTGTCACATCATAGCAAAACTACACCCATAATTATGTGATGTTTCTCAAATGCGACTTCGGTAAACTATTAACTCGTAGGTTCTTTGTACTAATATATGGGCTAGCTACGAAGACACCTGTGAGGCGGCAGTGATTTATTTCCCTTCTTTCATCGCAACGGCATGGTTGGTGTTACATGGCGATATAATTTCAGAATTAACTATTGAGTCAGCGACTCCTTCCCACGTGAAGCCACGCCGCAAGTAACACACGCTTTTCCAGTGACAGATTGAGACAAAAAATTTTAAAATTTAATATTGCAATGCGCTGCCACCGTGCGATGCCTACGCACTCATTGGCAAAAAAAAAAACTACATATGTTGAAATGAACCAACTAGCCCCGCAAACAACCGCCCTTAAAAAAGCAGAAGTGGTTTCTACTCACCGGCCCTGGTTCCCAATGGGTGTTCACCCGATGAAAGCTTCAACGGTTGCTTCGTTCCCCGAAAGTCATTTGAATTCCCTTCACGAAAGCACTTGAACGAGCCAAAATAAACAGAACGAGAAAGAGCGTGTCAGTCGGCAAAGGCTCGAAATATTTACAGCGAATTGAAACAGTTTGAGACACATCCGAACGCACCGCGAGCCGTTGCCTGCCGTCGCAACCGCTGGCCGCCGTATATTTTGAAATCAGCATAATGATGTCGATAGGCTACTGCTGATATCAAATCAGCTGGAGCGAAAACTATTGCAAAAAAGTGATGACGCAGCACATGTTTAAGAAAAACTATTTGCTATAAGAACAAGTTGTTTTTTCTGTGTAGTGGTATACAAAGATGTAGTATTTATTTATTTTAGAATTGAATTTTGGCCCCGGCGAGGGCACCCCTACAAGAGAGTGCAATAGCGCGAGTGGCGAGAGAGGTTAGTAGATCTACTCTGGGTGTTTGCAGAAACGCGCTGTCGTTGATTTTTTCGCCCCCTATAGGTGATAACTTGAGCTTGAGAGTTTCCGGGGCCTGGCCACGTCATCTGCTTTCGCCTCTCCGCATCGTCTGCGTCTGCCGCGACTTGGCGACTTGTGGCGTCTGCCACACTTCGCACTACAGACAGTGGTTTGATAGAGAAGGGAACTCTTACGCCGGCAGGAACAGCAGCAGCTGGTCCACCGGGCTCGCAGGACCGCGCAAGGCAATAGAGCCCTGGACTGAGGGCCCCACCCACAGAAGGTGCATTTGTTATTATTAAAAGTAACTCTCTCTCTCTCTCTTTCTGCGTCTGCCGTGGGACATTTCGAGCTGCTTGCTTCTTGCTTCTCGGTTTTTATGCTATGTTGTACGTGTTGTTCTCAGACTACATTCAAGCAGTCAATAGAGCATTTTAGTCTGTCCGGTGCTCAAAAAAGCTCAGAGCAATACAAAATGACATCTCCAAAAGGTGGCGTTTGGACAACTAGCGCCAGCTATTCAGCGTTAGTAACAACTAAACAAAAACGTGTTATGTGCGCCCTCTGAGATTGAGGGAGGCTTGCTTAAAACTAGAACACTAATTCTTAGAGAATGGCTCTCAAAACGGTGCCGAATCAATCCGAGTACTGTAGTGTCGAAGCTAAACGACATGAATCTGAAGCGAATGGGAGCATCAGGTCGGAGCTTACGAGCTACGAAGCGCACGGCGGCCGGATGATAGCTTCGAGGCGGTCGAATGCTGCATTCGTAAGGGCAGCAATGGTTATCAGAGGCTGAAATTGTTCGACGGCGTAGCTTGCGTGCTTTTTGAAGAGCCCTCCCGCGGACGGTGGCAGCCGACGGTCTACGGCACTTACGGTTGGCTTGCCGCTAGCGTGAACCGGCCCTTACTAAGCACGTCTGCAATCAGCAGCTTCATCACATTGACGATCACTTTGTCCTGCCACCTGGGAATACGATGACGTCACCATGAATGCCCACAAGGGTCCGCCTGTATGCTTTAACTGTGGGACCATCGCCTACCTGCTTCAGTGGACACGGTACCATTGATGTGATAATGTCTCCTGACAAACCGCTGTTCGTGCAGGTTCGCGACCAAAAGGATAGCTTCCAGTAGCGCTTTCATAGTTCTTATAGTGATCTCGTGTCAACAAACTTCGGTTGACTGTGTGTGTGTGTGACTGTTTTTCTAATATGGGTCTGTTGTTGAAGTTTTCTGACGATGCGAGCTGAACCCAGGTCCTCTAACGGACGTTGTATGCAAAGAATTGCTCCAGAATCAAAGAAAAATCTTGTGTAAACTTACAATGGTTCAATAAAAGCAAGATTCGTTTGAAACTATAATCTTAGACATGCAAAATTGGCTTCTTGTTATTGAGATTAAAGTGCAAAGCTAAGATAAAACTCACAAAAAGCTCCCAACTCTTGAAACAATTGTGACTGAGTGTTATGACAAATTGTCTAGCCTGCTTAATCAGGTCGACAATTTGGAAAATCATTCGAGAAGGAACTTTATCGTAAGGGTAGTAGCAGAAGGTGGGAATAAAAAAAGGAACTCTAAAAAAACTAAACAATTAAATCTTTGGCTCTACTCTTAAGGTAAATATAACATCTATTGAGAGAGAATAAAGGGATAAAATTAAAGTCTTGCAGAGGAACTCAAGGCTGAAGGATGTGGATTACAGCATTAGCGAAGACTTCTCTAAAAGAGTACAGGAAATAAGAAAAACAATTTTGGGACTCTGCAACCGCAGAAAGTAAGGCAGGAAAGAAGGTAAACCTTGTTTTTGATAAGTTGAGGGTAAACAACACCCTATACTGCTGCAATGAAGCATGCGCCCAAAGGTGCAATCTTGGAAATGATGCTGTAAAACGTGATATGTGACAGGCACAGGGTCAAAAAGATAATATAAAAGTAATCCGCTTAAATGCCCGAAGTCAATCACATAAATCAGATATGCTTAAATACTTGGTTATCGATCATGAACCAGATACCATTGTACTCAAAGAAACGTGGTTTCACGAAGATATACCTAATACTGAAATCAGTTCACCCGTTTACTAAGTGGTTTGGAGGGATCGCTATGGAAGAGGGTGAGGGGTTGCTTTCTTACTCAAGGCATAATTTATATCTCTATCGACCCAGCAGATGTTATTAAGGCGGTATGAACTAAAACAAAACTAAGTAATCACAAAGTGGTTATAGGCGGGCTCTATCGACCTCCGGACTCTCCTGTTGAGTGAATTTTGCAAGAATATTCATTGACAGCCACTTTAGGAAAGAAGACAATATCTTCTTCCTAGGAGGTTTTAATCTTCCGGCAATTTCTTGGCATTTGCATGAGGCCGGCGATTCACATAATGCTTTTTGTGAATTATTTCTCGGCTCAATATTCTCTTTGAAATCACATCGGGTTGTAAATTACTTCACTAGAGTATGTGCCGCACGGTTTTCCATACCTAATAGAATTTTACTATTCAGTGCTGCGACTCCAAAGGTGAACGTTTGCCTTCTTAAAAAAGGTTTATCAGACCACATCATGGCTATTCTGTCCATGAGCATGTTGTCTTGCACCTAACTGCAGAAACCGGGCATCACTTTTCTGAACTTAGAAGTTGCCAAGGATATTAGCGTTCTGGTTTTTTTTTTTTCGAAAGGTCGTTTGACAACTTCACTGCTATTTATGAATCAAGCGGTAGCTCCGACTCGTTGCGGGAATATAGTCAAATATAACAATGGAATGCATTAGGTGATTTATTCCTAAGAGTTTTAAAAAGTGTAAAAAAAATAACCCTTGGAACACGAGAGATATAATTCTTGTCAAACGGATGATTGAAAGCAAGAGAAAAACTTGCTCTCGTGGGGCAACTGCCTAGAACAAGACTTCACTTCATAACAAAAGGCTTGATCTAAATCATCTTGTCAAAGAACTGTTGGAAAGTTTTTGAAATGTAACTTTGATAAAAAGCCTGTACGAAGCACCTAGCAAAATCTGGAGGTATCTAAACCCGTCCAAGAAACAGAATAAACCTGTCAATGAAAAAATTGCACTTGAACGCGCGTAAAATTTTTATTCTTCTTTTTCTTCCATATTCACGAAGATTATGGTGCCTTTCCGTTGTTTTCTGACACTTCCTATTGCCCGCCAGTATCCGACCCGTTAATAAACGAGGCAGGGTTAAACCTTCTTTTACACATTGACATAAGGAGCTACCCTGGTCGCGACCGCATTCCGAACGAGTTCTCATATAAATATGCTCAATGGGTCACAAAGCATCCTACTATAATCTTTCAAACTTCAATGATAAAGGCCTGATTTTGTTTACCCTAGAAAAAAGCTCAACTAATACAAGTTCATAAAAGTGGGAATATTTCAGTAGTGCTTAACTACAGGCCCATCTCTCTTACGAGTATCTGCTCCAAACTGCTCGAGCATATATGAGCATGGATCTCTTAAACTATGAAGACACTGACAATTTATTATTACCAGTGCAACGCGGTTTTTGAAAAGAATTATCTACAATAACGCTGTTTGTCGTTATAGTTCACAGTTTTCCACAGAAAATTATTCAGCGGAAACACATTGATCAAATATTTTCAGGTTTTGTCAGAGCCTCTGATAAGGTCCCACGTCCCAAGCTAATAAGGTGTCACGTCCCAAAGTAAATAAGATAAACAAAAAATAAAATATTACTCAATGGTTCACTTTTTACGTTCATTCTCGTACACAGTGCATAGAAATAAACAAAATTAAATCGACGTCCAGAACCGCTCGATCCGGCGTGCATCAAGGCAGTGTTCTGGGGTCTCTTCTATTTCTTATTTTTATAAATGAACTGCCCCCACATTTGTATCTTCCAGTAAGATTGTCTGCAGATGACTACGTCATGTATATCAAGATCACATCCCCGAGAGACCAGTTAGGCCTGAACAACAACCTAAACAAAATTTTACTTTAGTGTGATGGATGCCACATTACTATAAACCCTGTAAAATCAGTTTGCATGAGCCTAACGAAAAAACACCTCTAAGCAATAATTAAAATATTGTTCCTTACGGTCGAAAAAGGGTAACAAAATATAAATATTTAGGGCTAACATTTACTCAATACTTGAGGTAGAATACTCGAACAGATGTCACCTATAGAAAGGCAAATAAAACTCCATGGCGTCTGACGTGAAAGTTGCATGACGCAACACCCGAAGTGACAAGTCTTGCGTTCAAAATGCTGGTATGAATAATAGTCCAATATTTAAAGGTAGCATAGGACCCCCCTCCCCCACCACCACCAAATCTGACCTATATGAATTAGGCGAAGTTCAAAGGAGGGCTTCCAGGTTCCCATTGAATAAATATCAACGCATGCACTCTGCTCCCAAACTTTGCAACCATGCAAACTTCTACGCCTTAGAACTTAGAACCAAGTATATGATTATTTAAAATTTTCATTCCTCATTATTTGTAATCAGTTTAAAATTAACTCATGACACTTCTTTGTAATTTCTCAAGGTCTGCGCTCTAAACACAAACACTGTTTATATATACAGCCACCAGCCACCCGAAATGACGCATTTAAATACAGTTTCTTTTCTAGGAGAAGTAACTGTGAAATGAATTACCAAACACAGTCAAGATGTCTTCCTCTCTCACATCTTGTTCTGCAGCTTTAGAATCGCTTATTTTCTCAGCAACAGTTGCTTTATAAAACATTATTATTTTTATTATGGTCTTCACGATGTCAATGTATATTGCCTATCTCTTTGTTAATCTTTCAGTGCGCAAACTGTGAGTGTGCATGTCTGTGTTTATTTTTTCTTTCAGTGTAAATTCCTCTGTTTGCTGTATGTCCCTATTTTGTGACGTCTTTCATGCCCATATTTTTAGTTATTTTTTATTCGAACTTCAGCATTGAAGTGTATGTTATTCATTGCATGCGTTTTCCACTCCTGCAAAGACCCAAGCTTGGGGTTGAGAGTATTAATAAAAAAAGAAAGAAACAAACAAACTAGATGGTCGTTGTAAACGACCTGGCAACATAAATATTGTTTTCGCGTTTTGCGCGTGGTTCATAATAATGAACTTATATTCATACTAAAATAAATTTTTAACAATGTTTCGTGCGGTGACACAGGCAAACATTCCAGTTTCCATTGCCTTTTCACTCGTTTTCACTGTTATTTAACCTCTAAATCTTCCAATAGGCAGCGCCACCGTCACACCTAACGCACGCAAACGCTGTCCCGCTGAACTATGCGATGCTGACCGCCACGAATATTTGCTGCACAGTAACGCCCATAATTTAACCTCCACTATCACACTAATGGTAAACTATGATTGTCTAATGTCAGCGAACTGCTTGCTGCAGACGTTCAATGAAGGCGGAAAGCGCTTTCCCTTTCTGAGTTTGAGGATACGCTTCTCAAACTGCTGGTTCTTAGAATCTTTGTGAAAACTAACATCCTTTTCATGGGTGGGTGATCACAAAAAGGCACAGTCAGTACTTGACCATTGCGCAGCAATCGCCGCGGAGACAAGCAGCCACAGTTATAGGAAAGAAAACGCTGTGGTTTTCAAGTGAGTGTTAAAAAGGGACACCCATGGTTGTTAAAACAGCGTTGGTAGCCACCACACACAACATAACCAATTTAATTGCTTCTTTGTCGAGTTTTACCACAACGGTGGCTTCTACATGGCGCCGTGCCTTGAAAGCGCGCGAACCCAAGTGACGTCATAAAAACACGATTCACAGCGCTGTCATCGGTGGCGCACCAGGCCAGTAGACGGCACGTAATGACTCATCATCAGCATTTCTCTGCAGACTGTGTAGGACCAGAAAAAGAATCGTTTGCTACCCTAGATGCAGCTTAGTCAAGTTCTATTTTGAAGTAAACATTGTCATCTGTCAATGTCGATTCGCACGTGGAGCCGTTAGGTTTGCGCTCATGTCAGCTTACCGGTTAATTTTTTTTTTGCCGTAAATTACAGATTTTTTCTGCGGGGTGGTGCAGTCAGCAGTTTCAAATCTATGCATTAGCTAGGCGCACAGCGTGAAAAGGAGGGGTGTGTTGCAGTAGTGTAAATTGGGAATAACATGTAAATCGCTTTTAATAAAATACATTTTATTGAAATGGATGAAATAAATGCTGCTTAGTCTTGCAAGCTGACATGGGAAGAATTTTTAGACTGTAATGTTTCTGTAAAGCTACTGTGTACTTTTCATGAAAAAAAAATGTCGTAATGTGAAATCTCTTTAGAGAATGTTAAATGAGATTTGCTGTAATGTTATTTCTTTCATTCAGTGTTGCTAGTTCTTCAAAGTGCTTAGCAGCTGTCAAGAAGGCAGTGATAGAGTAAATTGTGTGGATAAAAGTTATTAATAATCTTTTCTTCCCAGAACCATCAATGGTATGTTTTCATGACTTGTCTGGTACTACATCTGTGATTTCTTAATGATTGCTTCAATTTGCTATCGTCATTTTTAGTTTCACATCTGCTGTATGTCTTGAGTGCAATTGCAGCTCAAATATAATGAGAGCTACTTCGAATGCAACAGTGTCATGCAATGAAATGGACATGACCTGAATCATTTTTCTTCATGCTAGATCCCTTAATGGCAGATATCAAGAATACATTGCTCGTTGTTCAGAATTGCTATAAGAAACCACTCAGTGGCACGAAGTTTGAATATTGTGTATTCTTAAGACATGCTATACTAGTTGTCACATGGAAGGAGCAAAAAAAAAACAATTATGGTTAACTTGTTAGAGCATGTGTCATGGCCGCTTCAGTGTGCACTGCTGCCTTCTTACCGATAACATTCGACAGCTGCCGTTGTCCTGGGTTTCAACTTCTAGGGAAAACTATGTCCGTCATAACGCTTTTATCTGGTTTGTTGCTTTGTCTATGAATTCGCCTATGTGCTTACAATTCCTGAGCAAAAATGTGAATGAATAAATCTTTATTATTTACGAATGCTGCTTTGTTTCCTGTTTTTCATATGTAGGCAAGCTCTAATGAGCTAGCTGAAGACATTGTTGGGCTCTAAGATATGCCGACTCTGCGGGATGATTTTTCATTTTAACAGCCAGCAGAGTGCATAGTAATTCTGAAAGTAGTCAAAAAGCTCCTGAAGAGAGAGAGATAAAGATGCAAGGAAAGGCAGGGAGGTTACCCAAACGCACATCCGGTTTGCTACCCTGCACTGGGGAAGAGATAAAGGGGAGAAAAGAGGTTGCAGAGAGATGAGAAGGTACACACAATCACGAGCACACTCGGGGAGCACACACAGTCTACAGGCGGTCGCTCAGGTTTGTTGACTTTAGGTAAGCTCCTGAAGATGCTCAAGTAAACGATGGGGATGCTGACCTTGATTTCTAAATTAAGAAATTCCCCAGTAATGTCTTCTGGCCTCTCTGGAAGCAGACTGCAAGCTATGTGCTAGTTTTTTTATTTTGTTTTAACAACTAGACTGCAATAGACACAGGTTTGCTGAAGCTGCATAATGCAATACTTTGAAAAAAAATGGTTTGCATCTATTAAAAGGGGTGCAAACACCAATTCTAAGAGCTGACTTAGGTCTGCCATACAAACATCCTTGGTACGGAGATGTCTATGAGGTAGCGTGAGTCAAGAGAAAGGTGGAGAATAATAACTTGGCTTGAAGAAACTTGTGACGTCGACCCTATAGAGTGGTTCTGTTGGCCGCGTGCACCAGTATAGGCAGTGTTTATGACGTCAGCAACCGAAACAAACAAAATGGTGGCTTGTACATCACCAGCAGAGCCAACCATAAAATGTGACATCTTGAGCTTGGGGCAAGAATGCGATGAAGAGCTTGTATCATGTCGTGGTGTCTGGGTACAGTAAAAACTGATACTAACTTGTACTTTATTTTTCAAGGTGCACTGGTACTTACTAGTGCACTATCTAGGGTCATTGAAGGCATATCCTTGATTTGATGCTGAAAAAGCAACTGATCATTTTTGCATCACCTTTCATTACAGCTTTCACGAACTCTAAGCTATATTATTCATGTTACTTTTAGAGTTTTGGCATGCCTTTGAAGTCCTGCATGAGTGGATAAAATTTATAAAAATATTTTATTCGTAATCTGCATCACCACTGTGAACATTACAGTCAGTAAAAGCTTGTGCTCATGGAAGTCAAATCGTCACGCAAAGAAAGAAACTAAGACATTTTTTACAATAATTGGGGGGCTCTTCACAATGTGGAATGTGCTTCATTGGTCAACGCTACATCAATGCTGTCAGTGGACTTATTTTGCCATGTCAAATTGTTCCTCACGCATTTACCGATATGCGTTTGCCGTGCATCAGACATCCACACGAGCTTGGTATAATTGACTGCTTTAAATCCAGTTTTGTATTTATTGTAATGTGAAGGCTGCAACACTATACAATACAGTACAGTATTTATTTGCTCTCATATTCACATACCTAATGGGCACAGTGTTCTGTTGAGTTTTTTAATATTTTATTACTATTAATATCTGTTGGGCAAGTATGATACGACAGTTTATGTAGTATTTTGTACATATCAACTGTCGTAGAAAAGCTTCGTGTTAGTGTAATTAACTATGTATTCCAAAACTGAGCGTACAATCTACTGCATGGATTCGGTCTCTGTGTCTTTTTTCGGTAATCAGTTCCACAACGTAAACAGATTTCGTGTTCACAGTATATTGTAGGACTGTCTTGTGTTTTTTGATGATCTGGAAATCACCTGCCTAGGCTAGCTCTGATGTGCCACATCAAAATGTGGTTTGTGCAATAGAATATGACGAATCAGAGAGGTATATACATAGGTCAGTAAACTAACTGATGAGTCAACTAATTTATATTCAGATCAAGCAGCAAGTCTGAGTCGGAGTAAGCTTGGGTGAGTAAGATTTTGGGAAGTTTTAGTCCAAGAGTCTGGGTCAGAAAATTTTTGGGGATGAGTTGGAGTCAGTCATAAGCACAAAATTTATTCTTGAGTGAGCGTGCATGAGATCCACGTTTCTGTCGACTTATGTTTCCATCTACTGAACTTCATTACTATCAGCTTGATGTCGGCTTATGTTCATGCTTGTGCCTACGCACACATGCTTCAGTGCATAACAGTTTAACTTCATCTAAATACTAGTTCATCAAAGGCATAATTTACGGAAGTTGGTCACTTTGCCCTCAGCTCACAATCTCTTTCACAAGACGTTATTGATAAAAATAGTTCATTTGAGTAGTCTTTCAATAAAAATGTACTTACTGAATTGCAACTGATAACTCATATTGAAAGCTACGAGGTTAAAATGGACTAAAGAGGGCACCGATTATGTCAAATATTAGCATTGAAGGCGTACTACGTGTTTGAAAAGTTGCTGTATTGTTGCTTCTAAAGAAAGTTGAGGTTCCAAAAATGTATAGCTGTTTGGAGTGCGGTTGAAATATTTTTAATATCGTTCACTAAAAAATTGTTTGGTGTTGATATCGAGGTCGTGGTATTACAGTGCTACGTAAGCAGTGTGGCATATGTCTAAGTCACAAGGGGATAGTAACAAACACTGAGTAGATCACTGTACGTCGTACGTGTTGCATGTAAACAGTGAAGGATGAATGGACATGCAGGTGCTGTAAGAGCAGTTTTGGCTGCACACAGACACAGAGTTTGCAAATGAATGTGTCTTATGGATGGGTTTGCCTTACGAATGCGGGCGTTTTAAGAACGCTTCGGAAACAATGCAGGTATGTTTATAGCTAACAATTGTATAGCTTGTAATGTGTATAGCTAATAATTGATGAAACTGTATACTAAATGCCAATATCCATTTTACTGCTTTTTTATCTGGTATAAAGTTTATTCCTAACGTATACGAATTTGTGCCAACGTATAATTTCGTATTCATCTTTTTTATGGCTCACTTTTTCTGTGTTGGGGTAACCTCGTATTGTCTAAGTGTACTGCATTTGTTTTTACCTAACCATTTGCAAGAAATTGGTTTGTGAAAGAAATCGTTTAAAACTTTTTCCTCTTTTTGCTACTGCCAGCCAGAATAACAGCAAGCTTTAAAAGCATTATAGTTCTTTCGGCAGCACTTAGCTTGAGATCATTCACCTATGAAGCGTCAGCAACAACTATATTAGTTTTATCATCATACATTCTTTGTAATGGTAAGATTTTTTATGATGTAAGACAGTGTATACATCCATATACACGAATCCTTGAGCATGACCGCTTCATATAAATGGTGTTTTTAGGCCATTGCTGTTTGTTTGCTATTTCGTTGCTATTCAGCCCTGTTTGAAAACATGGCGCTTTCCAGATGCCACAAAAATTAAAAACACCCATTTTAAGCCCAAGCAATGTTTATATTGCTTACATGCTGGGCGTCTTAGGATGGTTTCCCCCATTTTTAACGTCACCCATTCATCTGGCAACAATAAGGTAATATGGCACAAAAGTCGGGGAATTTAGCATTATTATTTTATATATCTTTCCGTATATCCGAACTGACAGCTCGCGAGGTATTTTTAGTATATTATTACAAATCATGCTATTCTATGTTTTTGTAGAGCAGAAACACCACCGTGTTCCCGGAAGACATACCTGTGCAACAATACAGTAAAACAAGGCTTCCTGTCTTCATGTTCCAAGCATTGCTCCACAATGAACAGGTTCAGGAAACTTACTCACCAACTCAGAAAGATAAACGTTCTTCTCGTAAAACAATTGTTTTCAGTGTTCTTACCATTAAACTGATCAGAATCTATGACAAGAGTATTTCAAATGTCTTTACAGCCTGGGGACGTGCCTAAAGATTGGCACAGTGCCAGAGTGGTGCCTATGAAGAAAAAAGCTAACAAATGATCTGTGCAAAACTATACATCAGTATCTACTACATATAGATCGTGCAAGTTTCTTAAGAACGTTGTGATCTGTGGAATTCTAAATTTTTAACACTGAATAACATTCAGCTCAGAATCTACAATGTTTTACTTGAACAATGTCTACTCTTGCTGAGCTCATAGCTACTTTGCAGCACAATAAGACAGATCTGGGCAGGTAGATGTGCTCCTACTAGATTTCTGTGAACAAATTTATAAAAATTCACATGCAAAGATGCTTTACCGATAAGGTATGAAGTGTGCAGTTAACAGATATTTTTTTATTAGACACAAGATAAATAAGGTAAAGCTGCTAATCACCCCAATGAAAGCATAGGGATGTTATTAGAGGCAATTGTAATGCAAATCCTAAGAAAGAATTGTGAAGAAACAGAAAAGTTGCCGTGGGCAGGCGCCCAACCATCAACCTTCGAATAACGCGCCCGATGCTCAACCGACTGGGCTACCATGGCAGCTGTCTCCCTCATTCACTTTATGATATATATATATATATATATATATATATATATATATATATATATATATATATATATATATATATATATATTCAGTGGGAAGTCAGTGGGTCTGGTACGCATGAGAAAACAAGCTGGTACACGTACGAGAAAGCAAGCAGTTCCTTTATCGATTTACGTTTCGGCCGTGGCACGGCCTTCGTCAGAGAATGAAAAGTGAACAAAGCGTATGTCGCTTTTAAGGACCACTCATATCTAGAAAAACAAAAAAAACTGTCAGGAGTTCAAAATCAAACATTGGTGACAATTCATTTTTATCTATCACCTCATGTAACAAGATAAGTGCTACAACTCAAATGTAGCCTTGATCTTTCGTATTTCTCTCCTTCGCGGCCCCATCATCGTTTTACTGATTTATATGTTTCACTAATGCCATGGCTTCCTATTCATATAAGCCTTGAGTTAGCGCAAAGCTAGAGCAAAGATAGCTAGAGCAAAGAAGAGAAGAACGAAGTCAGAATCAGAACAGCTGGCCCAGAATCAGTTGTTGTCTCTGTCTCTTGTTCCCTGTCTCGCTCATTACAATATATATCTATATATATATATATATATATATATATATATATATATATATATATATATATATATATATATATACTGCAGAAGTTTTTTCAATGCGCCAAACGTAATTGGGAAGAGAAGACACACAACGTAGCGGTTGCCTAAATTTTATTTCCAGCAGTTTCGACCGGTGGACCAGTCTTCGTCACGGTTCTTTCTTTTGTTCTTTTCTCTTGCTTGTTCGCAAACCATGACGAAAACCGTTCCACCGGTCGAAACCATTGGAAATAAAATTAAGCCAACCGCTATGTCGTGTCTCTTCATATATATGTGACGTGACGCTATGATGAATGGCAGACGTGGCCTGGCTCATACGCCATGTTTATTCCATTCTGCCTTCTTCCTTCTCGGCCTCTACCAACCATCGCTTCGTACGTCACACGATTCTGCCTCCCCCCGAAAGAATGCATGAATTACGAACAAGAAAAAGTAAACAACGAAAGGTTGAAAAGTAACAAATGTCAAAATTCACAATTATTTCTATGCTCCAGAGGATTTCCGTACACTTTCAAAGACTTCAGGAGAGAGTGTAATAGTCCGGTTAACACAGGCGTTTGGGTGGGCGAGGCTGACTGTGGCGTTCTGGAAAAGATAACCACGTCTTGCACAACTGCACTGACCATGACACGGCTTCAGCAGCTGCGAAGAACGAACGAGGTTGGACGTCCTTGTAGCCTTTGAAGGTCAGACGTCGTATGCGCCAAATTTTCTGTCGTGGGTGCTGTATTTTGTGTCGTGGCTGAGACAGAAGCTTTGCTTCCAGCTGGCGTTTGCCAGCACCGAAGTTTGTAATACGATGTCTGTGTTCCTTCATTTTGCAAATGGTAGCGTTGAGTCTCTTTCGTGGTTTTGTGTGGTGGCATCTCCGTCGGTTGTATTGTACATGATACCTTGATATCTGGTACTGAAGACTTCCTTGACGTTTTCTTCTACGAATATGGCTCAGATGTTGAATTGGTCTTTCCTTTAGTTGGTGTCGTTCCTGACGACCATCCTTAAGCCGCAAGTCTGCTTGTGATTTTATTTTAGTTTGTCATAGTGCTTGACGTAACTGCCACACTTTCCGGAGTTCTTTGAGTTCTTGATGGCACTGCTGATAATTCGGAATCTGTCGAGGTGGTACTCCTTTAGTTACACGAGCCTGCTTTTCTTTGATAGTTGGTGTGACCAATAAATAATTGGTAGTCGTTGGGCTGTCGTGATTCTCTAAAGAAAATGAAGGTGGTGCACTAGAATCAACAGAAAGGTCTTTGGAGGCTTCTTCTGCGCTGTTCACTACGAAGGGTTTTTGCGCTTGGCAGCGTACGCTGTTTGATTTGTAAAAACCTTCTGCTTTGTTTCGACTGTCTAGTGTGTGTGCACCGCACGGTGATGAATGAACCCGTCTGGAAGGAGCATGGCTTGACAGGGTGTTTTCTTGAAGCGCCAGGTCGTCTACCGTGGTCGCAGCGTCCTTATGAGGCAAATGGTAAGCAATAGGAGCGCTTGAAGAGCCGGGTGATGGAAAACCACGTGGTGAACCACGTATGCGAGGAGAAGAATTAAGAGCATCAGGTCGGTGAGCAATGCTTCGCGTCATATCCTGGAGCGAGGACTTTCGAAATGCTGACTTTCATTTAGAATGGAGCCGCGCTTGATGGTTAGGTTTTTCCCAAAACACGCATGGTCTTCTGAAAGTACACTCATGTGCCACTTCGTCTTCTGGCAGTTGTCGATTCATGTTGGGCTTTTGAATGCTTGAGGACTGCTTAGGGAAATTACGATAGTGTGCGGTTTTCTTCAGATGGTCGGCAATAAGTAGGTCTTGGTCATAGTCGTTAAAACGAGTGAACATCTGTTCTTTGATCGTTGGCCATGACTCGTCATTTTCAAAGATGTGGGTGAGGTAAAACATAAATGCCTCACCGGAGATGTAGTCAGTGAAGTTAATGAGCGAGAAAGACACAATGCCCGTATGAGTGTATGTATGTGTGTGCGTGTGTGCAACTTACTACGAGTTGGCAGCAAGCACCAATGAACGATATAATTGAAGGCAAAAAGTGTGAAGCGTAGGGCTCGTTTTCTATGTGGGGCACATTATTAATGTAGTCCAATGAAACATTTTGCCGATAAAAGTATTGGCGATAATATCAGAAGTGATTGCTGTGCAAGTGTGAAGGAGGAAAATTTAATGAAAATACAAGTTGCCTTTGGCAGGCCAAGAACCTGCAACCTTCGAATAACGGTTTTCCACCAACTGAGCTACGACAGCGAATATGTTCCGTTCAATGATGGCGTATTTTTCTTTCTTTCATTTACATCGAGGGTCTCGTTCTGGCAGACTAGGTGCCCTCTGGTAGTATAGGACGGAATACATGAGGGTAATGGGTTGGGATTTTGTAGGGCAGCTGACGTAGAGAAGAACGCGTCACACATCAGCGCATGCTTTGAAGGCCAAATTTGCTCGTACAGTTGCTTCAGCAATAGTATTTTTCCTGAGGTACACACTACAAGAGAATAATCTACCAGAGTTCGTCATTTTAGCATCCGATTTTCATCACTGTCAGGAAGAATATTTATTCGGGAATCTGACACCAGCGCGTGTTTAATGCTTCATGTTCTGACAAAATAGACGCCTGTAGAGCGAAAGTTCCTAGTACACCCAGGAAGTACCGGATACTACGGCAACCAACATCGATCCACTTCGTAAAACCTGCCTAAAAGGCAACAAAATTCTGCATACGCTTTAGAATTACGCTTCACGTAGAAACATCGCTGTAATGAAAGAACCGCATTTAACGCTACCATTGCTGGTGCTGCTGGTGCTTACAATAGTGGTGGCGTTGTTGCACAACTATGAACAACCGCTTTTAACATTTGCATGTTTCGAAATACGTAAATGCGCATAAACTTTTGACATTTGTTTACTGTGTACTACGTTCACCTGCATCACTGTTCTTTGCACTTATATTATTATTCAAATTACAAGTATACAGCTGGTACCAATCGGATGATAATTTAAAAAGTTAATTGTTCACAGTTTCTCTCGAGCGGTCACTCTGCATTGAGTGTTGTTGAGCATCGCCTCAACTAAACCCACAAAGCAATTCAGAACGTGTCTGTTCATGTACGAATCAGTGATATATTGTGTTTTAGTAGATAGTGGCACTGGGTGATTGAGTTGCTGCATAGCCGAATAAAATATTTGTGGTTGATCTTAAACAAACAGGGAAAAAAGGAGAAGGGTGAATAGGGTGCCAGATCCTGTCTCCTTCTCTTTTTCTTTACTTGAACCAGCTGTAGTACAAATATTTATAATGATTATTGTATGTATTGAATGTTGCTTAGTGCTACCTTGAATTTGCGAGATTTTGTTTTATTATGGTCATTCCAAACCTTAGATTTTGTTCAGATAATTCAGCACACTTGTGCGAACGTCCTTTACATAGAATAGTGTGACAAAAGCATCCATGATGCCTAAGAAGCCGGCCTAAATGATGCCTAAAGTCCTACCCCGAAGTGCCCGTAAATGCCATGAGGTTTTCTCCACTGTCCGATGCACCACTTAGACTTTTTGTGACGGCTAACGTTTACCATTTACTTTTGGTAGAATATGATTCCGCCGTTATATAGCTTACACTCGTCACAATCTATGGTTATTCGCGCAAGAATACAAAACTTTGAAGTGAAAAATCATAAACTTCAAAACTGATCATTTTTATTGTACGTGATCAAACGTGATAGACTCAACAATATGTCCATTTGCGGTGCCTAAAATGAGTGATGTTTCGGGTAATCTATTACGAAAATGCATAATTCTTTAGCGTGAGCAACCTGCTCAGCGCAAGAAATATCATTTTTATAAAGAAACCAAACAAGTGTATTTTGCTGCAGCGTATAGGTCGGTTATAATAAACCTTACCTAAGTTCTTACTAGGGCACATGATCGATGTAGCGAAAATATGCGTGAAACACGGGACAGTGAAAAAGACAATGCTTCGTCCGTCTCGTTCACTATCACGTGTTTTGCACTGTTTTGAGGTTCTTTTATTTTATTAAAGCTCCTACAATATTCAATGTCATGCCCAGTGATAAGGCCTTAAACTCACTAGCATCGAGGTAATTGATACGTGTTGTTACGTGTGATTATTTGAACTGCAGTTTAGAGGAAACTGTCAGCGTTACTATGATCTATAGTCATACTATTTCTAGTACCTCTGCACTGACATTCATTGAATGAATAACATATGAACACCCAGAGATGCTTCTTAACCCATGTTGCAAGCGCGCAAACCCCGAAATAACAGAGCGCTGTGGCCAAAATAAGCAAGTATTATTCCCCACGCTTGCGAAGTCCAGATTTGTATCTATGCTTTAACTCTCTACACTTTTTTTCATATTTTCTCGGATGGGAAGTCTGGGCCTTCGGCACACAAGTACATGAGGAATAAAGGTAACAACTATTTATTATAACCACCTCACCAACGACCTATGGGAGTATAACTGAGCCAACCTCACAGCAGGACATCGGTTACTAGACAATATAGTTGTTATGCAGAAGCTAAAAAAATGTAAGAAAGATGGAGCGTCGCTTCGACGAAAACAACCTAACACCTTCCACTGTGGCCGCTTGGAGCGAAATAGAATGAAACACCTGCATTTCTCTACAACAATAGCTTCGCTGCATATGTTGCGTGGCATAGACAATGCAGAGTGCAGTGTTTGCTTGCACTGTAGTTCAAACGAAAGGTCCAAGTGGTGGCGGCATGCTGCTAAATAATACAGCACTATGACAAAAATTATTTCAATAGTCTTTTTTTTACTTTCTCTTAAGTGGTTTTCCAAGGTATGCACTACCAGCTCTTATACAATCGTGTAGTTGGTACCAGAAGGTGAAGTTTGAAACCAACTGGAGAAAGCTTCTTGTGTTCTACCTTGTGTAAAATGGGTGTTGCTGTAAAAAATCCAAAAAATCCAGGATCATCAGCAGCTCCACCCACTCTTTCAAACAGCCGCGCTAGAACCAGCTACTTCATGCAGAGAGGGCTACAACATTTCAGTTCTTTGAAGTTATACGGATGCCATTGCTAGTAGATGCAAATACCCTGAATGCTGCGCACTACTTGTTCCAGACCTCGAAAGTTGATGGTGCTGAAGTGCACCAGAAAGACTGAGGCTACTTAGAACAGAAAAGAAGAAAAAGCCCCAGCTAAAGAAGATTTTGCCTTTCTTGCCTCCTTTCTTTTTCTTCAAGGTTCGCAGTTCTAATTTGTTTCGCTTGTTTTGACAACGAAGGCTGCGGCTGCTAGCAAGATTTTAACGGAGAAAATATTTAAATCTTGCGCACAGGTTTACAATGCCGAGTTAGATATTAAAAGGCTTCACATCTTTTCCGACATCTGTTTTCTTTTAAAGCACTGACACTATTACAATGCTTGTGCCCTTCGTGCATTTTTCACGCGTATTTTACAAGGAAACTGTCAAGGTTTTGAAGCTGCGATACATACGTAGAAGCACTTCATGCCAAATTAGGAAAAGATGAACAGCAGTTTATGCATCATCATTTTTTTGATGGTGCACTGGCATCAAAACAACAATACTGTAAAATGCTCAACAGCATGTAAAGCAACAGCAAAGGTTGTATGAAGACAACACCATGTAATTGCCAAGATGACCGGAAGCAGTATTAGTTAAACTGTGAAACTTCAGACGCTCTTCGTAAAAGTGCAAGATATTTGGACGTCATACTGTGGAATTTAAAACTTAACAATCAACCTTTATGTTTTTGTTTTCTTGGGCACCTCCAAAAAGTTTTATTGCACCGGTAGCGTAAGCTACATTTTTTTTAAAGCTGCTTGCTTTTCACTTCAGCTATGTGATTAGCCGCGTACAGAAACAAGGAATGTGTGGCACAAATTGGTTACAATATTTACTTGCACGTAGTGAGCCCAAAGGCAGCGGGTAAAAAATAAAGTGGCAAACCCATGTATACCTCTCGAAACGGCCGGAGCAAGAATGTCTCTGGCATGTGAATAGAATCAGATGTGCACTCGCAGGCACAGAAAACTTTAGCATGCATAATGTTGTTCATGGTATACAACTTATGTAATGTATGAAAGTATTGATTGATTGATTGATTGATTGGTTGATTGATTGATTGATTTATATGTGGGGTTTAACGTCCGGAAACCACCATATGATTATGCGACACACCGTAATGAAGGGCCCCGGAAATTTTGACTGCCTGGGATTCTTTAACGTGCCCCCAAATCTGAGATGTATGAAGCCGTGCGCTAAGAAAGCGTATTTGTGATTTGATATAGCTATGACTGTAGGTATGTATGATTATTTTATATTTGTTAAAGTTATCACGCAGCTTCCATACTTGTGAAAGTAGTATACAATAATGTTCTGGTGCATAAACTCTAGCGCGTTCACAATGCATACGCATTTCGCACTTCCCAATTCACTCGCCTTACGACACTCCAAAGAAAGCAAATTTTTGTGATACTGTACCAGCAAACGAAACTATAGTGAGAAATCGTTCTACATTCCTATAAATGACAGAACGATACTCTACGTATTAATATGGTATATGGCTGCACTGAACATTACGAGTAAAAAGTCATATTTAAGGAGCAGTATCTGCACACTACATTTTTATACTACATATGCTAAAAGGCTATTTTTTCTTGGATATCAGGTCACACTGTTATATGTGTTCCTTATTCGTGTCCTCATAGATAATCTGCCATCGCAATTTTGATGACACCCATACCTGTATTGAAATTTGTTCATTCCATTACCTGTTAATGAGAGTCCTAGAAAGTGATTATCTTCAGTATTAATTGCTTAAAATGAGAACGTTGCAGCGTCAGGCAGAAAGTTTCGGGGATGATAGCCTCAAACGACCAAACGCAACACAACTGCGAACACAAGAGAAGGTAGTGCACCTGCACCGCACAACTTTATCGATGCAATCTCATATCCTCTCTCTCATGCGTCCACTCATATGTCCACATTTTTTCGGAAACACCAGATATTACTACAGGGGAACTTCTATGTAAAGAATATGCAACTTTCAGACAGTTATTGTGCTCGCAGGGAAGAAGTCTGAAATTTTTCTTTTGCACTATCTAAACACAGTGCATTGCGGTTAGCCAAACTGTGCACTTCACTCGCGTTTGAGGAGAGGTATAAGAACACAAAGGTTATTTGTGTCGTGATCCAACTGACTGTGATAATCATTCATACATAAGCTAAATATATCTCCCCAGCAAAGCTAATTAATGTATCGCCACAGAAACTCCACCAAGACAGGCAAAAGATAGTACATAAAGCAAAGTAAAGACTACCATAGCTTGGCACTCAGCAATACCCTCTATGTACACCTAAAATTATAAAGTTTTATAAACTGTACTCAGGCTTACCTTTGCTTTCAAACTTCTTGCTTTTTTATGGTAATAATACTGTAATATGTACAGTCACTAATGATTCTTGCGTTTGCGAACAATATAGCCGGTCTGTAAATATATCTTAGTTCATTAGCTCTTATGATAACGTATCGAACTTGGTTAAGTTATATTTTTTTGGTAGCATCAAAGGCTGAATGACAAAAGCACTTTATTGCTTTTCTCAAAAACTACGGCGCACGTTTATGTTTTTCTTGATTGCAGAAGAAAAAGTTATTTGTGGGCTTCCATGCGCATGGCATATCTTCCTAATTCATCCTTGCCGCCAAAAAAGAAAAGTGAGAGAACGTTGATGACGTGAACACAAGACACAAAAAATAATGCTACTAGCGCATGACACAAAACTTCTAAGGCAAAAAATTACGGATTTGGGCTTCATTGTTCGGTCACACTTATTCATGTGATGCGATAGGTCTCGCAGAGGACGAAGCCATAAGACATTTTTATTTTTATTTTTTACAAAACGGCCACGAAATATTTGCAAGATAGCTGGCGAAAGCAGAAAGTGCAGAGGCTTAGCATGAAAAGGAAATCTGGACAGCTGTTATTTTTTGGCGTTGCGTCGCTCGACACAGCGCTGGATAGTGCGCTGTATTGTTGCACAAACAATACCTTTGCCGCGAACCTTGACTTCCTACCAATGGGGCGAACGAGCTAATCCTAGAATACACGTAGACAGAAGTATAAAAGGCATGGCCACGTCGCACAGCAGTCACCTTACCGTGTCGAAAGGCGGACGCACACTTCTGCAGGAAGGTCATCTAGTTCCGCCAACATGAAGCTGCTTTGTGCACTAGCCCTCGTTGCCCTTGGTAAGATTACTTCCCTCATTTCTGCTGCAAAGACTTCGTGCTAGGGATAACAACTTCGTGTAGCACCAACTCGAGAGAACACATGTACCGTGCCTAGACAATGGCTGATTTGATCACGGGAGACATAGGGTAGTATTTTTAGTCTTCCTTTCTGCCACTAAATTTCTAGTGGAGCTGTGGCGTCGTTTCGCACTCGCCAGGTTTTTTATTTATTTTTTTCAAGATGGATGCTAAAATAGTAAATTATGCACCTAAACGTGTTTGAGCAGCCTAACTTATATGAAACATAGCGTGAGACGTGTTCAAATATATTAAACGCAATTCGCTACAAACGACAAAGTATCATTATTGCGTTTTGGAAACAATTAGGTACAAAAACAATGAACAGCGAACATAAAACACTGCGTCGTGGTTAGCTCAAGTAATGCAAGTTAAATCAAACACACATTTCTGCTTATGGGGCTGTTTTTTGTCTAGCGAAAAGCATCTAGCGAGAAGCAGGATTGAGATGCGAGTTGTGTAACGTCTACGAAAGAGGTGCCCCAGTAAATGAACATTTGCTAAATAGCAGGTCGAATCAGGCTATAATATTTTACTAATACTCAGAGGAACAGAAATGATGTATGTAGTTGAGGCAATGCAAATATTTATCACCAGTCGGAACGTGCGCACTCATGTGGCGTTATCGGTTCGGTGTTTGCGATTGTCTGGATTTCTCCGAAAAGTGGCCACGCGTTCGATTGGGGAATTCCGAACGCTTGGACTACCATTGGTTCGGAGACGCACACACGGAGTCGGAACGCTCTCGATCGCTTTGACTGCGAAGTGAGAGCGTAGCACGATCTGACCAGAAGGATGGTCTGCGCGAGACTACCAACAAACGTGTATGAGAGCACGGGGGCAGCCTTCGAGAATTATGCAAGGAGACATCGCTGGGCGCGTGTTGTTTGTGGCGATTTATATGCGACGGCAGTTTTTAGTTGGGCTATGTGAGTCATCCAGCTTTGTTAGCGGCAGTGTCCGCGTGTGAGCTGGCGTTATTTCTGCCTTCTCACTTCCTCTGCGGGCGCGCGCGCTTATCATCGTTCTAGCAATCGGGGCATGTGTTGCGAGAGAGTGTAGGAGAGAGTAAGTGCTGCGCTTCGCTGCTTATGGTGGTGGTGGTAATGGTTACACTGAAGAGGAAAAAGGCACCTAATTTCTGTCTGCCTTCAGGCGACACGGCGCAGTGCCTTATAGGGGTGGGGGAAGGAGGGATAAAAAGAATAGAAGGAAAATAGACGGAAAAGAAGCCAGCCAAGCGAGAGAAAAAAGAAGGAGATAGGAAAGTGGGGATCCGGTCGAAGCAGTCCAAGGGCGGGGCGCCACAATGCGAGAGCTGCACGGCTTCAGGAGACCGCGGAGGGGGAACCGTCGGCGGGAGCTACGCTGAAGTCGGAGATCGCGAGGGCACAACCGTCCAGCTTGAAATCCTGCGAGCGAATCGCTTATGCTCTCGCCGTTGGCTCTCTATTCTTTATCGCCCCACTCTCCCATCCATTCGCTCCTCACTCTCGATCATTTGCTGGCTGGTCGCCTCTCAAGGCGATGGCAGAAGTCAGTGAAGGCGAATGTCTGACAGAACGGTACCCTTCCTCGGCGCAATAAATGCATTCGCATTTCTTCACAATTTGCCTTCGGGGTAGTGGGGGCCTTTTTCTGAGCTTTTGTAAGCGAGTACACAATTGCGAGGTCATAAATGCGTTTTGCCAAAAAGTAAGCGCCTAGTGAAAGAGGTGGAAACGTCTTTGCAGCTGAAGCAGCAGCTTGCAGATGAATGCAGTGAAGCTGGCAGCTCGCACGACGCCGACGATCGCCAGATTTATCTGCTGAGCTCAGAAAACTGTCGCTGCATTCAGACGTTTCGGAGATGGCCACCTAACTGATCGGCTCTAATTGTCGATGGAACGCAGGAAGGTTTTCTTGGCGGCTTCCCGAGCTGGCTGCACGGTGGCGCTACAAAAATGGTGTTTCTTAAGTCCTTGCATATTTTATTGATATTGCAATTATACGGACCCTCTCGTCTGGACCTCACCGCCAGCGTTGGCGTCGACGTGGGCGTTGTCGTTGATGGGATGCACCGCATATTAATACGTATCTATATACATGAAAACGCAAGAAAAAAAACAGAAAAATTTAGCCCCGTATCTGCAAGTTACACCACAAATGTCGTCGAAAGACAGTAATTTGCGCCTTAAGAGATTGAACAAACGGTTAATTCGATGTTATGCTCAAGAAAATCGATGAATGGTATTCTGGAGGCGCTGCGTTAGAGTGCCTCGAGCGTGCAGCGGAGGCGAATGAGTAAATCAAGTCACGTCACACGTGAGACATGAGCGCTAATCTGGCAGTTATCCGGGAAAACGGGGCGCACACCATGCACGCCCGTCTCCGAGGTTATGAGGTGTAGAACGCAAGGCATTGGTTGGGTACTACCACCATTTCGTCTTAGCAAAGCATGGGGAACACTTGCCGTTTTGTGCAAGCGTTGCATGGCAAGCGAAGCGTTATAAAAGCTACGATTCTTAAAATTGCTTATGTATGCCTTTTCTAGTAAAAAAAAAACCCGCATACATAATATCGACGTGTTGTTATGGTGCCTCAGATATGCGCAATAATTGCTTTTTATTGACAATTGCGCAAGTATGAACGCTGAACCTTGAGCAATATTGGTGGGCGTTGCGGATGGGGTTAACCGTTTGGAGTATTGTTTAGTCACTTTGGTGCCATTTAGGGTACCATTGATGGGGGGGGGGGGCAAATAGACAAGTGTACAGACAGACAGACAGACAGACAAACAGACAGACAGAAAAACAGACAGACAAACAGACTAAAGTTTTTGCGTCGAAGGTCCTTTAAAAGACTCTGGCGTGCAGAATCAAACGTGGGACACCCGTGCCGTGAATGCGAGGCGTTAACTACTGTGCCACCGAAGGGTACCTCCTTCAGCGTTCAAACGGCAAGCCACATCTACTACTTACCATTGTTGGCTGACGTCTCAGGGTGAGGGGGGAACTATCGTGTTTTCAGCATTATCAGCAAGATGGTTCCGTGAGCGCACAGTGGCTCTAATCTCTCACGCGTACTTTGGCCCGCGTAGAGAATAAGGGGACGTACGCTCGATCGCGCACCTTTATCTTGCAGTGGGGAGGATCGTACCCCTTGGCTAGCCTTTGGGTTTTGCCGGAACGATTCTGTTGCAGTTACCGGGCACACAAAGATCACTGCCATTGGGGCGCAGCCTCCGTATGCAAAAAGGGCAGGCTTTTCAGACACAGCGAAGTAACAACTGAGACGCTTATTGCGTTCATCTGTACCTGTGAGTACACTTTGTGCACCATTTGTGCGTTACAAACGCGAGGCACGTTTTGATCTGCTTGCCATTCCGTGCGTGACCTTCCAATTTGTCGCTATCGCGTTCATTGTTTCACCTTTGTGGCAAAGCTATGACTTTTTAGGAAAGTACTGCTAATCTTTCACCGAGCCGCCACAACGCACACCCTCCTCTCTCGCCTCTCGGCCACCCCGAACACCGCGCGTGTTATTCGCGTGGCATAGAGTTGTTCACAAGAAAGTGGCGCGAGTCGGTTAATAGCGTCGGTGCCCGCTCAGTGGCCGTTCGCGAGAGGTTGTAGAAGGAAGTTTCTACACTTGAAAGAGGAGGCCTTGGACACTATGGAGAGGATATGGAGAAGAGTGTCCCTAACTTCTTTATATTAGGGAGTTTAGGTGCTCCTAGATCACCGAAATATTCGGTGGGCATGCCACCTGTCGCACACTGATTGCCAGCTGCCTCTGCATTTGGTGACTCCGAGCCAAATGACCGGAGCGGCCAACCAAATACGCTATAAGGAAGCGCCCTAAAGCTTATGCTGACGTAGGCTTTGATGAAGAGTATTTCTTGCCGTCGAATATTTATGAGTGCAGCACCACGAGAACGCTTTTCCTGAGGCTTGAATGCCGAGCTTAAGTGTAAGCTCGTTATAACAAAGCCTCAAAACAGACAATGCAGAGTAACAAAAGTGTAGCGCAAGGATTAGGTACCTCAGTGATCGTCTGTGAAGGTAAACATATGAATAAAATATCAAACACTCAAATAAGAAGGAAAACAAAAAGCCTTATTTATGGTGATACCTGGAACGGTAATCCCTGAAGCGCGCCTCTCAGAATGTGATTTTAGGGGCGATGATCTCATTATATTTATTCTTCCAGCATGATTCTCAAACCTAAGCCACTCACTTGAGTGCCACTGTATGCACATCGCATTACGCCCACCCAAGTTGTCTTTTTTTTTTCGGCGTATAGCAGTGGCACTTTGTATAAGCCTATTAAAGAGACTGTGTTTGAGATCAGTATTGATAGAGCTATGATAGGGAAGTCGAAGCTTTACGTAATTTAAGGCAGCTGTCAAGTGAATAGATAGTTTGTGGGTAGTATTTGCAAATAAAAGCTACGACCATGATTTGGCATCACCTTCACCAGTCGCGACAGTGCCATTGGATGCCGTTCTAATCGCATTCTCTATCGCTAGTCTGCCTTCGCTTCTTGGTCGAAACCTTAGCGTTGCCGCAGGGATGTCTGTGTGCATGTAAATTGGTCGTTACAACTGACGCTGAAGTGCTCACTAGAAGTACACATTGCTGATGCGCCCACCACGACCTAATTATACCTTCTGCGAATTTGCAAAACACACATTGCGCATCGTAAGGACACCCGGGCAACTCCCAGTGGCACACGTTGTTGGGGCTGTTAATGTTGATAATTATCATCATCAGCCTGACTTCATTCACTGTAGAGCAAAGGCCTCTGGCATGCTACGCTACTCAACTCAGTCCTGTGCTTGCTGCAAACTTCATAATCTCGTCTGTCCTTCTAGCTTTTTGTCTCCTCCACACCCGCTTGCATTCTTTTAGAATCTAGTTTGTGAACCCTAATGACCAGTGGTTATCTGTCCCTTATTCCACGTGCCCTGCCTATGGTTGTTTTAGATAACAATGCCTAATTATTCCTGTTTGCTATGTAATCAGCAGACTTCTAAGCAAAGCAATGATTATGCAGGTAACACGTGTTGACACCTGGTGTGACAGTACGTTTTTCCCTCGCAATGATACAAGCGTTAAGGGCACTTTTCTGAACACAAGATATTGTTTGGTGTTTTTTCTGGAAAAACGCCTGCAACCCACAAGCCCTCTGCTCAATTCCCCCTTGCACTAAAGCTTTTTTATTTGTTCATTTGCATCTATGTTTAACTTTGGATCACAAAAAAAACGTTGGTCTTTCGCTCATAGTCAATGGCAATGGTGCCAACACAACATTGCTGCGAAAAGAGCCGTTTAAAGCTACAGCGTTGACATTCCCATCTGTGTAACATTTTATGGTGCACAACCTAGACGAAACGTCGAAGTCAACCAAATATCAAAGGTCACAACTGGGAACGTAATGATGAATAAGCACGCCTACTATAAGGTGCTGCTAACTGTGTGTAGAATAACGCAATCTAAATACAGTTACTTTTTTGAAAAAAGATACGGAAGTTATAAAACAAACAAAATCTCACAAGTCGGGACACGTAGGCCGAGCCTCCCCGCAGCGTCGTGGGCCCACTGGACAGCTCAGAGTTAATGTGCAAGTTCTGAGCTCCTGAGCGCAGAGCTCCATTCCTCTTCGGTCATGTGACGTGAATCGCGTGACGAGGGGCACTGCCAGAGCATGTGTTCTAACTTAAATACGGCGCCACAATGTGGGCATGTCCGGTTTATGCTTTCAATATACTGGCTGTGGGGCCGAAGACTGGGGTACGACCTGGTTTGAAGCATGCGGAGGGTAAATGCCTGGAACCTACAAAGTTGCATATGACGAAGGGAGAAAATCCTTCTGTCCAGCTGATAATGTTTTCTGACGTGGGAGTGGCCCGCTGCTCTAGCTCGTTGAGGTGGTGTTACTCAGGACCTTAATAAAGTTCTGTGTCTGTCTGTCTGTCTGTCTGTCTGTCTGTCTGTCTGTCTGTCTGTCTGTCTGTCTGTCTGTCTGTCTCACAAGTCCTGGCTGTTCTTATGCGCGCCGTAATAATCAGGTGTTTTTAAACCGCGGGAAGATTAAAGTCATTTTAATTCTACAAGGAAAATATTCATACTGACACAAATTCAGCATACCTGTTATTTTGAGATGTTGAAATATATACCTGTATACATTGGCAGTGATGATTTTGTCGCTACATATTACCAATATAAAGGCATTCTTGACGAAGCGTTTTTTCATTAGACATATAGATAAAAATTATTTAATGGACTCTGCAATAACAGTTGCTCTGATCCGATCAGCACCTACGCTGGCGTTTAATGACATGTTTTTGTACTTTACACCCCAGGGCTTCCATTCGGCAGCGCTTACTTTGGTGGATTCTATGGAGGCTTCGGCGGCCTCGGCGGTTGGGGTGGCGGTCTCGGTGCCATCATGGGTCCAGGAGCTTATCCCGGTTTCTATGGCCTCAACAGCGTGAACCTCTTGGGCGGCAGGTTCCACCATATCTTCGGAAGATTCCCACCACCACCTGGCATTGGAGCCGCTGAGCGCCGAGGAACTCTGAGCCCATACCCTCTTGACATCAACACTGTTCAGGACCCCGTCACTGGCCACCCCATGGTGCGCGTGGTCTACGGTGGTGTCTTGCGGGAGCGCGTCGTACCCGTACCAGTTCCAATTCCTCAGGATGTGCCTGTCCCAGTCCCCATCCCAGTACCTCAGCCATACCCAGTCCCACAACCACGACAAGTTCCTTACCCAGTGCCTAGTCCCTACCCTGTCCCAATCCACAGTAACACCGAAGTTCACAAGACCGACGTTGTCGCTGCTACCCCAGGAGGACCAGGTACGTCGTAATGCTTTAGCACAGTAGGGGACAATCACGTAATATGAATGGGTTAGGGATTACTGCAAAAAGCTGAGAATATTACCAAAAAAAAGCTGGAATAGTAGAGCACAATTATATACAGCGCATTTTCCTGCAGCTTCAGTCACTATAGGAAAACAGTGGCACGTACGCCCTAAAAATATGTAACGTTATGAACAAGCTTGGACTATACGCGTAGACAGAAATTATGCTTTCGTTTGAAGCAGATATGCGCGAGTTAAGAAAAAAAGGCGCAGAAACAAAAGAAATCACAAGAAGCAATTCATTTCTTTCACTGGTGTCTGTTCGCGTCACACGAAGTTTGGCTGCTTGTTTTGATTTATTGCAGAAAAACTAGGCACAAGCCTGACATCGCCAAGACACCACGCAAGACTGCATGCGGGAACGTCTCTGTTTTAAGGCTGTATTGTTCTTCCACGTTGATGACTAAGGCGCTGAAGTTGAATTGGCAATCACAAGAGCAGTGTTAACTAGAGTGGATTGAATGCTTCACGGCACTAATCATTTTCAAGTGCTGTTAAATCATTCATTACATTTGAGAGCGTGTCAAATTTTAGAAATTCTCTCTTTGTATATTCACTCGTCGTAAAACCTCACCTAGTGTTCGTAATGTGCCGAGGTCGTCTTTTCTTTCTTAGGCGCAGTGTACATTATAGTGAACCTTGTCTGATTATCTCACAAATTTTATGGAGTCTGAGAACTAAACTTACAAAAAAATTATTTTTGAAGCCTTTCAAGGATATAAATGCATCATGCATAGAACATACTGAAGTATAGGCCTGAGTTTTGCGCCAGCGTTGTTCGCCGTAGATAGATTGGCACACTGCTGCGAAGTGGCCGATACAAGTTGCACAATATTGGCCAAACTTCCTGTAATCATCTTGTGCCTGTGGGTGTCCTAACTAGTGCCCTTAAGAACTCCGATGGCAGTGCTTCTCACTAGTGTAATTGCCTTTCTTTCTTTTCAGTCCTGCTTGATTCCGGTGTCACCAACATCACGCCAGGCACACCCCGGGTGGCAGCCTAAGCCGTATCTGATAGAAAGTAGTAACAACAATTTAATCAGTGAGCTTTACGTAAATTATGCATTACAAATAAAGAAACTTTTGTTTGGCAGTGATTAGCCTCATCTTCCTAATTTCATTGTTTCAAACATAATCATATATATTCGGCGTATCCAGCCCTTGGGCCAAAGGCTGATTCTTGCCGTGACTAACATAGCTCGAGCACTTGGCCTTTTACTTGAAACTTGCACAAAAAATACAAGGAGCTCCTCCACCAACTGGTAAAAAAAGGAGAGAATAAAACTTGGCGTGTGTGCGCTTGACCTACTGACTTTATTCATTTTGTCCTTTTTATTGCACTGCCCAATGCTCATCCAAACTATTTCCTTCCTGCATGTCGGGAATTGAACCTTCACTCGCAGGCTTACCAGCGCAATATATCTTTCGCTAAAGGCAAGAACAATGATCATGCGTTAAACAAGAGGATGCCACAAAAAAAACTGGCAGATCCCACGTACATTAGGAATCGATGATATGCGAAGCACAAATGATAAATGTTGATATGCCACTTTAAAATCAGCAGATCAGAACGAGGTGGAGTAAATGACGCCGTATATGACTTCCGTGTCATAATTGTCATGTTTGTATGTGTTGTTTACTTCCGTTATCTATTCACTTCACGTGATACCAAACCTAATATAAGGGAAGCTAGCCAAACGGCCGCGAGCACGCTACGATGGTGGTATGTTTGGATGTTTCTACACGACATGCGTGTCAGGATTATTATGTTTGCACCAGTCATACAATTCGTCAGCCATTGGCGCCACGTATCATCAAATTTGATATATGTGGAGCTAGCAAAACGGTCGTAAGCACATCATGAAAGGCCCAACAAACTCCAACGTAGCGCTGACGCGCGCGCACGCCGGGCACAGCGACGCTAAGTTAGCAAAACGTGACCACTCTTATAGTCTGACGCCAGGCGCGACCAGCGTCCGTCGGCGTTGCTCGACGGCAACCGGCGAGAAATGCGACATGCTGCATTTCACGCCCATGCGTTACCCAGGGAACACTCAACGCCTGAAAACACTGCGTCTCCCTCTCTTTGTGACGGAGGGACGCCGAAGACGCTGAAAGGCGCATACCTCAAGACAACGCAGCGTGGGGAACACCTACGAGTATATGGCAGGACCGGCACCTGGCATGGCTACGCGTGCCACGACGATAAAATGTACTGGCGCCTTGACTGCATCACGTCGAAATGTATTGGTGCCTTAACTGTCGCAGGCATGTAGTCATTCTTCACATGACACGCATCTCATGATAATCATGTTTGCACCAGTCACATACCTTCGTCATTCATTGACGTCGCGTAATACCAAATTTTGTATATATGAAGCTAGCGAAATGGCTACGAGTGCATCAAGAGTGTGGCATTTAGTCATGTTCTTACATAACACGCATGTCGTAATTATCATGTTTGGACGTGTCGTTTACCTATGTCGTCTGTTCGCGTAGCGTAATACCAAGTTTGGTACACGTGAAGCTACTGAAACGGCTGCGAATGCATCAAGAGTGCAGCATGTAGTCGTGTCGTTACATGACACGCATCTCATGTTTATACATTTTCGCACCATTATCATACCGCCATCCTCCATTCACGTCCCGTAATACAAAATTTGCTATAAGTGAAGATAGCGAAACGGCTGCCAGTGCGTCATGAGCGGGGTATCTATTGATGTTGTTGCATGACACGCGTCTCACGGCCATCATGTTTGTACCAGTCACATACCTTCGTCCTCCATTCACGTACTGTAATATCCAAATTGGTATATGTGACGCTAGCGAAACGGCCTCGAACGAACCATGAGCGTGGCATGTGGTCATGTTGTTACATGACACGCATGTCATGATTTTATGTTAGGGTCTGTCGCTTGTGTTCGCCATGCAATCATGTCATGCCATACCAGTTTCGCAACATGCCATGTGAATCAAACCACCGCGAGAGCTGCAAAACCATGAAATGTAAAACATGACATGCATTACATACCTGTCATGATTTTCATCTTATGGCTAGTGAAATACGTTCTTCATACAGTCATGTTACGCCATGCCAAGTTTAGTATCGATAAGATTATCGAAATGGCCAGTAGAGCTAAGAGTCGTACGCAGCTAGATAGATAGATAGATAGATAGATAGATAGATAGATAGATAGATAGATAGATAGATAGATAGATAGATAGATAGATAGATAGATAGATAGATAGATACGCTCAAAGTCATCGAAGTTCGCTAAGAAATGCTTCGCATTTAAAACGAAAAACAAGTGACCTCGACATCAGATCAGGTACCAATATCAGAAACAGCTGATTGTCAAAAAGAGCACTACTAGAGGGAAACGGTTTTTTGAAAATGGTACATACAAACATGCTTTTTGCTGGCTCATATTTGTTAGAAGGCCTATTTATGGTCACCCGCATTCCTGATTACCCACTTTTGCAATAGTGGTCACTCGCACCTTGAAATTACGCTTTAGTGTCGCACGACGACTTAGTGTACTTTTACTGTGTCATTAGACACAGGCTGGGCATGCATTGGCAAAAGTCGTTTGGTGTGTATCAGAGAATCAAATGGGATTGTAGTACACCTTAGTTATTGTTTGTGCTTGGGCTACTGAAGTTTTATTTGTACTTTCTAGTGTCAAAGCACATTGCAACAACGCGGTTATATTTTCTTATTTGAGGTGGCAAATCCACTACTACCGTACTGCCAGTAGTTCGAAAAAGTAAACAGCATATCCACGCAGTGAATGGTGATGAGCGGGCAAAGCGTCCGTCCCTGCATCCATCTGTCCATGTATCTGTCTGTCTGTCTGTCTGTCTGTCTGTCTGTCTTTCTGTCTGTCTGTCTGTCTGTCTGTCTGTCTGTCTGTCTGTCTGTCTGTCTGTCTGTCTGTCTGTCTGTCTGTGGTCACCTGCTGAGTGAGTCATCGAACTAGGTGGTCACGAACCACAACGAGCTAGGCAAACAGACCAACGGCTTTGGAAGCTTTGCCTCTAAAAGGGCACCAGACAACGCCCCACATCCATGTAGGAAAAAAGGCAAAAATTGCGAACGCAAGTGCACCTACTGCCACCTCGCGCGTCTCTATAGTAGAGAGCGATGAAAAGCTAGGAGCAGAAACGCGTACGACATCTTTCACCTACGATCGGCCAACCGTTCGCCGATCGCAGCAGCTAGCAGACGGAAATCGGCGTCGTTCTGCTCAAGTGTAAACACACGCATGCACGCAAGCACCCACACAAGCACACTCTTACTCACTCCCTCACTCACTCATGTCGATGAAATAACGATTTAACATACCATCAATCGAATGTTTTGAAGCGTTCGTGTGCACTGGCAAGGTCGTTATCGTGCTTCCTGACGTACTGGCAGTGGATCTGGCTTGATGTAGTGTCACAAGAGCGCGTATTCTTTAGGGTCGAAGCTCCTGACGCCATGGGTCGTACGAGCCGTGTTTGTATAGTGGCCACCTACTGTTTAGTATCTTTAATTTCCGTAGAATAGCGGCTGTTGTATAGGAAGAATATGCGGTGAAAAGAGGCGAGATGGCGGTAATTAGAGTGTTCACTAGATGGATTGATGAACACACGGAGAGAGACAGGCAGACGGACAAAACGGACGAAACGGACGTATGGATGAACGCATGGACGGGATGATAGGCGGACGCGCGTACACAAGTACCGACGGGCGCATGAAAATATGGACCAACGCACGTACGCTTTACCTCACTCATAATCATTCACTTCGTGGATATGCCATGATTTTTTTCTTGGCAGGTTTCACATGTCAAAAAATATTTACAGTGGCTTAGATTGGCTATGTCAGGATGAACGTAGCGTAGTTACTTGGTCACCGGACCCTACGGGATGGTGGTGGTAAAAAACATTTATTTCAGAAAAAGTCTACTAGAGAGTCCCTACGGGAGTGTCCACTCTTTATAAAAGTATGTTTCTCTATGCTAAGGCTACCAAGCCTAAGCCCGCCCTTTTAAATGCGAAGCCTTTCTTAGCGAACATCGGTGACATTGAGCGCATCTGTCTATCTATCTATCTATCTATCTATCTATCTATCTATCTATCTATCTATCTATCTATCTATCTATCTATCTATCTATCTATCTATCTATCTATCTGTCTGTCTATCTATCTATCTATCTATCTATCTGCCTGCCTGCCTGCCTTTCTGTCTGTCTGTCTGTCTGTCTGTCTGTCTGTCTGTCTGTCTGTCTGTCTGTCTGTCTGTCTGTCTGTCTAGCCGCCTACGACTTTTAGCTCTCCTGGCCGTTTAGATAATGGTATCAATAGCAAACTTGGTGTGGCATAACATGACTGTATGAAGAACATACTTGGCTAGCCGTGACATAAAAATCCTGACATGTATGTCATGAATGCCATGATTTACGTTTCATGATCCTGCAGCACTTGCGGTGGTTTTGTTCACATGACATATCGCAAAACTGGTATGGTATGACATGATTGCATGGTGAACACAAGCGACCGACCCTAACATGAAATCCATGACATGCGTGTCATGTAAAACCATGACTACATTCCACGCTCAAGGTGCGCTCGCGGCCGTTCCGCTAGCGTATGCTATACCAAATTTGTCATTTCGGGACGTGAATGGATAACGAAGGTATGATACTGGTGCAGAAATAATAAACATAAGATGCGTGTCATGTAACAACATGACTACATGCTACACTCAAGATGCGTTCGTGGCTGTTTCGCCAGCTTCGCATGTGCCAAACTCGGTACTACGCGATGCGAACGGACGACATAGGTAAATTGCTTATCTAAACATGATAATCACTGTGTGTCATGTAACTACATGACTACATGCCACACTGATGAAGCGCTTGCGGCCGTTTCGCTAGCTTCACATATGCCAAATTTGGTATTACGTGACGCCAATGAATGATTAAGGTATGTGACTGGTACAAACATGATAATCACGAGATGCGTGTCATGTGAGAACGTGACTACATGCCACGTTGAAGGCGCCCATACATTTCGACATCATTGGGTGCGCGTGCTCACCAGCGTTCATTTTGTTGCGTCACGCCGGCTTTGCCACGCCAGCCGCCAGCCCTGCCATATACTCGAAGGCGCGTACCGCGCTGCGTTGCTTTGACGCATGCGTGTTTCAGTGCGTTTGACATCCCTCCGTCACGAAAAAAGAGAAACTCAGTGTTTTTTGGGTAACGCATCGGCGCGAAATGCAGCATGTCGCATTTCGTGCCGGTTGCCGTCGACGGCGCCGACGGACGCTGGTTGCGCCTGGCGCCAGACTGTAGAGTGCTTGCGTTTTGCTAACGTAGAGTAGTTGTGCCCACCGTCTGCGCGCGTCAACGCTACAGCGGAGTGTATTGGGTCCTTCATGATGCACTCGTGGCCGTTTTGCTAGCTCCACATATACCAAATTTGGTGTTACGTGACGTCATTGGATGACGAAATATATGACTGGTGCAAACCATGATAAGCCTGACACACGTGTAATGTAAGAACACGACGACATACCAGGCTCATAGCGTGATCGCTGCCGTTATGCTCGCTCCATATGTACCAAATTTGGTATCACGTGACGTGAATAGATGACGAATGTAAACTACGCATCCAAACATGGTAATCATGACACGTAAGTCATGTATGGTATGATTTACCTCCACCTCGTTATGTTGTGCTGATATTAAAGTGACATATCAACGTTTCTCATTCGTGCTTCGCATATCGTCGTTTCGCACTGTAGGTGGGATCCGCCAATTTTTTTTTTTTTACTGTGCTTCTACATGTAGTCCACTAGCGCTAAGTTTTGTATACTGCGAAGCGTAATGAAAAATATGCAAAGAAAAGATGCAAATACTACGTTCTGTTGTCCGCAATGTTATTAGGAAGCCTGACCAATGTAGGTTTTTCATTCATTGCTGTTTCAAGTTTTCTAGTTTTCTGGTGCCATTTCACATTTTCCCTGCCCAGGTAAACAACGATGGCAACGTTTGGTTGCAGCATCTTCACATCGAAGCTGGTCAGTGAGCTTGAGTGCGGGATGATAAGGTGATCTGTAATCATCGAGCAGGAAAAAAATGAAGACAGTAGTGCGTCGTGAAATATTTTGTTTCTCGCACTTGCAATCAGCGAAAATTGGCGTGCGAGTGATAATATCACTGGGTGTGAGACCCTAATCACAATATTTGTCTTGAATGTGACACCGGCGACCTGCCAGTACGTGGAAACCTCACGTAAAAATCAATGAACATTTTTCTAAATCTCGTTGCATACGTGGTCGGTGTTTCGGCTGCCTAATATTAGTGATGCGATAACGCTGAAGACCACGTACCGTAACTTTGCTCTCATCGGCGTCTACTGAGGGAGTCATTGCTCATGATTTTCCTGGGTAACGGACGCGTTCATATATACCACTCTGCTGACTGCGCAAAAACATTGTTCTTTGTCGAGTAATAATTGCGTTCCTCCCACTTGCATTTACGAACGTCAAACGCCCGCTCATGACCGATCGGTGCCAGCATTTCTGCTTCCCGTCGTTGCCTAAGCGTTCCCTAAAAATTAACATGAGCGTGAGTGTGAGTGAGTGAACAACTTTATTCTGATTCTGAAGGTTACCGGGCTGCGTTCTCTGCTAGGAGTCGGCCGAGAGACCATGTATCTCAGTAGCTTCACTAGCCTGCTGGATAGCCTAGAGTTGATTATCTAGTCCTAAGCTGAGAAGCGCAATCCGCACACGCTCCCGAAGGTCCTCATTGGATGCCCCGTTTCTTATATCGCCAATTAGTGCTGGACACTCCATGAGAATATGCGCAAGTGTGGCCCTACTACTAAAATCCTTGCGTGAATCGGTCATATACCAGCCGGGATGAATGTGTTACATTATTACGGGATTAGTGTAGGTGTCTTTTTGTAATTGCCGGCATTGAACGGACTGCGCCTGGTTGAGCTTGGGGAGAGGTGGGGAATATTTCCGTTGTTGAAGTCTATATTGTTGGGCAATGCCGTTGAATAAGCTAGGTCTATACCCCACTCCCCCTCCTCCGCAAGAGAGTCCGTACGGTTGTCAACCACGGACGTGGCCCAGAACGTGAGATATCAAGCCACGTCGTGTGCACCCTCGTGAAGATTGGCCTCCGTGTGGTCGACGGGTGTGTGGGCGGGAAACCAGAGAATGCATGCACTTTGGTCGTCAGAGCACGTTTTGCCTTTAGTAAGGACTCTAAACACAACTGAAGAAACACTACCATTCGCAAATACTCGGACTGCTGTTTCTGAATCACTGATGATATACTGGGCATCAGCGTGAGCTATGGCGAGAGCGATTGCGACCTCCTTTGCAGTTACGTCTCCAGAAAATTTTAAATGCGAAGCATTTCTCAGCGAACTTCGGTGACTGTGAGCGTATCTATCTATCTATCTATCTATCTATCTATCTATCTATCTATCTATCTATCTATCTATCTATCTATCTATCTATCTATCTATCTATCTATCTATCTATCAATCAAGCCACCTACAACTTTTAGCTCTCCTGGCCGTTTTAATAATACTACCGATACCAAATTGGTATTGCATAGCGCGATTGTAAAAAAAAACATAAATATGACTAGTCAATACATAAACATAATGACATGTATGTGATGAATGTTATGATTTACATGTCATAGTCCTGCCGCTCTTGTGGTGGTTTCGTTCACACGGCATGTTGCGAAACTGGTATGGTATGACATGATTGTATGGTGAACACATGTGACAGACCCTAACATGAAAATTATGATATGCGTGTCATGTCACATGACTACACGCCACACTCATGATGCACTCGCGGCTGTTTCACTAGGTTCGCATATAGCAAATTGGTTATTAGGCGATGTCAGTTGATTACGAAGGTATGTGACTGATGCAAACATGATAATCATAAGATTTGTGTAAAGTAAAAACATGACTAGATTCCAAACTCATGATGCGCTCGCGGTCGTTTCACTAGCGTCACACATACCAAATTTGGTAATACGGCACGTGAATGGATGACGAAGGTATGTGACTGGCGCAAACATCATAATCATGAGATGCGTGTCATGCGAGAACTTGACTACATGCCACAGCGAGTGCGCCAGTACATTTCAAGATGAAGCTGTGCGCGTGCTCGCCGGTGGTCATTTGGTAGCGTCACGCCGGCGTTGTCATGCCAGGAACAGGTCCTGCGTATACTCGCAGGCGGGCGCCGCTCTGAGTTGCCTTGACGCATGCGTGTTTCAGCGCGTCTGGCGCCCCCCTGTCACGAAAAGAAAAAGTCTGGGTAACGCATCGGCATAGAGTAATGTTAATCTATGCCATCGGCTCGAAATGTAGCATGTCGCATTTCGGACTGGTTGCCGTTGGGCCACGCCGACCAACGCTGGTCGCGCCTGGCGTCAGACTATAGGGTGCTCGTGTTTTGCTAACGTAGCGTCGCTATGCCCAGCGTGCGCGCTCGCCAACGGTACATTGGAGTATATTGGGCCTTTCATGATGTGCTCGTGCCCATTTCGCTAGATCCACATATGCCAAATTTTGTGTTACGTGACGTCAATGGATGACAAAATATATGACCGGTGCAAACATGATAATCCTGACACGCATGTCATGTAGGAACATGACAACGTACCACGCTCATAGCGTGCTCACGGCCATTCTGCTAGCATCACATATGACAAACTTGGTATCACGTGACGTGAATAGACGACGAAGGTAAACGGCAGATCCAAACATGATAATAATGACACAAAAAACATGTACGGCAGCCTTTGCCTCAACCTTGTAACAATGTGCCTATTTTAAAGTAACATATCCACATTTCTCATTCATGCTTTGCATGTAATCGGTTCCCACTATACGCGGGATCTGCCAATTTTTTTTCTAAAAAAAAAGATTTTCCAGAAAAGGAAATTAACAATGCCGTCGAAGTATGCACTCAAATTATGGAAGTGGTTTCTTGGCATTTCGTTGTTTTTCCCAATTGCGCACTTCCTGCGCGGCCTTCTGTTTTTCTTCTGAAATAAATCTGAATGCTTCAACGAAACTTCGTCTCCCTTAAAAAAATGATCATTTTATTGATTTCCTCTCGAATAGATGTAACATTTAATGCATGGTGCTAATGCGAAAACGTACGTGTTGTATGCGCTTGTGAAACCAAAACCGAAATCGCACGAAAACGAACTGCTTGGCGTAGCAACACATTTGCAGAAGCTCCACTTACGTAGCTTTGGCTGGGCTGCCACAGAAAGCTGTCGCTGAGTATAAGTACGAACGCGATCATTACTTCGTTAAGTGCGTATTGCATTAGTAAAGTAAGCCTTAAACTGACATTTCTCACAATATGCTGTTCGATGCAGGGAGCTTTTTAAATGCGAAGCATTTTTTAGGGAACTTCAGCGCCTTTCAGCGTGTCTATCTATCTATCTATCTATCTCTCTCTCTCTCTCTCTCTCTCTCTCTCTCTCTCTCTCTATATATATATATATATATATATATATATATATATATATATATATATATATATATATATATATATATATATATATATATATAAATATATATATATATATATATATATATATATATATATATATATATATATATATATTGTCACGCAGCTGCGACGATGAAGGAACGTGCACGAGAGGATCAGGAGCAAGCCGCAACAATCTTTTATTTCACTGGGCTGACCTGCGCCCGAAAGAAGCAAATGAACCGCCGTACAGATGGCGAACTACTACCCCGGTGCCCACGGCTGCCCTCGGCTTATTGGCAAGGGGCGTTTTCCGATAAAACGCGGCACGAAGATAAGTTCACGGATCACGCCTTCATACACACTAGCCACGTGCGTCACAAGAAAAGCGATAAGGATGGCAAGTGATTGCGGCAATATATATATATATATATATATATATATATATATATATATATATATATATATATATATATCCATCTATCTATCTAGCTGCTTACGACGTTATCTCTCCTGGCCGTTTCGATAATGGTATGGATACTAAAATTGGTATGGCATAACATGACTGTATGAAGAGCATAAACGACTAGTCATAACATAAAAATTATGACACGTATGTTATGGATGTCATAAATTACATTTTATGGTCTTGCTGCTCCTGCGGTGGTTTTGTTCACTTGACATGTTGCAAAACCGGTTTGGTATGACATGACTGCACGGTGAACACAAGGGACAGACCCTAACATGAAAATCATGACTCGCGTGTCATGTAACATGACTACATGCCACACTCATGATGCACTCGCGGCTGTTTCACTAGGTTCGCATATAGCGAATTTGGTATTAGGGGATGAACGTTTATTACGAAGGTATGTGACTGATAGAAACATGATAATCATAAAATACGAGTCATGTAAAAGCATGACTTCATGCCACGCTGATGATGCGCTTGCCGCCCGTTTGTTAGCTTCACTTATACCAAATTTGGTATTACGGAACGTGAATGAAAGACGATTGTATGGGACTGGTGTAAACATGATCATCAGACGCGCCCCATGTAACAACATGACTATACTATATGCCACGTTCATGGTGCGCTCGCAGCCGTTTCCTTTGCTTCACATATAACAAGTTTCGTATTACGGGACTTGAATAGATAATGAGTGTATGTGACAGGTGTGAACCTGTCAGCAGATAATAATTATGAGAGGCGTGTTATTTAAGAACATAACTGCATGTCACACTCAGGCGCAAATCCACTTCGACGGGACCCGGTGCGCGTGCGCTCCAGCGTTCGTTTTGTCGCGGTATGCAGCCGATGCCACACCAGGCGCCGATCTGCCTGCCATATATATACTCGTTGGCGCGCGCCGCACTGCGTTTATTTTAACCATGCTGGTTTGAGCGGGCCCGGCGTCCCTTCGTCACGAAGAGAGCTAGACACAGTGCTTATGGGTAACTTCGCAGGGCGGGAAATGGAGCACGTCGCATTTCGCGCCGGTTGCTGCCGGGCCGTACCGACAAACACTCGCCAGCTGGGCGCGCCTGAGTTCTCACGTTCTGCCAGCGTATGGTCTTTGCGCCCAGCGTGCGCGCGCGTCAACGTTACCTCAGAGTACATAGTTCCTTTGAACATGATGCGCACGTGGCCATTTAGCTATACCTGTACATATACCAAATATCTGTATAGCGTGACGCGAATAAATGAGAAAGGTAAATGAGACCTACAATCAAAAGATTCATGACATGCGTGTCATTATGACTACATGCTACGCTCATAGCATGATCGTGGCCGTTTTACTAGTTCCACTATACCGAATTTGGTATCACGTCACGTGAATTGATGACAATTTTAAGGGTCACTTTCAAACATAATCATGGCGTGCGTTTTATATAAAATTTTCCTACATCTTACGCTCATAGCCCTCGCGGCTGTTTTGGTAAGTCCACATATGCCAAGTTTTGTATAAGGTGAGGTGAATAGATCGCGAAGGTAAATAACACGTCCAAACATTATAATAATGACATGGATGTCATGTACGGCATAATTTACCCTTGCCTCGTAAGTTTGTGCTGATTTTAAAGTGACATGTTAAGCTTCCTCATTCCTGCTTCGCATATCACCGATTCCTGCTGTACGTACGTGAGATAAATTTTCTCATTCTATTCACTTCGCGTAGTAATTTCGTGAATTGCATCACACACAAAAAACTTGAAAAATTGAATTGCTGCCCAAACTTGAAGGAAAACAAGGCAGACAGGAAAGAGCGCTGCGCTCTTTCCTGTCTCCCTTGTTTTTCTTCAAGTTTTTGCAGCAATTCAATTTTTCAAGTATGAACCAACTAGTCTGCAAAAAAGTATTGCTTCACAAGAAACTGTTTGCTACACTGCGCATCAGGTTTGCGAGAAAATCGTTTCTTCCCTATTGCGAAACCCAGTGCCACTCAGTACTTTTATGCCTGGGAGTCCACAGTGGACGTCATTGCCTCTGCAAAGGCAATTTGAGTCAAGGCCAGTAAGCAAGCCTGCCTGACTTCATCAACTCAACGACATGATCAAGCGGCGGTGCCGGTCTGTCTTACGCAACACACGGCGAGCTCCCTCCGCCCACGGCCCCGATAAAGCAAGCGGCGCCATCGAGTCTGGCGAGTCTTACGCAATTCGTGGCAACATCAATCCTTTTTGGGTGCAACCCAGCGCTTCGGCTAACTTGAGGAAGCTGACGCCACGAGCGGCGGTTCCGATTGGACGTTGATGACGTAATGGATGACCCGGGGCTTATAAAAAAGCCAAGCGGCGCGTCGACAAGAAGCCGGCTTATGCGACAGAGAGAAGCCGACGTATGCGTCAGAGCAGACATCTCGGCTCTTTGAGCCCTTTCGCTGTCAGCCCAGCCGGTTACCTTGGCAGTGGTAAGTTTCGTAGCGTTGGCACCTTCGGTACCGTATTGGCGTCGCGCTTCGTAACAGTGGATGACAGCTGCGGGATCAGCAGGCTTCAGCGACATCGATGCGGTGAGTGCTTGATGTTTTCCCCTCAGTCCACCACACTGCTCTAGTACAGGTTACAGTAGTTTAGAGTAGGGCTGTGTGAAGCATTCGAGTGAGCTTTGATCGTTTCACACCAAGTCGGAACGCATTGAAACCAATGTTAATGCGGAGGGTGTAAACACGGCAGTGTTAAAAATTACTTGCTTGTCTTGCTATTCGACTTATAGCGGGTGCGGCAAGTAGATTCTTTACAGGGGCAAATAGCAAGAGGCTAGTGTGAACGATGGAAAGCCTTAACGTCAAGGAAGTCATCGAAGTATGTGAGGAACTAGGCTTTATTTTGGGCCGTGCGAAACGAAAGCAAGTGATCCCTGAGATCAAGAAGGATGCACGAGTGATGACTGAAGAAGGTGATGAGGCCTGAGCGGATATCAAAGCACGCCACGAGGAGCCTGAAAGGCGGGAGGTTAACGAACGCGAAGAAGCTGTAAGGCGAGAAGTTCGCGAACGGGAAGAGGCTGGAAGGCGAGAATGCCATGGGGAGGCCGAGAGACAGGAGAGCCTCGAGTTGAAACGAATAGAATTGGCAGTACTACAGAGTTCGCAGGCGCTCAGCGTAGCCTCTGCGATGGTTCAGGTTAGCGGTCAGAGATCTCGGGACCACCTGCCACCGTTCGTAGTAGGCGAGGACGTGGCGAAGTATCTCGTCAAGTTTGAACACGTCCGTGAGCAAAATATCTTGGAGTGGTCTCTTTGAGCGCAGAACCTGTTAGCTCTTCTTCTCCCCGTAATCTCCGACGTGATACTGTGCTTGCCTAGGGAAGTGTTTGACAGCTATGACGAAGTTAAGGAAGTGCTTTAGAGACATCGTAGGTTGTCACCAGAGGCTTCCCGGCAAAGGTTCCGGTATGCTAAAAGAGGGAATGAGTTACACGTTGACTTCGCGTTTCGTCCTAAAGTCGATTCAATTCAATGGCTCAAGGGCGAAGATGTTTATCATGATTACGATAAAGTGGTAGAATGCATTGCATTGGAGCAACTCTACCACTGCATCAAGAATGATGTCATGCTTTGGCTGCAGGACAAACTTGGCGAAGTGCAGCTTAACAAGACGCCAGAGTTAGCTGAGGAGTATTATACTTGCCGAAGGTTGCAGAGCAGGGCGTGCGCGTTGAAAAATGTGAAAGAAAAGAGGGCTCTTCAAAGAAACTTGATGAACGGAAACCCACTCCGCACCGTAATTTCTGCAAGGGCCCGTCTCTTACAAAGGACACTCTAGGAGCAGGGCGAACGGAAGCGGAGAAATCACGTGAGGTTCGTAAACACCGCACTGATACCACACGGGCGTTTGAATCATGGAAGCCGCTAATCTGCTACAACTGCAAAGAGGAAGGGGACATGGCGGTAAACTTTAAACAAAAGTTTGCTTTCGCAACAATCCGAGATTCGGAAAAAAACATGTGGTTGTTAGAGCTGTATCTACAGAAAATTAGTGTCAATCGGAAAACGTGTCGAACGCTTCGAGACTCAGCGGCAACCATGGACGTTGTCCATCCTTCGTTTGTGTCGGCAGACGACTTTACGGGAGAACGCGCATGGATCAGGCATGTCATCGAGGAGCAGAGTGCTTGCTTACCCATCGCTACGGTTATTATTGAAGGCCCATTCGGAAAGTTTCGCACCGAAACGGCTTTATCTGCTGCGCTTTGCGACCGTTTTTCTTATCTTTTTTTTCTAATAACTCCGAGCAGCTTCTCAAAGAGCAGGGGAAATCATTCCTCTTCAGCTTAGCGTACATGGCCCTCACGCGATCGCAAACGCGGAATCTTTCGCAGGAACTCGATCTCATTCAGTGTAGTGAAACACCACCTGCTAAAGAGGCTAATTTGGGTGACCTTTCGGTGAGTCGACGGAACCCCGGAAATAAAATTCTCCGGGTGAGTCACTCCAGCGGCCCGTCGCCGAAGCGACTGGTGCTGTCTTTGTCGGCAGTGGACACGACATGACGCCAGTGGATGAGAGCGAAAGAGTGCAACGCTCTCGACTGTAGTGAAAAGCTGAAGTGAGCTGTAAAGGATAGATCGAGAAACGCTCAATTGAGAGCAGCAAGAGGACCTCTCGATTAAAACAGTAATGAGAAACGTAAATTTGGGAACAAACAAATAGAATGTTCCTTTTTTTTCTTGAGAAGCCAGTGCTCTTGTATTGAAGCTAAACAAACGTGCAAGGTCGCAAGTATGAGCAGCTTTTGGTTCCAACAAAGTATCAACAGGGCCTCTCGGCTAACAGAAGATGAAGGCTAGAGTTTCCCATTAGTGTATTGGCCCAAATGCTGGAAAGATATTGAAGACTTTGTGCGCTCATGCGAAACTTCTGAGAGTGCGGCGAAATCCACAGACAAGTGGAAGGCACCCATGAAGCTTGCAACAATTATCGCAGAACCTTTTTGGCATCTAGTAATTGATATCAGTGGGCCATTGTCAAAGTCCAGACAAGGTTGGTATAAATCCTGATGGCGCTTTCTGTAGCGACGAAATTACCAGAAGCGATACCATCAAGGAGCTCAATTCCCCTCATGTCGTGGATGCACTGCTATGTATATTAGCACGTGTTCGATTTCCTTTTGAAATTCCATGCGACATTGGTAGTGCGTTCACCAGCTGCCTTACCTTTACCCTTTTTTGATAAATGTGAAATAGAATTAGTGCACAGCTCGATCCATCACCCGCGATCTTATCAGGTAGAGCGTATACATTCCGTTTTGAAACGAATAGTGAGAGCTCTTTGCTACGAGCACAAATGCGATTAGGAAGCCTGTATTCCTCCCGCTATGTTCGCCTCAAGATCAGCTCCTCATGAGAGCACTGGTTTTCGTCCTGCTGAGCTTGTGTATGGCAGGAGTTTAAGAACATCATAGCGAACGCTACGCGAGTCCCGGGAGGGGTTGATTCGATGAGGACCCTAATGTAGTTGCGTATGTTCTAGACCTCTTTCAGAGGCTTCGAAAAACTAAATATCTTGAGGAAAGCCACATGAAGGCTGCACAAGTATTGTCCAAGCAGTACCACGACCAATCGGCAAAGAAATACACCTCTGAAGGGGGTAGTCAGGTAATGCTGCTGCGGCCGTCCAAAACAAGCAAGGTTAAGGTTCACTGGGAAGGGCCTGCCAAAGTAATATTGAAAATTTCTGATACTGATTGTGAAGTTAAATTAGGAAGGCGGCCAAACAAAATTTACCACAGCGATTTGATGAAACCATACTTTCAAAGTCTAGTGGTCGTAAATCTGCTTTTGAGTGCTTCAGAAGAAAAAGGAGCAGAAATTTTGAGTTATAGTGATGCAATCGAAATGCCAGTTTTGTATTTAAGTCGAAAACTGAGCTGCAAAGACGACGCATACAGTAACAATGAAACGGAAAGCACTTGCCTCGTGTGGGCAGTTCAAAAACTAGCCTGTTATGTCTCCAGTTCCAGGTTTGTGGTCGAAGCGGACCACGGTCCTCTGACCTGGTTGAATAACATGTCGCCTAAAAGAGGCCGGTTACTGAGGTGGACCATGATACTCCAACAGCACTACTTTGACGTTCGGTACAAAAAAGAAAAACTAAACGCTAATGCAGACGGAGTGATCGGTGCGTTTTAGCTACAGTCCCTTCTCCACCCTTCGTTCTTTCACTCGCGAAATAGGGCAAAATATTGTCCTCATCACGGCATTAGCTCAGCGCTCTCGTCCATAGTGATCTCAGAGGGCCAATTTTGTGTTATATTCTATTTCATTACGTTTACGTGTTTTAAATTTTTGAGTTTCCATTTTAAGAGTCCTGTGTCCCGCATGTGTGTCGATGTAGAGGGAACAAAATTCCAATGGACAAGTAGGCAGGTGTATGTTGTACAATACTTTGTCTGCTGTTCTGTCGGGTAACCGAGGGTACTTGCTTGTGTCTAGGGATGTCTGTTGTCGAACCGTTCTTGACAAGTTGCAGAACCATCGACAAGTGCTGAGACCAAAAATTCTCAGAAGAGACAAGCGATGCTAGTTGACAAGTTTTGGTGACACGCTGATGGAGCTGGGATCCAACCTCATGAAATGAATGTGATCACGAAACTGAGCTTAGAGTTACGTCCTCCCGATGGCACTGGAGGCCAACCTGGAAGGACCTGGTGAACGAGGGCGTCCTACATCCAAGCCACGTGGAAGCAGCTCGTCTTTACGTCGCATTGTCTGGTGGCAGAGGTGCTGTTACGCCTGGGAGTTGACACCGAACGTCATTTCGTCTGCAAAAGCAATCTGTGTCAAGGCCAGCGAGCACGCCCACCTGACGCCATCAACTCAACGACGTCGTTAAGCGGTGGCGCCGGTTTCTCTTACTCAACACACGGCCAGCTCCATCAGCCCACAGGCCCGATGAAGCAAGCGGCACTATCGAGTCGGGCGAGTCTTACGCAATACGTGGCAACATCACTCCTTCTTGGGTGCAACCCAGTGCAGCGGCTCCCGATTCGAGGAAGGTGACGCCATCAGCGGCAATTTCGATTGGACGTTGGTGACGTAATGAATCAACCGGTGCCTATAAAAAGCTAAGGGGTACGTCGACGAGAAGCCGACCGATGCGTCAGGAAGGCATCTCGGCTTTTCCAGTCCCTAGTCTATCAGCCCCAGTGCCGAATATGTAACGCACCTAATAATTGGCTGTACATAAACCTTGTCTTAACTCACTGCCGTCTTGCCCGCTCGCCTATCAACTCTGCGCAGATGCACTCGCGAGCCGAGAAACATAGGCTCCCAAACAGCCAGTGACCATGGCAGTGGCGAGTTTTAGAGCAGTGGCGCTTTCAGAATCGTGTTGGCGTCCGCCTCGTAACAGTACCAGCGTCTAGTGCTTGCCAGCCCTGTATCGATCTGGGCACTGGGACGCTGGAGCGGCATGTTACTGGGAGGCGCTGGGTACACAGCACAAGATGGCTTCACAGTTTTAAAACGGGAGTGCGTATTCGCTATAAATAAATATCTCAGTAAAAGAAATGATATCGAACGCATTGAAAAATAGTGAGCCCCGAGCATTCTATATCACCTCTTTCTGATTCTCAAGTGAATACTCTACACACTACACCACAACAGATCATGTGATGATCATGATGTGTGGTTCTTTGTGGCGCAAGGGCCAATTGATGGCCAAAGAGCGCCATTTCGATGAGTAGAGATGTGAACAATGATTTGTTGCGTGGCTTTATAGGGGCCTTAAAATTCCTCGCGATAATGCGGGTAAAAACATAAGTATTAAGATCATGGCAGTGGCGTGATATGCATAGTAAAAAGGGTGACAAAGGTTTTGAGAATAAAAGCATGTAAAAACATTTGGCGCTAGCACAAGTGCCTCATCAGCGCCCTTGTGTCCAAGGGCTGCGAGGCAAGTGCTTTTAAATAAAGTCACTGCAGCAGCAACCTCTCTTGAGAGGTCACGCTACACAATGCCTTGGTATATTACATGATAAAAACCGACGTCTCTTAAAAAAGCTAGCAATGATTTATGGGTGAAAAGTGGTTCCCTACCGACAAACATTGCGGGGTGTAATGGTATATGTTGTCGGTAGGGTAATGGAAAGTGCTGTCTTCTTAGAGTGTCTAATTGTTTACATTGAATTAAAACGTGAAGAACTGTTATTGCCTCACCACATTTATCACACAATGGTGGATCGCCACCGGACAAAAGATGTGTGTGTGGGTTGGGTATGTGTGTCCTATCCTGAGTCTTGTTAGTGTTACCTCTGTTAGACGCGATTTTGATACTGGTGGCCAATGGCCAAGGTGTGGCTTGATAACGTGTAGCTTGTTTTGTGTGTGTCTATCCCACTTGCTCTGCCAGTAGTCCCTGAGCTTTCGTTTGAGAGACAGCTTAAGATCAAGGGGCGGGATCGATATGGGTGTAGTGGCACTGATTTCGTGGACGGATGCAGCAAGCTGATCCGCCATCACGTTGCCTTGAATCTCTCGGTGCCCTGGCACCCAGCACACTACAACACGTTGGTTGAGTGTGTAGAGTGTGCATAAAATAGAGTGAAGTGAGACGAAGACAGGGTTTTTTGTTTTTTAAGACTGTGCAGAGCCGTTACAACACTAAGGGAGTCTGTATAAATTACTGCTTTTTGTATTTGTAATTGTTTGATGTGCTTAGCTGCCACAAGTATCGCGTAGGCTTCCGCTGTGAAAATACTTGTGCCTGGATGTAGAGGGCCAGCATCCGAAAAGGAAGGGCCAACAACAGCGTAGGACACAGAGGAGTTGGACTTGGAGGCATCTGTAAAGAACTCAGGACGTGTGTATTTGTGTTGAAGTTCCAGGAAGTATGTTCGAATATGGGCAATAGGCGCATGTTTAGTAACTTCTAGAAAAGACACATCGCAATCTATAGTCTGCCACTGCCACGGTGGCGGGTATGCTACAGGAGCCATTAAACTGTGTTCAAGTGACACTCCAGTGTTCTCAGCGAGACCCTTCAGGTGAACTGAGAAGGGCTGCCTCATCAAAGGCCTGTTTTGAAACAGAATGGAGCTCGTCAAATCAATAATGGTAGAGTATGAGGGGTGCTTCTTGTCTGCTTTCACCTTAAGAAAATAAACAAAGGACATGTAAGTTCTCTGCAGAAGAAGCGACCACTCATTTGACTCAACGTAAAGGCTTTCTACGGGGCTGGTACGAAAAGCACCCGTAGAAAGGCGGATGCCCAAATGGTGCACGGGGTCCAGCATCTTCAACGCACTTTGAGTCGCAGAGTGATAAACAATGGCCCCATAATCTAAGCGGGTGTGAATGAGGCTTCTATACAGGTTCATGAGACATTGCCTGTCACTACCCCACGTAGTACGTGACAACACTTTTATAACATTCATGGCTTTTAAACATTTTGTTTTTCAATACTTGATGTGCGGTACGAAGGTCAACTTGTTGTCCAAGATTAAGCCTAAGAATTTATGCTCCGCATTCACAGACAGACGTTGACCGTTCAGTTCAATGTCAGGTTCTGAGTGCACGCCTCTCTTTCGGGAGAACAAGACACAGGTGCTTTTTTCTGGGTTCAGCCGGAATCCGTTTTCCTCTGCCTATTTGGACACCTTGTTTAAACCTAACTGAACCTGCCGCTCACACATTGCTAGGTTGCATGACTTAAAGCCAATCTGGACGTCATCTACATATGTGGAATAAAACATGTTGCGGGGAATGGACAGGTGCAAGGAATTCATTTTGATAATAAAAAGTGTACAACTAAGTACACCACCTTGTGGTACTCCCGTTTCTCGCACAAATGTTTGGGAGAGAATACTGCCCACACGGACACGCAATTTCCGATTGGACAAGTAACTCTCGATTATGGAAAGCATTTTACCACACACATCCAGGTGAGACAAGTCTCTTAATATGCCGAAACGCCATTTTGTGTCGTAGGCCTTCTCGATATCGAGAAACACAGAGAGGAAGTATTGTTTGTGGGCGAAAGCGTCTCAGATCTGTGCCTCGATACGCACCAGATGGTCGGTGGTGGATCTACCCTCTCGAAACCCACATTGGTATGGGTCGAGCAATTTGTTTGTTTCTAAGTAGTGGAGTAAGCAGCAATTATACATTTTTTCAAATAGCTTGCAGAGGCAGCTTGTTAACGCTATAGGTCTGTAACTTGATACAATGGAGGGATCTTTTCCCTGCTTCAAAATTGGAATTATAACAGCCTCCTTCCAGGAGGAGGGGATCACACCCAAAAACCATATGCGATTATAAAGAGAGAGGAGGGTTTCTTTAGTTTCGGAGGGTAGTTCCTTCAGCATCGCGTACATTACGTTGTCAGAACCTGGGGTAGATGTATTACAGCAGCTGAGTGCTGTTCGCAGTTCTGCTAAGCAGAATGGTGCATTATATGCCTCATTTCTTGGGGATTTTCTTTCTAACTTTTGTTTTTCTATTCGTGCCTTGTAATTCTGGAAGGATTCGGAGTAGTGTGAGGAGCTCGATATGTGTTCGAAATGTGTGCCAAGAAAGTTGGCTTGATCCTCCAAGCTTTCGCCGAGGCTATTAACTAGTGGAAGAGAATACGTTTGTTGGCCCTTAATTTTCTTTATCTTATTTCACACTTTTCCCTCGTCTGTGTACGAGTTGATACTCGATATAAACTTTGTCCAGCTCTATCGTCTAGCTTGTCGGCACGTTCTCCTTGCCTGCGATTTGACCCGCTTGAAATTTTCCAGGTTTTCTGCTGTAGGGGAATCGCGAAGCAACGCCCATGCTTTGTTCTGAGTGGTTCGTGGTTTCCTGCATGCGTCGTTCCACCATGGGACTCGCCGTTTAGAACACATGCCACTCGTTTTGGCAATACATTTAGATGCGGCATCAAGTATAAAAGCTGTAAAATACGTGACAGCGTCATCTATGGTCAGGGCAGACAGCTCAGTCTATGTCATGTGTGTAAGAGTTTTATATCCTTCCCAATCAGCTGAGTCAATCTTCCATCGAGGAACCTGCGGGGGTAGTTGATCTTTGTTCGGCGCACTCAGGATGATTGGGAAGTGATCACTCCCATAAGGGTTTTTAAAAACGTTACACTTAAAAACAGGTAAGAGGGACGGTGATGAAATGCTAAGATCTATGGAGGAGTATGTGTTGTTTGCAAGGCTAAAATACGTAGGCTCCTTCATATTTAAAAGACATAAACTAGAAGAGAAAAGGAGCTGCTCAATGAGACGTCCTCACGCATCAAAGTGAGCATCGCCCCACAGAACATTGTGTGCATTAAAATCACCTAGAACCAGGAATGGCTCTGGAAGTTCATCTATTAATGATTCCAGATCACGTCTGTGTAGCTGTTGATGCGGTGGTATGTACACAGAACATATGGTAATGAGTTTGTTAAAAAGTACAGCTCGAATGGCCACTGCCTCCAGGGCCGTTTGGAGCTTCAAATGCTGACATGCTATACTACGATCGACTATAATGGCTACACCGCCAGATGGTACGACAGGATCCTCCCGGTCTTTTCGGAAAATATTATATTGTCGTAGGAAGTCCTTGTGCTTAGGAGTTAAGTGCGTTTCTTGCACACATAGCACTTTCGCGTTGAACTTACACAGAAGTTCTTAGACATCATCTAAATTTCTAAGTATTCCCTTTACGTTCCACTGTATGATGTTGTCCATAGTGGGAAAAAAAGAAGAGAAAAGTTCTGTGTGCAGAGAAGACGGGGATTAACTCATTTTACAGGGCCTTTGTCAGGCCCTGTAATCGGCGTTCTGTCCCTTTTGGGGCGGTCGAGCGAAGCTCGCCGCTTTTTCGACGCTTCCTGCGCCGTTTGGCTTGAACTGGTGTCCATAGCCTCTTGCGAGGCACTGGACACCCGCTCTAAAGAGCGATCTGTGCGTCGCTTAGACTTCGCCTCGATCGACGAAGTCTTTGTCCCCACCGAGCTGGGGGTTGATGGAGCCCCCTTGGCCTCGTGATTGCCCTGGCTGCTGCCAGAGCTTGTAGAGGTCACTGGTGTGGACAGGCTGAATGTCGGCAGGGCAGCGCCGGCTGCTCCCGCCGCAGGGGCTTGTGGCATTGGCCTCGGCACGCTAGGCGCAGTCCGGGCAACTGCCAAGGGCCTTTGTGGTGCCGCCCCTCGTTGCACCACTTCGGCAAAAGGTGTTTTTAGTGCCAATGAAAACGAGACTCGTTGTCTTGCTTCCCTGAATGTGATATTTTCCTTAACTTTTATAGTTATTATTTCTTTTTCTTTTTTCCAGGCTGGGCACGCTCTGGAGTATGCGGGGTGGCTACCTTCGCAGTTTGCACAGAGGATCTCGTCATGACTACATTCATCAGCACTGTGGCCGGTTGTGCCACACTTAGCACACATCAGCTGTCCTCGGCAGCTCTGGGATGCATGACCAAATCGCTGGCATTTGAAACAACGCCTCGGGTTTGGAAAGAAGGGTCGGACATGGAGTTTTACCAGTTTCGAGAGTCTCGGGTAAAGTGGTTGAGTTGAAGGTGAGTATCAAGTGCTTTGTTGCTATTTCATTGTTGTTACGTCTGATTTTGATGCGCTGGACTTGTATTACACCTTGATCCTTCCATCCATCAAAGAGCTCTTCTTCACTCAGTGTCATCAAATCTTCGTCCGATACCACGCCCTTCACTGTATTCGTGGTACGGTGTGCGCTCACAGAGAGAGGGATGTTACCAAAGGCCACCAGATGCGAGAGTTTATTGTACTGTTCCTTGTCTTTTAATTCGAGAAGCAGATCTCCACTTGCCATCTTCGTGGCCTTATAACCGGTTCCATTGGTCTCTCTCAAGCACTTGGCCACAAGGAAGGGTGAGATTGCTCTAGCTTTTGTAGATGATTGTTCGTAGTGGAGGACATGGTATTTTGGGAAAGTTTCTCTGTTTTTGGGCCAAAGTAGGAAAGTTGCGTCGGTGCGTACCCTTTTCGAAGCACGATCAGTTAAAGAGGGGGTCGGGGATCCCATGAGAAAATGTGTATTTTTCGGTAACGGCGCCTACCACCCACCACGGAGTCCAACGAGGGGACGTGGCAGAACATGTGGGCATGTCTGCGCAACCCCAGCAGTACGCAGTTACTATAACCCAATATGGTTTACCCTAGTTTGGATAGCCACACAAGGTTAACCCTTGCCGCCAGGAAAAATTGGAAGTAAAATGAAGTGGGGAGAAGACAGGAAAGATGTAAAGTGAGAACAAAAGACGCAACAGATCATGTGCAGCTGCTAGTAAAATGATTATTTATTCAATGAACATGCTGTTCCACTTCATGTTTATAAATCACACAGTCAACATAAACTCGATATTCCTTTTCAAATAACTATTACGTCTTTATTAAAAAATAACAAACGGCTGCCAGGGATCAAATGACAAGCGCACATTGACAAGAGCACAAATTTTTTGGAGAAATTCACATCTCAACTCAGAAAAATATCAAATGAACTGTAGGCACAGCCACAGATAGCCGGCTGTTACTGCCGACTTGTTTTTCTTTGATAGCCGTTCTTAACTCTTGCTGCTAGTCAACATGATGATGATGATGCTCGATGTTTTGTGGCGCAAGGACCATTTCACGGCCAAAGTGTACCAGTCAATCTTATACTCAGACTGGCGCCTATATAAGGGCCAGTCTGAGGACTGCTAAGAAGCAACGACTCAACACGGCAGCTTTAGGTTTTCAGGGCATCGCATCTCCAGTATACATAAATGAGCACTTGTGTCCGGCAAACAAGGAATTGCTAACAGCCGCTCTAAAGACAAAGCGGGAAAAAAACCGGAAGTACACCTGGGTAACTGGTGGAAAGATTTTGATGCGGAAGGCGGATAATTCACGTGTGCTTCACGTCACATGTGCTGAGGATCTTTCCAAAGTTGTTTGAGGATTGCCTACTTGTTTCTGTAAACCTGGAGTTTCCTATAATTTTAAATGGCGTTTTCTCTTTCTGAGGTTGAATGCCCCGCCGCGGTGGTCTAGTGGCTAAGGTACTCGGCTGCTGACCCGCAGGTCGCGGGTTCAAATCCCGGCTGCGGCGGCTGCATTTCCGATGGAGGCGGAAATGTTGTAAGCCCGTGTGCTCAGATTTGGGTGCACGTTAAAGAACCCCAGGTGGTCAAAATTTCCGGAGCCCTCCACTACGGTGTCTCTCATAATCATATGGTGGTTTTGGAACGTTAAACCCCCCATATCAATCTTTCTGAGGTTGAAAACATATGGCTGCAGCAGGATCATTTCGCAGTTTTACATTGTAATATTCGCAGCATAAAGAAGAACTTCGACCATCTGCTTTCGTACTTATCACAGCACTCGTTTAAGTATGATGTCATCGCTATAACTGAAACTTGGCTTCGAGAAAGCGAATCAGTTCATCTACCCGGCTACGTCATGCTTTAGCAACCTAGAAACAGTGCTACACGAGGAGGGGGCGTGGCGCTATTTATCAAAGACTGTTTTAGTTGCGTTCACCTTAGCAATAGCTCATGCTGTAGTTCATCGGCAGAGACTCTTTTTATTCATCTTCAAAATGGTGCTATCATCGGTGTAATATATCGTCCACCAAATTCCAGTGTGGCTGACTTCATTACTGTGATGGAAAGTACCATGATACCCATTGTGGCCTCTAAAGCACCTTTTATTGTCTGCGGTGATATTAACATAGACGTGTCTGGAGATACATGTGATGATTACGTGTTTTTGCTACAATCAGTCAATCTGAGAAATGTTATTTCATCACACACTCGCATAACAGACCACTCGGAATCGATTATTGATCACGTGTTGTGTAACGCTGATCTGGATGTATCGGCCGGCGTATACGCTGTTGCTATTGCGGATCACAATCCCACCTTTCTATTTTTACCCCAGAAACACATTTGTGCTCCTGACATACCTGCCATTAAAAGAACAACACGTGTCGACTATAATTCCGTGCAAAAACTACTACAAGGTACGAATTTCGATGCCCTCTATGATGAAGACGTGGACGTCGAGTGTGATAACATTGTAAAATGCATTGTGGATGTCATTGAACGATCAACGCGTAGCTGTTCGCGCCGAAATTATGACCATGCCATATGTCCATGGATGAATAGAAACATACTGGAGGTTTTGAAGCTGAAATATTTTTACTACGGCAAATGGAAAAATAACAGGAGCAATGAATACTACTATCAAAATTTTAAGCTTTACAGAAATAAGTCAGTAGCAATGATAAGAAAATTCAAGAAGTGCTACTATACCAACCTAGTGAAAGAAAATGATGGTAACACGAAGATGATATGGCAGATTGTTAAAGACGTCACTGGCATGGCTAGCAAAGAACGCATTATACCTGATAATCCAACTCGTGAAGTGGCCGACAACTTTAACGATTACTTTACTAATATTGGTCTCAGCGTTGCGAGGAAGTTCCCTGCTCATATGCCGAATTTAAATGCACCCTGTACTGTTACCAACAATTTCGATCTATGTGATGTAACTGAGGATGACATCCGACAAGTAATTAATAAGTTACCAGGGAACAAGGCAGCTGGCCATGACGCCATATCATCAAGGATTTTAAAGGAGAATATTGATGCTTTTTTGTGGTCCCTTATGCCATATATTTAATCATGCATTTTCCTCTAAAACTTATCCTAGTATACTTAAGACCACCAAAGTAATACCAGTGTACAAATCTGGTGATCGGAATCTTCCGGACAGCTACAGACCAATATCTGCCCTGAGTAGTATTAACACTACGCTTGAAAAACTAATTTCGTCGCAATTAAGGCGCTTCCTGGGTGAACAGAATGTACTTTGTCCCCGGCAACACGGCTTTGTTGCAAACAGGTCCACTTCAACTGCTGTTTCGATGCTTACGCAATATATTAATTCCGCGCTACATGAAAACAACATAGCAATAGCAGTATTTTTAGACATACGAAAGGCATTTGATGCTATTAGTCATTCTATTTTACTGGAAAAAATGCATTCCTATGGGATAAAAGGTAACTCGCTTGATGTTTTTTCTAGTTATTTATCGGCACGCAAACAAAAGGTAGTCATTGGTCGAATCAAGTCATCTTACGGTTATATTAAATGCGGGGTGCCACAGGGTTCAGTTTTGGGCCCTATATTGTTCTCTCTTTATATTAATGATGTCCCGCGATCCCTACAGAGGTCAAGGGCACTGATGTACGCGGACGACACTGTTTTAGTTTTCACAGGACACTCCTTAGCAGATTTACAAAATGACGCGATGACCGATTTATCGAACATTTCGGAATGGTTTGCCAGGAATCAGCTGACTGTTAACTGTACTAAAACAAAGTACATGGTGTTTCACTCTCGTAGAAAACATATTGACGCTGAATCTCTTAACCTAACAATAAACAACGCTCCTATTCAACAAGTTCCTTGTTTTAAATATTTAGGCGTCACTTTTGATGAACATTTACACTGGCATGAGCAAGTACAGAGTGTGTGCGCAAAGGTAGCCTATGGCTGCTATTCTCTAATAAAAGCTCGCCAATATTTTCAACAAGCTATACTTCGCACACTCTACTTTCCATTGTGTCATTGTCACATAGGTTACTGTCTGGAATCGTGGCGTGTGACGTACAACAGTTATCTAAAAACTCTTGAACGACTTCAAAAGCGTACACTGAAAATCATAAGGCAAGGTGAATCAGTAAGTAATATTTTCCAATCACAACGCATTCTCTCGGTTCCGATGTTGCGTGACTACAAAATTGCTGTTTCGGTAAATAACGTAATTAATAGAAATTCACCTTTGCCTGCTGATCTTTTTTCAATTCCTAAACGCAATACGCGACATGCTTCGAATGGTAAATTCAATCTGCCCAAATGTTTTAATGTTTACGGAGAAAGACTGATACAGTTTAATGGAACAAAAATATGGAACACGGTCCCCCTAGAGATTAAAACAGCACGTAATTTCAGCATGGCGTGTAAATCATTTTTTTCTGTGGAGTCAAGGAATTTAAGCATCTGTGTGTTTTATTCGATTTTCATTGTATTTTTTAATAAGTGCCTATGTATAGAAACTAGCTGCAAGCTAAATAGTATGCATCTGCAGGAAAAAATGTATTACTGTGTTATCTGTATCATATGATTGTTTTTTATGTTGTTACCTGAGAGCTGACCTGTACACTTTTTTATGTTTGCACATTGTATTGGACCGTTCACTAGCCACTTTAGGCTATCGGTCCAAATAATCCCTGATTTTGATTGATTTGTGGGGTTTAACGTCCCAAAACCAACCACCATATGATTTTGAGAGACGCCGTAGTGGAGGGCTCCGGAAATTTTGACCACCTGGGGTTCTTTAACGTGCACCCAAATCTGAGCACACGGGCCTCGACATTTCCGCCTCCATCGGAAATGCAGCCACCGCAGCCGGTATATGAACCCGCGACCTGCGGGTCAGCAGCCGAGTACCTTAGCCACTAGACTCCAAATAATCCCTGTATTGCATATATCTATTCATGAAAATAAAGTTTCATTGATTAATTGATTGATTGATTGATTGATTGATTGATAAAATTGCTCGCGCTAAGGCGGGTAAAACATCGAAGTAATCAAATCATGACCATGCCGTGAAAGGTGTGTGTTGTTAATGAATGACAAAAGTTTGTGATAATAAAAGCGATGGTGGACATGTATGGCATTAGCCCAAGTGCCTCACTCCTTCACACCCTTGCGTCCAAGGGCCATCAGGAAAGTGCTTTGTTGAGTGTAGTCACCGCAACGGAGACTTCTCTAGAGAGGGCGTGCTACGAAATGCCCCGGTATATGATATGAAAAGTACGAATTTCTTTTAAATAAGCAAACAATGATTTGTGAGTGAAAGGTAGTTTCCTACCGACGAACATTGCAGGATGGAGTGGTATCTGTTGTCGGTAGGGTAACGGAAAGTGTTGTCTTATCAGCGCGTCTAATTCTTTACACTGAATTAGAATGTGAAGTACGGTGAATGCTTCTCAACATCTATCACACAAAGGTGGATTGGCCCCAGACAAAAGAAATGAATGTGTTGTGTGCGTATGTCCTGTTTCTAACCTTGTAAGGACTACTTCTGTGTGGCGTGATTTTGATAGTGGCGGCCAATGACCAAGTTGCGGCTTGACGACATGCAATTTATTACCTGTGTGTGTGTCCCATGTGCTCTGCCAGTAGCCCCTGAGCCTTCGTTTTAGAAAAGGTTTCAAATCGAGTGCAGAAACTTGTATCGATGTACTGGAAGCGGTTTTGTTGGCGGATCCAGCTAGCTGGTCCACAAGAACGTTGCCTTGAATTTCGCGGTGTCCTGGCACCCAGCACACTACAACTTGCTGCTTAGATCAGTAGCCTATGCATAGGAGTGAATAAAACGAGACAAGAAGAGGGTTCTTGTGCTTTTTATGAGTTTTCAGAGCTTTTACTACGCTGATGTAATTTGTATAAATATTGCCTTCTGTAGTTTTATTTGTTTAATGTGTCTGACGGCCGCTAGTATCGCATAGCTTCACCGGTGGAAACGCTTGAATAGTAGTGCAGAACGCCGGCTTCCGAAAAGAATGGGCTGACGGCTGCGTACCAGACTAATTTGTGGGACTTTGAAGCATTCATTAGGAACTCAGGACATGTGTATTTCTGTTGTACTTCAGGAAGTATGTTTGGATATGTGCAATTGATGCATGCTTCGTAGTCCCCAAGTAAGACACGCCGCAATCTATTGCCTGTCATTACCACGGTGGTAGGCACACTGCGGGAGCCAACAAACCATGTTCAAGTGGCACACCGGTTTTCTTCACTAGGCCTTTCACACGGAGTGAGTAGGGCTGTAGAAGGCCGTTTCTGAAACACAGCAAGGCTTGACATGTCATTCATTGTGGATTGTGATGGGTGATCCTTATGTGCATTTACATTAGGATAATATTTAAAAGACATGTAACATCTGTGTAGGTGGAGCGACCATTCTTTCGATTCCACGTAGAGGCTTTCCACGGGGCTAGTGCAAAAAGCACCCGTTGAGAGACTGATGCCTAGATGATGAATAGGGTAAAGTATTTTAAGGGCAGTAGGTGTCGCAGACTGATATACTACTGCCCCATAGTCTCGGCGGCTACGTACGAGGCTTTTATTCAAATTTAATAAACACTTCTTGTTGCTTCCCCACGTAGTGCAAGGTAACAGATTTAAAACGTTCGTAGCTTTTATGCACTTGTTTTTTAAATATTTGATGTGTGGTATGAAGGTTAGCTTGGTGTCCAAGATTACGCCAAAGAATTTGTGTTCGGCATTAAGAGAAAGACGTTGCCTATGCAGTTGAATATCGGTTTCGGGATGAATGTCTCTCTTCTTGGAGAACAAAAAACACGTGCTTTTCTGTGCATTCAGTAGGAATCAGTTTTTTTTTCAGCCCAATTGGAAACTTTGTTGAAACCAAGCTGAACCTGGCGCTCACACATGGCCAGATTGCAAGATGTAAAGCCAAGCTGAACGTCATCGACATATGTACAATTTTCGATTTGTGGGGTTTAACGTCCCAAAACCACCATTTGATTATGAGAGACGCCGTAGTGGAGGGCTCCGGAAATTTAGACCACCTGTGGTTCTTTAACGTGCACCCAAATCTGAGTACACGGGCCTACAACCTTTCCGCCTCCATCGGAAATGCAGCCACCACAGGCGGGATTTGATCCCGTGGACATATGTTCAATAAGAAAACATATTCCGAGTGATGGCCAAGCGTAAAAAAATTCATTTTGATGATAAAAAGTGTGCAACTAAGTACACCACGTTGCGGCACGCCTTTTTCTTGGACAAATATTTAGGAAAAAACGCTGCTTACTCGAACTCAGAATGTCCAAATTGACATGCAACTTTCGAATATGGTAAGCATTCTGCCACGCACGCCAATGTGGACAGGTCTCTTAGTATTCTAAACTGCCATTTTCTATCATATGCCTTTTCGATTTCGAGGAACACAGAGAGCTTAAGAACGAAAGCGTTTGTGATCTGTGCCTCGATACGAACAAGGTGGTCGGTGGCGGAACTACTCTCTCGAAACCCGCAATAAGATCAGTCAAGCAAATTGTTCGTTTTAAGGAAATGTACAAATCGGCAGTTTCTGATTTTTTGAGAAGTTTGCATAAGCAGCTTGTAAGTGCAATAGGCCTATAACTCATAACTGAAGGAGACACGCTCTGGAATAGTGAAGAAACTTCTCAATCAGTTGACCTCGGGCGTCACAACGAGAGTCGCCTCAAAGCCTGCTATGCGCATTGAAGTCTCCAAGAAGAACAAACGATTCCGGAAGTTCATCGATTAAGGACAGGAAGTCGTGTTTTTGTAGGTGATAGCTCAGAGGTACGTGAAGAGTGCAAATTGTGATCAGTTTGTCGAAAATCAAAGCTACAATAGCCACTGTCTCAAGGGTTGTTTGGAGTTGTGTATGTATGTAAACTCTTGATTCACGATAATGGCAACCCATCTGGATGTTGACATGGCATCATCACGGTCCTTTCGGAAAATAACGTATTTACGGAGAAAGTTGGTGTGTTTTGAATTTAGGTGTGTTTCTTGTACACACAGCACTTTTGGTGAATGTTCGTGTAAAAGTTCTTGGACGTCGTCAAGGTTTCTGAGAAGGCTTCTGACGTTCCAATGGATAATTTGAGTGTTCATGGTGAAAGTTAAGTAGTGCTGTGTGTAAGAAAAGCGAGTGGCTGTTCAAATTGGGAGTTTAAATTTAAGTAACAGGGTTGTTATCAGGCCCTGTTATAAGCTTTCAGTTCTTTTGTCGCGCTGCAGAGAGCCGTGCTGCTATTTCAGCGCCAGATGTGCCGCCGTATCCATTGACTCCTCAAAGGCACTGGATGCCCGCACATGTGAGCTGGTTGTTCGAAGTTTGGGCCTCGCCTGGTGAGGTGATGCCTTGAGACCTGATGACCCTGGAGTCTCTGGTCTCGGTTCCATAGTAGGCGGAGTAGACTCAACTACTACTGCCTTACGGGCAAGTGCGACAGTCGATGGCTCGCTCTGCCCAGGCCGAAGGAGTGGCGAGGGCTGGTGTGACGCTGTCCTCTGACGCGCCGCATCAGCATAGGTGGGGCCATAAATTGACGAGACTCTTCTTCTTTCTTTTTTACGTTCAATGTTTTCTTTATTCTTTGTTGAGATTAGCTCTTTGTCTTCAAAAAGAACAAAAGCTTCAGTATGTGGCATGATTACCGCTACAGTTCACACAGTATGCCGGTGCTTCGCAGTTGTCGGACGCGTGGCCCGCAACTCCACACAGAGCACAAGTTTTCCAGCCACGACAGCTTTGCCAGCCGTGGCCATGTCTCTCACATTGGAAGCAACGGCGGGGGTTAGGAATATATGACCTCACGGAAGTCTTTGTAAACCCGGTTTGAATCGTTTCGGGCAGATAGCTCGAAGCAAAGGTCAGTGTTAGGTGTTTGGTTGGTGCTTCCTTTTTTCCTCTTCTTATACTATTACGCTGTACGTTGGTCACGTTCTGGCTCTTCCATCCTTCCAAAAAAAAGTTTAGCTTCGGTCAGGTCAAGCAAATCTGCGTCCGATACCACCCCGCGAGACGAATTCATAGACCAGTGCAGTGTAGTACTGATTGGTGTGTCGCCGAAAGTTGTAAGAGAGTTCCGCTTTTCAAATTGGTCTTTCTCTCGTATCTCAAAGAGTAGATCTCCGCTGGCCATTTTGGTAACCTTGTAGCCGGCACCGAGACTTTTGGTTAGGCACCTAGCCACTACGAATGGGGATACAGTTCTGGCTTGTTTGTTAGTTTTCTCGCAGTGTATAATATGGGAGTGAGGAAAAATTTGTTTTGCCCGGCTGAAAAAATTGATGTCTTCGGTGCGTACCCGCTTTGATAGGCACGATCACTAAGCAAAGAAAATGATTTATGCATGATAATTGTATATTGTTCAGCAGCGTTGGCGGCCACTCACCACGGAGCCCAACGAGGGGACGTTGCAAGTTTGTGGATGCAGTAAGCCTGCAGACGTCAGCCATACAACACTAGTTGCTCTAACCCAATGCGCCTAGGCCAAGGTAGGCTATTTGCACAGGGTTTACCCTTGCCGCCAAGAAAATTGGAAGTAAACAGAAGGGAGAGGTAGACAGGAAAGATAAAAAAGTGAGAAAGACGAAGATGTAGGGAGAGAGAGACAGGAAAAGGAGACTGCCGATTTCCCCTGGGTGGGTCAGCCCAGGCATGCCGTCTACTTGAAGGCGGGGCCAAAGGGGTGTGTTGCTTCTGCCGGGGGCCTTAGAGGTCCAACCACGCGGCGTCGGCTCAACCACTAGGATCCCCTTTTTCCCAAACATGGCAAAGCTACGCACGGCTAGGCGTGGAAGGGAGTCGAAACTGCCCCGTTAGCTCGGGTCCGTGGTGTCGCTACGTACCAAACGCCTACTCGTGCAGACGCCCCTGCGGGTGCTGGTCAACATGTACTGTGAATTTATGATTACTTGTTCGATGCGTAGTGCGCACAGGATTGAATAATGGGTAGTATTCTCGTATGCGGGCACTGCACGCTAGAAAAAATAGTTCATTTGGATTTACAGACATCGCTTATATCAATACCTACAACTAAAAGGTAGCCCAAAAAACAACTAATGCATTCCGCCGAAACAGTATGCGAGTGTGTCAGTTCACTAAGGCGTACCAAATTATTAACTGAAACTTGCGTGTTCTACAAACAAGTCAGAAGAGTACCGGCTATGCTACGCCAGGCCGCCTTGGGTGACAGTCTGCAGCATTGCTGAAAGCACAACACATCGATCATTGTTGCTACATGTGCGGGCACCTCACAAGAGAAAAAAATAATTGATTCAAATTTACAGATCTGAACAATACTTTACAGTCATTCTAACACTTCAAAATTACGTGTACTTGAAGCAAGAAGCGCTGGTGAGAAGTACACTGACGCGGCCGGCACGATACACCTAATTCTCGCTGGGACAGGGTGCTGGGTAAGGCCGCTCCCAAAACAGCATACTTGCGATGCTTGAAGTTTCAGCATTTGATCTTCGAAACATGTTTTCGCTGTTACCTAAACTGTACCTGTAGTAGAAGGGCAAGTAGTGCCAGAAATGCATTTCCGTTTGGGCGATATCCAGGGACAGCTGTTTTTCTGGCCTCTAATGGCAGTACAGCGGACGTGACAGTGTTCAGAATGACAGTTATATCGAAACATACAACTAAAAAATCGCCCAAGAAAATATTATTGCAATCTGCTGAAAAAGTATGCCATTGTGTTAGTTCACTAAGGCGCGCCAAAATACCGACTGAAAATTTTGTGTTCTTACATACGATCCAGAGACGTGCCGGCTACTTCGCGCGGCAGGAGCGACGACGATCGAGGAGCGACGACGATCGAGGAGCGACGACGATCGGTGCGTCGCGCTTTCAGCAACGCACCGATCGTCGTCGCTCCTCGTGTGGGCACCGCACACGGGAAAAAATGATTGTTTTAGGTTCACGGATTTCTAAGCTATACGTTACAGTTGTTCTTACACTTTAGAATTGGGTGTACTCAAAAGAAGAAGCACCGGTAATATTGCCACGTGGTGAGGGTAGGCCGAGGGTAGAAATATATTTACCGATTATAGATGGAGTACACAGTGTCCTTGAACCAAGATGGCTGAGTGGCAACAACCCCCCACGAGCTTTTATTCAATCGTCATCTTCATCGCCTTTATGTTGCCTTTGTTGATGTTAATGATGACCCGTATCGTATAGCCGCCGCCAGTGAAAGCGCCGTCTCGGCGCCTAAGAAAACGTGCGATCCTGCGCAGAGAAGTACGGCTTAAGGTGGGAAACATGTACATTTTCAGTGGATGGCAGAGACGATGAGGATGGTGTGTTCAAGGGGGCGATCTCATAGGTGACCTTTGTCAGTTGGCGCAAGACTTTGTAAGGCCCGTTGTAGCGACCGAGGAATTTCGAGGACAGGCCAACGTGACAGGAGGGAGTCCAGAGCAAGACCAACGATCCTGGGAAAAAAGAGACAGCTCTGCGATGGCTGTCGTAGCGATCCTTTTGAGAGAGCTGCGAGGCAGAAAGGCCATCCCGGGCAATCCAGCGGGCCGCTTGAGCCCGAGTAGTTGCATCGCGAGCGTACTCGGTAGGAGTGTCAGTATGCGACGGCAAAAGAGTGTCAAAAGGCAAAGTGGGGTGACGGCCGTACAAGAGATATAAGGGAGAAAAGCCAGTGGTGTCATGTCGCGACGCGTTGTAGGCAAACGTCACGTAAGGCCAAGTGGCATCCCAATCACGATGATCTGCTGAGACATACATCGATAGCATTGTCGTCGGTGTGCGGTTAAGGCGCTCAGTGAGTCCATTTGTCTGCGGGTGGTAGGCAGTGGTGAGTTTATGACGTGTGGAACACGAGAGAAATGTCGTCCACGACCTTGCAGAGAAATGAACGTCCACGGTCGGTCAGCAGTTGACGCGGTGCTCCATGGTGGAGAATAACGTCATGAAGCAGAAAGTCCGCGACATCAGTAGTACAGCTTGTTGGTAGCGCTCGCGTGATTACAAAGCGTGTTGTGTAGTCTGTAGCCACTACTTATTCCCACTCAGAGACGTTGGAAATGGTCCAATGAGATCGAGACCGACGCGGTAGAACGGGTCTGTTGGAATGTCGATTGGCTGAAGTGGGCATGGTGGTGCCAATGAATGATGCTTGCGGCGCTGGCAAGACTCACAAGATGGAACGGATCGGCGCACAGAGCGTTAAAGGCCGGGCCAGAAGAATCGACGCCGTACGCGGTGATACGTGCGGGCTGCCCCGAGATGCCCAGCAGTTGGGCCATTATGAAGTTGTTCGAGCCCAGTGGAACGGAAAGTTGCAGGAACTACCAGAAGAAGTTCTGGGTCTTCGGTGCTTGTGTTGCCCCGGAAGAGAATTCCGTCATGAAGCGTGACCAGGCGAAGGGAAGGATGCGAGGTGTCGAAAGCTAGACGGCGTATGATAGACGGCAAATTGGCATCACTGAGTTGTTCCCTACGTACGTCCGTGAAATCAGAAATGGCGAAGACACAAGCATAAGAATCGTGCGCTGACAGGTCAGGGGGATCGACGGGATGGCGAGACAGACAGTCGGCATCGAGGTGCATTCAGCCAGATCTGTAACTCACGTCAAAGCTATATTCCTGTAGCTTTAGAGCCTCACGACCCAGACGTCCAGAAGGATCTTTGAGGGAGGACAACCAGCACAGGGCGTGGTGATCTGTGCTGACCGAAAAGTGGCGGCTGAACAAGTATGGTAGGAATTTTTCACCTGCCCACACAAGAGTGAGGCACTCGCTCACAGTGATGAAAAACTTGCACTCGGATGGGGAGAGGAGGCGACTTGCGTAGGCGATTACACAATTTTAACCCTGTTGCCGCTGGGTGCGGACAGCGCCAATACCGCGTCCGCTGGCGTCGGTGCGAACTTCAGTGGGTGCTGAAGGATCGAAATGACCTAAGATGGGCGGGGAAGTAAGCAATGCAATAAGTTGGTTAAACGAGTTGGCTTGCTGGGGACCTCAAAAAAAACGGTGTGTCCTTCTTCAGTAGCTGTGTCAAAGGATGGGCAATGTCGGTGAAGCTCTGGACGAAACGCCAGAAATAGAACCAGAGGCCGACAAAGCTCCGTACATCTTTCGTGGAACGTGGTGTGGGGAAATCTTTGACGACGCGAATTTTGTCGGGATCGGATTGCACGCTTTTAGCACTGACAAGATGGCCTAGCACAGTGATTGTTTGGCTGCCGAAGCGGCATTTGGAGGAGTTGAGCTGTAAGCCTGCCCTTCTGAAAACTTCCAGAACAGCTGACAGATGGCTAAGATGACTTTCGAATGACGGCGAGACTTTAATGATGCCATCTAGATAACAGAGGCACGTTGACCATTTGTAACCCCGTAGCAGGGAGTCCATCATTCTCTCAATTGTAGCGGGAGCATTGCATAAGCCAAAGGGCATTACCTTAAACTGGAAAAGTCCATCTGGTGTAAAAAATGCAGTCTTTTCACGGTCTAATTCATCGACGTAATTCTGCCAGTATCCTGAACGCAGGTCAATAGAGGAGAAGTAGGCAGACCCGTGCAGGCAGTCGACGGCATTGTCAATCCGTGGCAGTGGGTAGACGTCGTTGCACGTGACCTTGTTTAAGTGACGGTAGTCGACGCAGAAATGCCAGCTGCCATCCTTCTTTTTTACTAGACTGACTGGTGAGGCCCATGGACTGCAAGATGGTTCAATGACGTCTTTTGTGAGCATTTTATCAACTTCACGATGGATGACTTGTCGCTCTGCATGTGAAACGCGATAAGGATGTCGTCGGTTTGGGCTTGCGTCTCCAGTGTTGATCCTGTGAGTAACAACTGACGTCTTTCTCAAGAGGCTGTCGCCAAAGTTGAAGATGTCCCACAAGGATGCCAAGATATGCCCGAGATCGGCTGCCTGTGCTGGAACGAGGTCTGGCGCGATCATCTTGTCAAAGTCGGCATAAGTGATGCTCTGTGAAGAGGATGCAGTAGCGGGGAAAAGAGCGTGTGCAATGAATGCAGAAACCAAATGTTCACTGATGGAAGAGACGTTGGCAAAAGTTATGCCATCTGGAACAACTTGAGCGCACCAGCTGAAGTTCAGTATCGGTAGCGACGCCACATTATTCGTAATCGTCAACAGAGTATGAGGAAGGGTAACATTTCTGTCTAATAACACGTCCAAAATCGGGGCCAGCACATAATCGCCGTCGGGTACCAGAGGAAAAGACCTCATGGTTACATAGGTAACAGCTTGGGGCGCTAGGCGAACGTATTCGACAGAACACAAACATGGTTGAGGTGTAGTTGGAGTCTCATAGCAATAAGGTAGGTGAAGCTGAAGTAAGTTTATTTTACTGTCAAAAAAGGCAGAGTGCATGGCGAGAAAGTGCATGCCCAGGATGAGTTCATGAGAGCACTTCTCGAGCACGGCAAAAAGCACAGTTGTGGAGCGGTCAGGAACACTGACGCGTGCGCAGCACATTCCAAGAACACGAAAAGTACCACCGTCGGTGACTTGGATGAGCGGCACTGTGAGCGGTGTTAAAACCTTTTTAACACGGCGACGAAGCTCCGAGTTCATCACCGAAATGTGCAACCCTGTGTCTACAAGGGCAACAACAAATTCATCGTCTATTTTAACGTCTATGAGGTTGTGTCGCGTCGGCATAGTCAGAGAATTTGGCTGGCAAATCGTCGATGCAGCATCACCTCTGGGAGCTGCATCGTCTAGTTTTCCTGAGCCAGATGTGCAGTCGGTGAAGGATGACGAAATTGGGGTGAGCGCGACGATGGGTGACCAGACAGCGCTGAGCAGGACTAGTGGCCGGGAGGGGATGGTGACCGACAATGCACTGTCGACGAACCATTACCACCGGCTGGCCGAGGCGACTCGTGGCGAGTTCCGAAGTGGCTGTCATCTACCTCTGCACGACGGTTGTAGCCATAGGAAGGCTGACGCCAATACCACCTGCTATTGCAATAGCGGGCCACGTGACCAACACGATGGCAGTCAAAGCAAATAGGTCGTTCATCAGAAGTCCTACACTCAGTGGGATTGCAAGAGCGCGCTGGGAACCTCTGGCCTTGGGCGTAGGAAACTGGCGGATGACGGTCAGTCGGTCGGGAGGGGCCGGCGATGCAAACAGATTCCAGGCCACCGTTCGAAAGCTCTTGGCGAACGATGGCATGCGCTAAAGGCGCCATTTGGGAGCTGGACTCACAGGCACGAGAGAAATTGAAGCGAGAGACATAACTTCAAAGTATCGACCGACGTACTTCGTTACGTGCTCTGCAGTCAGCGGCAACGTTACTAGAACCAGGTCAGTTTCGGAGCTCCCCTACGCGCGCTCTCTGAAGTGGCCGTGATGGCCGACGCGAGAACTAGTGGCGCTGCTGTGCCATTTTGCTTCAAGCCGCGCGCGTCGTCTGCTGCAGCGCGAGTGATTCGCGTTCTCGTCGCAGCTCTCGTCAGTCGTGATAACCGAGATTCGCCATAGACACTTGAGCGGTAAACTCAACCACTTCAAAAACGAAAATTTGTAAAACATCTGTTTCATAATCTTCACTAAATGTCAGGAGCCTTTCCAATCAGGAAACTAATTATTATTTATTTTTTTATTTCTTTATTTACAAACAGTACCCAGAACGCTGTTTTCGGGCGGAATCGGCTGTGCCCGAGAAGCTTGTGTTGAGCGCTAGTTCGCAATACATTATAAAAATAGAGTGCGCGGAACAGAAGACGCCAGAATAGAAGTACACAGGACGAGTTGTTAGTATGCGATCGTCCTTCTATATTGGTGGCTCATCTTAAGCGTAGTTTATTTTGTAATCAGCTGTGCGTCTTTCACGTTCTTTCCAGTGTTCGTCGGTCTGCGAAATTTCCCAGCCAAATGTCGACTGCGCTATAACAAAAACACTTTTTAAAAATAAAGTTTGCTCAAGGTGGCATTTTTTATATTGCGTAGTTATCAGCCATCTTTCTCGCGAGAGAATTCTCTCATGGGGGTATAAAAAAATTGTAGTTATCATGCCAATTTTCGCGCAAAAGATGGCTAAAGTATTAGCAATCTTTCTCGAATATTTTCGCTGGGTTATTGCCAAACACTCGTTACATTAGTGATGTCATAAATGAAAGCCTTAGCAAATGAGGAAGCTCAGCAAGGGCATTTTCAATTATCTCATTCGAAACTGCGGAAAGCTTTCGTTCAAGAGCCAGGATGTCTTATGTTTCTTTCTTTTTGAGGCAGCCGCACGGGCAAACCTCTTCGAGAGTTTGCGGACCTTTTGTTTTCTGGTTTTCACCACCTTTGCAGGCTTCCTGTCTAGCAGTGGCCTCCGTTGGACAGGCAGAGAAAGCTAGTATGCCGCTTTGTAAACACTGTACAGTGTTTACGATGAACACTAATGGTTGTGGGCACAATCTAGAGCTACCACCTCGTTCTACAATAACAGTTTCTTTCTAGTAGCAGCTCTTTGTACAAGATTTCTGCAGTAGAAAAACATCGCTTGTCATTCCTGACATGGCATCATCGATTAATTTTTGGGTTCTGCACGCGGAAGGCAATGAGAAGTTCATCGCTTCATTGAGCGCGAACGGTGTAGCTGACGAGACGTCTGATCTGCCCGCAGATGCGTCGTCGCTAAAATCACTCGACCGACTCCATGATCATGACTTCCCTATTTCATTTTCTGGCATGAGCTCAACCCTAGCACGTGTGTCAGTGTGTGAGTGTGTGTGTGTGTGTGTGTGTGTGTGTGTGTGTGTGTGTGTGTTTGTGTGTGTGTGTGTGTGTGTGCGCGTTTGTGACCTCCTTGTTCTTGTCGCCACATGTGCCTTCGATATGCACTCTGGCAGACCGGAAAAAAGCGAGGTAATGGCTTTGGTACTAGTGACCATTTTCCTCGTGGTGGAAGTATTTCATTTCCCATTTATAATGTACTTACGATATTTGACATTATCGTCCGCCTCAAAATGTCACTCACATATTGTGGACTTGTGAGTCAGCCACTCATCCTTGCGGCACAGCATCCGTGCCCAATTTTAACGCGACAGCGTTAAAGAGTTCGTTTCGCAGAAATTCTCGCGTCGGCGTCGGTTTCGTTGGTTGTAAGCGAGAAATATTCATCTTGGGCGCGACTGGAAAATTGAGAAAGATGCAAATACAAAAAATCAGGGTCTGAGGGGGGGCCGAACCCGGGCAAATTGCGGGGAGAGCGGGAGTTCTACTACACAGGCATGGGTGTGCTTTTTAGAACCTTTTTATTCAGAAATAATAAATACATATTGTCACGTGCGTCGTCGTCACTAGAAGCCACAGAAGACGAGGGTGCGGCAGACAAGGTTTATTAGTAAGGAGGCGTACTTGTGCCTCACGCTTAGGACACAAAAGGAAAACTAACAGGATCGGAGCGGCGTGCCTATGCACAGTTGCCGTTCCACCAAAAGAACAACCCACAGCTTATGCAGTGCCAGTTATTTAAGCGCTGAAAAAGACAACACAGAACATGCGCACATCTATCATCAGATACTGCACTGTCTGATACGATGGGCCCATCGGAAGTTAATCGCAGTCCGCTCTAGCCTATCTAAATGACGCGACGGCTGTCGCTCTATAGTGGCAGCTGCGCAGAACGGCATGGCACGTGGCATTGCTCCCCCCTTCAAAAAACATCGCCTCGATGTTGAAAGCAAGCACTGAAGTCATGAGGCACTGAATTTTCACAAAAAATAGAGGAACAAGCGCACATGTCTGCTAGCGCGCGTACTAGGGTTTCAAACGCACGACGTGAACAATTTCGGACCGCACACGTCGACGCTGGGAGTCTGTCACACCATCCGGGACGATTTCATAGATCAGTGGCCCTACGCGACGAACAATTTTGTAAGGGCCAAAATAACGCCGCAGAAGCTTTTCGCTGAGGCCTCGTCGGCGAACTGGTGCCCATAGCCAAACTTGTTCGCCGGGTGTGTATTCCTGATGGCGGTGTCGCAGGTTGTAGTGTCGGGCATCCGTCGCTTGCTTGGTTGCCGTTCGCAGTCAAGCCAGCTGCCTGGCCTCTTCAGTGCGTTGTTGAAATATCGCTACGTCCGGGTTCGGGTCGCCTTCGTTTAGGTGCGGCAACATTGCGTCCAGAGTCGTTGTCACTTCCCGTCCGTAAACAAGAGCGAATGGTGTCTGCCCGGTTGTCTCCTGGGCAGCCGTATTATATGCGAAGGTGACATATGGGAGCACTTCATCCCATGTTTTATGTTCGACATCGACGTACATCGACATCATGTCCGCCAGGGTCTTGTTGAGCCGTTCTGTGAGACCGTTAGTTTGCGGGTGGTATGCGGTAGTTCGGCGATGAGTGGTGTGGCTGTACCGCAAAATGGCTTGCATCAGTTCGCAACAGAAGGCTGTCCCTCTGTCAGTGATAAGGACCTGAGGTGCACTGTGGCGCAGGACAATTTGGTGAACGAAGAAGCTGGTGGCTTCTTCAGCAGTGGCTCGAGCAAGGGCGCGGGTTTCTGCGTAGCGAGTCAGGTAATCTGTCGCCACAATCATCCACTTATTTCCTGCGGTAGACGTCGGGAAGGGTCCCAGAAAGTCCATTCCGATTTGTTCGAAGGGCCTTGTTGAGGGTTGAAGTGGCTGGAGTAGTCCAGCGGGTTTTGTTGGCGGTCTCTTGCGGCGTTGACACTCTCGGCACGTCCGTACGTAATGCTTGATGTCTTCTAGAATGCGTGGCCAGTAGTAACGCTCACGAATCCGCGAAAGCGTTCGTGTACACCCAAGATGCCCGGAGGTTGGTTCGTCATGTGACGCCTGCAAGATTTCCTGACGCAATGACGACGGCACGACGAGAAGGTAGGTGCTCTTCCTAAAGTCGAAGTTCTTTTTCACAAGGACACCGTCTTTTAAGCAGAATGTGTGAAGAGCACGCCTGAAAGTTTTGGGTATCTTCATACGTTTTCCTTCAAGATGTTCAATGAGACAGTTCAGTTCAGGGTCGGCCCGTTGTTGGGCGGCTAAGTCGGAAGCGGTGATCATGCCCAGAAAACTGGCATCGTCGTCTGCACACGGTGGTGGTTGCTCAACCGGGGCTCGAGACAGACAATCTGCGTTGAAATGCTTTCTTCCTTCTTGTGCACTACCAATATGTCGAACTCCTGGAGCCGCAAGCTCCACCTTGCGAGACGTCCGGATGGATCTTTTAGGTTCGCAAGCCAGCATAAAGCATGGTGGTCGGTAATGACGGTAAAAGGCCTGCCGTACAAATATGGGCGGAATTCGGAAGTTGCCCACACAATTGCCAAGCATTCCTTTTCGGTCGTGGAATAATTGTACTCTGCCTTAGACAAAGATCGACTGGCGTAGGCGATGACGTGTTCTTGTCCATCCCGCCTTTGAACAAGAACGGCACCGAGGCCGACACTGCTGGCGTCGGTGTGGATTTCTGTTGCCGCGTTCTCGTCAAAGTGGGCCAAAATGGGGGGCGCTTGAAGACGTCTTTTGAGCTCCCGAAACGCTTCTTCTTGGGGTGCCTCCCACACAAACGGGCTGTCTTCTTTCGTTAGACGTGTCAGGGGCTCGGAGACCTGCGAGAAGTCCTTGACAAAGCGCCTATAGTACGTGCAAAGTCCGAGGAAGCTTCGGAGGCTCTTCTTTTCGCGGGGCTGCGGGAAGTCTCGAACTGCAGCTGTCTTCTCTGGGTCTGGTAGAACGCCGGCAGAACTGACGACGTGACCGAGGAACTTCAGCTTCTCGTAGGCAAAACGGCATTTTTCGGGCTTTAACGTAAGTCCTGAGGCCTTAAGTGCATCAAGTACCACTTTTAACCTGTTGATGTGTTCCTCGAAAGATGGAGCGAAGACTATGACGTCGTCCAAATACACCAAACACGTTTGTCATTTCAGGCCAGCCAATACGGTGTCCATTACCCTTCGGAAAGTTGCCGGGGCAGTGCAAAGTCCAAATGGCATGACTTTAAACTGGTATAGTCCATCTGGTGTAATAAACGCCGTCTTTTCGCGATCCCTTTCTTCAACTTCCGCCTGCCAGTAGCCAGTCCTTAGATCCATAGATGAAAAGTATCTGGCATTGCAGAGACGATCGAGGGCGTCATCGATTCGAGGGAGCGGATAAACGTCCTTTCTCGTTACCTTATTGAGTCGGCGATAGTCGACGCAGAATCTTGGAGTGCCGTCCCGTTTTTTCACGATCACTACAGGGGAAGCCCACGGGCTTTGGGAGGGCTCAATGATGTTGTCGTGAAGCATTTCTTGTACCTGTTTCCGGATTGCCTCGCGCTCTTTCATGGACACACGGTACGGCGATTGATGACTTGGTTCCACATTTTCATCAGTTATGATGCGATGTTTTACAAGCGTTGTCTGGCGGATCTTGGGTGACGTGGCGAAACAATTCTGGTAGCTATAGAGCAGTTTCCGCAGCCTTTCATGTCTTTCCAGGGGCAACGCCGGCTTCACGTTAAAGAACACGTCGTGTGTACGAGGATGGAGTGTGTCGTCGATCGTGAGTACATCGCTTATGTCCGGGATGGTCTCGAATAGTGCCACAGTGGTGCCCTTTGCAAGGTGACGATATTCCGAGCAGAAATTAGTGATTAGTACACTGACGGTTCCTTCAACGATGTGAACGATTCCTCTGGCGATAGCCAAACCTTTTTCAGAGAGCAAACTTTGGTTGGCCTCGACCAAACCTTCCGCGCAGATGCAGTAGTCAGCACCCACGGGGATGACAGCACTCGAGCGTGGTGGCATAGTGACGTGCTCGTCGAGAATCATTAGCGCCGCTGATAACACAGGACTTGGATTTCGCGTGACGCCCGTATCTGGTGACAGGGTGATTGTTTGCGCTTGAAGATCTACGATTGCTTTGTTTGCCGAAAGGAAGTCCGCACCGAGAATGACGTTCCGAGAGCACTGGTCCAGGACGACGAAAACAGTAGGGTACGTATGCCCTTCCACATCCACACGAGCTGTGCATCTTCCCTTTGGTTTTATGACGTGACCGCCTGCTGTTCGTACCTGCGGGCCTTCCCACGAAGTCAGCACCTTCTTCAACTGGTCGGCGAACAACGCACTCATGACGGAGAAGTCAGCACCGGTATCAACCAACGCAATTACGTCCCGGTTGTCGATTTTCACTGCCAGATCGGTCGATTTTACCTTGGCGTTGCAGGTGTGTCGTGGTGTACTGTTGCGGCTTGAACGGAACTTAGTGCTGGTATGTCGCTCGTGTTTCTCACATCATGCAGGTAGTGTTGCTCCACTAGGACTTTCGGGCGGGGGAGGTTCTTCAGGGGTGCGCCGGGCAGCAACCACACCTCCATTGGTTGCCGTCTTTAGTTTCCCAAATGAGGGCTAGGGGATCTTCCCCGTGATGCTCCTGTGTTGGCAGGGTGTGGCGATGGGTAACGGCGAGACGAAGGCGACGTAGACCTGCGGCGTTCCGCTGGCAAACTTTGTCGCTGCAAATAGTCTTCAATCTCAGCTGGCCTTTGACCAGGTTGCGGACGTGAAGCGCCGACGTGAAATCCACGTAATCCGAGGTTCCTATAAAACAGTTACGATACAAGTGGCCATGTTCACCGCAGTGGAAGCACAACGGGCGATGGTCGTCAGTCCTCCACACGTCGGACTTTCTAGGGACGGCTCTCTCGGCAGGTGGTCGGTAGATATTTGGTTGTGGGCGTGGCGGTGGAGAGTACGTCGGTTGGGCGGGGCGCACTGGGTTGCGCGCGGCAGTGGCGTACGACATGATTTGTGGTCCTCGCGGAGCCCACTCAGGCTCCTGGCTTGGTGGAACTAATGGTCCGGTTCCCAGCGCCTGTTGAACTTCTTGTCTGACGACATCGCTCAAGGTCGCCACTTGAGGACAAGAACTCGGGAACATCTTCCGTAGTTCCTCTTGCACAACAGCCTTTATGGTGTCCCGAAGGTCGCTGACGGTTACAGCATTAAGCTCGACTGGCGACGTACCGCTTACCGGAGCAGGGAGTCCATACTGTCTCCGCCGCACATCGAGAATCTTTTCTATGGCGGCTGCTTCCGTTACAAATTGGGAGACAGTTTGCGGTGGATTGCGCATTAATCCAGCAAAAAGTTCTTCCTTCACTCCTCTGATAAGGAATCAGAGTTTTTTTTCCTCTGGCATTTCCGGATCTGCTCGACCAAACAGATGCTTCATTTCTTCGACGAAGACAGCGACGCTCTCGTTAGGCAGCTGGAAGCGTGAATGCAGCTGCCTCTCCGCCCGTTCCTTGCGAGCGACGCTTGAAAACGTCCGAAGAAGGCTGCCTTTGAAGTCCTCCCACGTCCTAAGCACGGATTCGTGGTTGATAAACCAGGTACGCGCAGACTCTTCCAGTGTGAAGTAGACCCACCGCAACTTCGCTTCGTCATCCCACTTGTTGATGGCCGCCACGCGCTCGAACTGTTCCAGCCAGTCCTCGGGGTCGTCGCACTGCGTTCCGCGGAATTTAGGGGGTTCACGGGGTTGCTGCATTACGACGGCTGTTGGCAACTGGGCTTCACTCATCTTGACAGGCCTGGCTTCTTTCGTGGCGGATAGTTTTTCTGGAAGGAGGCCGTGCTCCGGGGGAAGTCCAAGCTGTCGGCGGCTTCTTCTCTGGTCGTCTTCCTTTGCTTGGTTAGGACTGGTGTCACGGCTGCGCGAGGGGTTACTGAACATACCCAGCACATCCACCAGATGTCACGTGCGTCGTGGTCACTAGAAGCCACAGAAGACGAGGGTGCGGCAGACAAGGTTTATTAGTAAGGAGGCGTACTTGTGCCTCACGCTTAGGACACAAAAGGAAAACTAACAGGATCGGAGCGGCGTGCCTATGCACAGTTGCCGTTCCACCAAAAGAACAACCCACAGCTCATGCACTGCCAGTTATTTAAGCGCTGAAAAAGACAACACAGAACATGTGCACATCTATCATCAGATACTGCACTGTCTGATACGATGGGCCCATCGGAAGTTAATCGCAGTCCGCTCTAGCCTATCTAAATGACGCGACGGCTGTCGCTCTATAGTGGCAGCTGCGCAGAACGGCATGTCACGTGGCAATATTCATAAAAACCATATTGGTCTACTCGCCCCACTTTGACGGTTTAAAAACGGTTCATTTTCACCAATTCATCAAACACCTGCATACGATTTCGAGGTTATATAAACGTTCAATCTATCTTGCGCACATATTACGCATTCAATGAAGTTTCCCGTGCCGATTTTGCTTTAAAATCCATGTGGCTCACGGCCATGCGTTTTATCCAGAGTCTGTAAAGGCTCAATAATCTTGTCATATTATACAGAACACCACCCTCATTCTGTATTGAAATATAACGTATGCCATGAGGTGTTATTGGCAGATATTTCTTCAGGGTCTTTTGTACCACATCCCAAAAGAATATCGGATCCCAGCACTCACTCACAGCATGTCCAACCGTTTCCGGCTCGTTACACAGAGTGCAGTTTGTGTCCATGCCAGATATAGCCAGGAGGTAGCACACCGTGCCCGTGCCCCCCCCCCCCCCCCGGAAATTTTTTTCGCGATAGCATAGAGAATAACAAATGACCCTTTCAAGGGGGTGCCTTGCCCGAAATGAAGCAGGTGCCCCCCGCCCAATTCCCCCCTCGGAAATACTTACTGGCTACGCTTTGCTTGACTCGACTAGATGCGCTGAAAGCAACAGTACCTTAACCAGTAGTGGGGCACAACCCAACATCAGCCTCCCAACACTCGTTGAAGGACGCGCTTCTTCATCAATCCGTAAATAAGACGAAATAACAATACCCAATTACGCAACATACACGCGATACCCCCCCCCCCTCACTCTGCAACGCATTTACTCGGCCTCTCGGCTATTTTTAAACTTATCGCGATCCCAGGGTGGCTCAAAGAAATGATGATCAATGTCATTTCCGTAGCCGCTTTTGCGGCCCGGGACACAACAATAAGGCCTTTTATATTGGCGCTCTTGTCACATGTTAGAACTCTTTCATAAGGAACGACAGTTCACTAAATAATGGCGCGAAGAAGCAATCGAGCGCCGAAAACGTGTTGTTGTGTCTAAGCGGCGACACGCGCGTCGCGACGCGCGGCGTGGTATGTGAAGCAAGACGGAACAGCAGCCCCATTAGTTCACGCGTCAGCCTCTCGTGCCGGCGCGCACGCGGAGCTGCGAAACTGACGTGGTTCAAGTAACGTTGGTCAGCGATGCCTGTGGTACAGGCATGTCTTCGCACGTCCATGTTGCTGCGGTGTTGGGAAGTCGAGCGAAGTGCATCGGCCTTTGGCGGCCTCAAAACGCTGGCACTCTCGGATAATGGCATCTACTATGTCACAGTCTTTACAAATTAGCAAACTGACTGCGTCATCGGCAACGCCTTTTAATATGTGCGCAACTTTCTCGGACCCGTCCATGCCGTCATCTGCTTTGCGGCAAAGGGTGAGCACGTCCTGTATGTAAGGCAGGTAAGACTCCGATGACGTTTGAGCGGGAAATGCCAGCTCCTTCTTGACCGCTGTCTTCCTGCCAGTCGATTTGCCGAACAGTTCACGCATCTTTTCTTTGCACGCATCCCAGCTGTCAATTTCCGCTTCGTCGTTCTCAAACCACACTTTGGCTGTCCCCTTCAGGCAAAATAGGATGTTTGCCAGCATGAGCATTTCGTCCCAGCGATACTTCCTGCTTGTTCGCTCGTACAGCGGCAACCATTCTTCAATGTCGACGTTGTCGGTTCCGCAGAACGTGCCAGGGCCTTTCAGCTGGGGCAAAAAAACTGTTGTCGTTGCGGTGACCGCTGCGGGAGCTGGAGCCGGACCTTCTTGTGTCATCGTGGAAGAAACCAAGCGTCGGCCGCTGCGTAGCTTCGTCTTGTTACCCGGCACCACTACCAAATTGTCACGGGGTGAAGGTAGGCAGAGGGTAGAAATATATTTACCGATTGTAGACGGAGTACACAGTGTCCTTGAACCAAGATGGCGGAGTGGCAACAACCCCCCACGAGCTTTTATTAAATCGTGATCTTCATCGCCTTTACAGTGCCTTTGTGAATGTTAATGATGACTTGTATCGATATGAACGCAGATGCGGCCCCCTTGATAGACCTAATGTTGCTGATGAGGCACTGGGTAAGGCCGTCCTCGCAGCAGCTGAGTTGCGATGCTTGAACTTTCTGCATTTAAGCTTCAGAACGTTTGTAACAGTTTTCTGAAATAGAAGGACAAGCATTGCCAGTCATGCATTTCCGGTGTGGTGATTTCTAAAGACAACTGCTTTGCTCGCCTCCACTGAATAGAGATCAATAATTTTGTTAGAAAAAGGAAGGGCCTAAGGTCATTGAGGGGAGAGTGTAGGAGGGTGAGGAGTCAGTTAGGCACACACTAATTCACGCGCGCCAAGCCTTTGCTGATTCCGATATGGGTTAATGTGATAAGCTGATGGAGGTTGTCGGGAATGTCCTTTTGCACCGCTTTCAAATCGGGATGTACAAAAATCGCGGTGTTTTTGCAATAACGCTGTAGGGCAGGAGAGTGTAAGATGAGGGGCTACATGTGGGCCATGAATGAACAGTGGCAAGAGGTACATATGCAGGGATTGGAGGTGTCCAGCCCCTTCTTCCGATTCGAGTCTGCCATTTATGCATGATCGGAGTAGTGGCTGCGTTTCCAAGTGCTTTGTTAATTAATATTTCCTGGGATTGGCTGAGGTCGAGGTTCTGAAGGATGCGAAGAGTGGGGACACCTTCGAGTCTCTACCGGTTAATGTACTTGAGAAAGCGCCGAATGTGTGCCATTTCAAAGTGAAAGCTCGGTGAAGAAGTAGCGTAGGGTTGGCTACCGAGATCGGGAGATTCCCACAAGAGAGGTCGGGGACGATAAGGCGGAACTCCAGTGTATGAGGTATTGAAGTGTGTGCCACCTCGTTGTCCCCCGCCCCCTTGATCCCCATGTGACCCGGTGTGCAAGCGATTATAGTGTTAATGCTATTCTTCTGTTTGTGAAATTTCACGGATGCGTATAACTGTGACATCTGTATTTGGATTTACTATGTGACTTAATGCCTCAAATGAGTCTGTGTAAATAGATGGCCATAAGTTCTACCTGTATGAACGTGGTGTTCTCTAATGAATGTGTAGCGCTTGATCTAACTGGTGAATGCCCTATTGGAAAAATTGCCATGGTGGATACTGGAAAACATGGTGGGCGTAGTGGAAATAATAGTGGGCATGGTGGAAATAATAGTGGGCATGGTGGAAATTATGATGGCTATGGTGGGACGTAGTGGAAACTATGGTGGTTATGCCGGGACATACTGGGTGGTATGGTGTACAGATGATGGGTAAAGTGGAAATGATGGTGGAAAGCAGAGGCTAGATAGTGGGCAATAATGGGACACTCTGCCCACCATTGCGATAATGCTGGGAAGCCCTAAGCATATGGCGGGTGGTGCTTATTATGGTGGGCTACATGGTGTACCAAGCTGAGAAACTCTTCCCACCATTGCGATAATGCTGGGAAGTACTAAGCAGATGATGGGTGCTGCTTGTTATGGTCGGCCACATGGTGTACCAAGCTGAGAAGCTCTGCCCACCATCACGATAATGCTGGGAAGCAGTAAGCAGATGATGGGTGGGCTTATAATGGCGGGCAAATTATATAGTGTACCAAGCTGGGATCTGTACACTACATGTTCTACCATCATGATTTCCACCAAAGGTTAGGCCTACTGACCGAGCCCGTACAATTGTGTTATCCGTGCTTCCGGGTTTCAGAATACACGATTACGACGATTAAGTATGACAATACAGCGCAGCCATATGGCATCAATTAGCCTAAATGAAGCATTTTTCATTGTGTATGCTGTTCGCTCAAGAAGCAACAAACATCGATGCGACGCGATTAAAGCACTCCCAGAGAACGTAATTTAGTGTCTTCTCACCGACAGCCGCCGGTCGCACTCGCCGGCACTTCTCTAGCTTTTGTACGAGAACTCAGACGTGGCAATTCGTGTGCTTGGTGAACCATTATGATAGCGTAATGTTTCCGGTACACTGCATTCGTTTTGGCCAAGCCGTTATGTAGTTGTTGCTTTAGCGAAAGAGCAACAGCATTGCGCTGGCGCGACCGCCCTCTACATTGCGCGAAAAGCATCCCAATACTCAATCAAATAAATTAGGCGGGCGTATCTATGAAATGAGCCTAGAAGCGTCATAAAGCGTGAGCAGATGTCGCCCTTTAGAACGAGCGCGAAACGGATATTAAACTTGGCAGACCCCGCCGGTAAACTGTTACTGCTCCCCAGTCCACTTGGTTTTTTTTTTTCCTTTAAGTTGTGAATTGTAAAAAAAAATAGCACTAGTGCCAATAACATAGTGGCAATCGTTACAGGGCGCAGTTGCTTGTGTTTAATAAATGTGCAATTTTTAGTAGCAGGTGTAGATCTTTCTATGTTGTGTACACGACAAACATAACTTAAGTTGAACCTTAAGTTTGTATGCCAACTAATTATTTAACATGCAACGACCGTCATGTTGGTGTGGCGCAGTGGTTAGCGTCTTCGAATGGGAATCCGCAGGTTGCACGTTCGATCCTCCCTGGCGCCTTGTTTTTTTTTTTACGGGACGGGTGTTTTTTTATACCGTTTTTATAGAGTTCTTTTTTATTTTTGTGGCAGCTCGTCACGGTGATTCTGACGTCATTTTGCGCTCAAGTGTTGCCGGCACTGCAGCACCCACCATACCCACCATGCGCCATGGTGGGTGTTTCCCACCATTCACCCACTACATTAATCCACTATAATGGTGGGTGGTGGTTTCCACCATGCCCACCATTGGTTTTTTTTCCGATAGGGTGGTTTGTACCTTGCTGTGGCCAAACTCTGTTCTTTTGGATACAAATTGTGCCGCTGAGATGGTCACCTTCTGGCTGCAGATACTGCGATAGTGAGTGGTTCGGGGGCTCTTGGAGTGGCACAGGTTAGGGAAGACTAGTGCAGCGCATTCACTAGCAGTGTCCGGCAGTTCCATGCGGACACATCGGGTGTCCTAAAAAAGGGTGTCGTGTCCCTGTATGCTTCACTGCCTTCGATTGTGTAGGAATATCTAGGAATTTCTCAAAATGTCATCAATGCTGGGCATAGTCGCCTGATTCCGGAATTTTTGTACATTTGTAAACATCGGCCACACCATGATAACCCCAAGTACGTGTTGGTGAAGAACTTGCAGATTTCTCTTAGCCTTTATTGTCAGCGTTATCATGGTATCGCAGTAGTCGATTTTACAAACGGCGATTGATCGAACTATAGTGGCGCAGGCTTATTGTTGTGCTCCACCCAATTTGTTGGAGACGCGCTTTGTTGTGTTCATTCGCTTTGAAAAGTGTTTTTTAGCTCGGTGGTTCGAAGATGTCCCGTATTGCAGCTGTAGTTGGGGTTTTAATTTGGACGTGTGCTGCTGCAACTTGATTAGCTCCTAGTGTCAGTGTTATCGCCTGCTCATGGCCAGGAATCATAGACATTGTGGCAGTTGAGGAAGTGTCCCCCACGGTGTCACCACTGGGTCGAAAATTGTGCACTCCCTGCGCCTACCGAAGTAGTGGCGAGGGGATTATTTGACACATTGTACTCTTCCTCGCTCTTGCCCTCCCACACAACCTCCTGAGCATTGTATCTTCCTTCGTTCGGCTGTGGCCGGGCTAGGCTGCATCTGCGCGCAAGGAGCGTGCGCAGGCGCAGCCTAGCCTGGCTGTGGCTCGACACACGTTTCGAAAGGCACCGGCTTTCGCCGTCGCTATCACCATCGCTAGTTTAGGGCAGGTAATTCAGGGCCATCTGTGAAACTTATTAGCCTTTGAAGTAAAATATTTTTTCACGGTATGATGCGGGCATGTAAACAAAAGAAAAGCTTTCAATTTTTGAGTCATTACTTATAAAATCATTAGGGTGACACGTTAAGGCAAAAATGCTGAAAAAAGTATTTCAGTTCTGCTGTACTAGGTGTCAAACTACAAAAGTACGTGATTGAGACCTGTTCTTGTGAGACCGTCTCTAGAAGTCTTGGCACTTCTAAATCGACTCACGCCCGTAGCATCGATTGCATTTATTTTTCAGCGCTAGATTGATCGTCCTGTGTGTCGAAATTCCAGAATGTATGAACAAATAAATTGAATAATTAACTTTCTCTCTTCTACGAAAGGTTTCGAGGGCACGTCAGTCACCCAGAGCTGTCGCAAATTGCGTGGGTGAGCGGTGTGAATTTCTCCATGAGGTATGATGCGGCCTTCAGAACACACGGGAGTGCGAACAGTGGGAATAATACTTTATAAGCAAATTCGAATCACTTCCCAACGAAATTAAAGAAAGTCCTGGGCGACTGACGCACCCTATAGTTAGAGAGAGAGAGTGAATTATTTATTTATTCTTTTCATTCAATTGTTCATATATATATATATATATGTGAATTCGGACACACAGGGCAATTGTTATAGCGCTTGAAAATAAGCGCTATCGGTGCTACGGGCGTGAGCCGGCACATGTTAGTCTCACAAATATATATAATTTTCTTTTCTATGCTGTTTTATGCTCTTGTGTTTATCTCTTAAAGATTCTCTATTTATTTCGAGTTTTATTGCGGCCAATGCTTTCCTAAAGCTGAAGCAGGTCGTATGTGTGTATCCAATTTGGTGTGTACGGCTCAGTGCTGTGGGTGAACCAGCGAGTGACCGAACCACCTGAGCTTGAACTCAGACCACGTGAGTGATGCGATGAAGTGGAAATTATTCAATTTTCCCCTTTTCTTGGATGGTTTTTTCAGGTGGCCATTTCATCTCCCCCTCGGGACAACACGCGGACATCCCGCCTGATTCCACCGACACTCTATCTTCCGTTTTTTTCTACTGACGAATAAATCAGCACAGCCATAGTCAGTTTGTATTTTTTCAAGAACTTTCGTATTTTTGGAAAGGGCTTTCTGCTTATCTTAGCAATTGTCTGTTTAAAGCCTCATGTTTCGCCAAAGCGTACAACACTTCAACAAGGCTACTTCCTTTCAATTATCCTTCTCTCTGGGTTGTTGCAAACAGACCTTTTTCCTTGCGCCTCCGGAACTGTAGAGCACAGGAATTTTGTCAAAATGCGCTGCAGCGACGCAGTGGCAATAACGTCCATGAGCTTTCTTTTCCTGACTTCCAGTTTTTCATTCCTGGTACGCTCTGATTTCGGCGGTTCGCGAAATATATACAGTTATGTTTGACGCACGCGAAGGATGGCCAGTCGGTTGATGGCGCCCGATGAAGAGGGAAGGTAATGAAAACAGGCTGCCCAGACGCGGACTAAGCCGTTCTCCTCGAAACGCGTCCTTTTCGTCAAACCCCGTGAGCCTTTTTTCACCGCACCTAGTGCTGTGGAGTCACCCGCAAGGTGGTAGCGCTCTCACGGTGAGACAGACTGAGAAACAAGTGGTCGCGCTCCCGACAAGATACTGTGGCGCCATGCTGTAACAATACGTGTCAATAGACGGCAGAATCATGTCTATTAACACCAGGCAGCCGACCAGACATCTAGACAGGCTTGTTGTCGCACGAAGGTATCTTTTAGGCTGTACGTCGACGAAATTACGGAGTTCTTCTTAGCGGATGCTCGGAAGATAGCAAAGTGTGGGAACGCAGAGGCGGATACCAGTCTCTGAGAAAAAGAGAGCTGTTTGCTGCATTGGTGGACCTTCGTGTAGGGCATGACGCTAGTTATTGCGCGAGAACAGAACGATGACACAGAGACAAGAAGGACACAAAGGTCTCCATGTCATCGTTCTGTTCTCGCGCTATAAATATCGTCATGCCATACCAACTAGCCCAAGCTGCCACACATCGAGTAAGGATTCGTCCCACGAGGCTGTCTCAGATGAGATGGGAGGTGTTTAATGACGAGAAATGAAAAGAAAGGGAGCTTGGTGTTCGAGAACGATATCGGGAAGCACAGACTCTGATCCAAGGTTGATACTACATCGAGAAGTTGGTGTCGATGTGTGGAGTATACGAAGGGCTTGGAAAGTAATGCTGACGTTAACATTAATACAACCCGGTGCTTACTGTGTGGTCGGTTTAGTGGCCACCAGGGCCTTTGTTTTTAAATAAGTGTCAGTGTTTAAATAAAGCGAAGTTTGCCAGGAAGTGAGCAAACAGTCAAGTTCTTCAACTTGTCGTCGTGATCATCTGAACCATCGGGATTACATCTATCATCCGCGTGGTCGAGCGAGAGTTCTCGCAGCATCTCAACTAGCTGGTATCTAAAGATGGTGACAATAGTGACGTCAATGCAAGTTATTTTGATAAAAATACTGACTCCTGATTTTCAGTAATGGCTGATAGTCAACGGCGAGAACAGGGACCCCAGAGTGACAAATATTGAAGCGCCAGCGATGAACCTCACTGGGTCACGCTCGTTTTCCATAATAACAGCCACTTATGCAAAGAACGTGGTAGACGCCACAAACGTTAAATCGATGTGGTGCGTTCAGCGTACAAGAGCGTCGTTCTAAATTGATTTAAAATAAGTTTTAGAATATAGTAACCACTGATATTTATTATTGTATGCATAAAAACGGTGCGAAACCTAAATATTGACGTTACAATTAAGGCATTTTGCGCATGAAGTGCATGCACAAGAAAGAACAAATAACAGTGTTTAAAAATTGTAAAGCGCAGAAAATTATTTTTTAGAAATCTCTAAATATGAACTATTTCATGATATTTAATACATTGTAGTTTATACAAATTTGATAAGACTTATCAACTTTGTTTCCAGAACAAGTTTTGCTTCTTTGTCATTCCGATGGAAACTACGATGTCGGTTATTAAACCCTTGAGCACAGGATGAAGCTTGAACACCTTCACATGAACGCTCGCAAGCTTTCGTGGTGACTATACAGGTTGAAAAAAAAAATTTACGCAGATATTTTTTGTGCGTATGCCAATAAATCATTTCTTTACTTCCACAAAATCTGTGCATATATTTTAATAGTACAAGCACCTTGCCTTAAAAAAAGGAAATAGTGGAAGGCACCAATGCAGACCTTCGTGATTGCCTGTACTGGCACCTTATGCACAATATCATAGCGATGTCCAGTAGATGTGCTGTTATGAACAAGAAAAAAACAGTTACACTAAATTTCTTGAATTTCATGATACTTTCTTTCGGATAGCTGATGAACAAGTTTCGGTACATTTGTGCAAGTAACTTTTGGTAAATGAGAATTGCGGGTATATTCCGAGTTTAATTTAGAAGTTTTATGTGAAACATGTATTTGAGATTTTGAAATTTGTTATTTGAGATCCTGCAGCAAACACACATTTTAAAACTTACGACCGCAGAAATACAGCTGAGGTAACAGTCCAATGCTCTTTTTCGTAACTATAACGGTAACGCGCTATCTTTTTATGCAAGTAACGCAAGGTGGTAACGCTTTTTATTTCTGTTTGAGTAACGAGTATAACGTATTTTGCTCTTCTTTTCACTAGCGCATACTCAACTGGTGTAGTGTGAAGCAGCCTGCAAGAATTAAGCTATGTTTATGTAACATGTATGTCATAATTTACATGTGTAGACAGGTAATTTACTTTGTCTTACCGTCATATTACGCAATATCAATTTGGTTGTAGAAGCTAGTGACATGGTCATTAGCGCACCACGAGAAGGGCACGTAAATCATATTGTACATGCCATGGATTTCAAGATTGGCATCATAGCTCCTACAATAATTGTTATACAGTCACGTGACCGAATTCCAAATCGGGAACATGTAAAGCTAGCCAAACGGCCACAAACGCGCTGTGCGTATGGCATATTGTGATGCTACATAACATGCATGTCACGGTTTTCACATTACGATTTGTCAATATTGTTAATCACACACAAATGTCTCATCATATCGATTTTGGTACATATCAAGTTAACGAAACGGACACTATACCACCATGTTCATGGCATATAAACAGTGTTGTTCATGAGAAGCAAGACATAATGTTAATATAACCTGTCATTTATGATCGTCATACAGTCATGTTATGCCCCACCAGTTTTGATATGAACCTCATGAACAATATCGTCCGGAGAGCACAAAGTCGTAAGCGGCTAGATAGAAAGACAGATACACCCAAAGTTACCTAAGTTCAATAATGAATGCTTCACATTTAATGTATACTCTTGCACGTTATGGTTATTCCGAATGATATTACTCACAACGCATTCTATTTTCGCTGCAGCAATCCTTAGTCCTCTATCTGGAGCACGAATTGCAGATCAGACCTCGGGATTTTTCTTTATACAAGTAATACGTGAGAAAGTAAACAAGACAAAATACATGCATTGAAAAACATTGTGTGTACCGCGAGCAGTTCTGAAAAACACCGATGCAAATGCGGGCCTTGAAAACAACAAATAAGCACATTTTGTACACCGCAAGTTTGCTTCCCTGCACTGAGTATTCGCCCAACTAACGGCAGTACCTGTCGTCCGTTCATCAAGTGGAATTGAGGCCCTAGTTTCACATGTACATGTTTTCTTCCTCGGAGTGTAAGCAAAGCAACATGATATTTACTAAATGTTATCTGGTTTCTCCGCTATGCAAGATCTATTGCAGAAAAGGCAGCTTTAAAACTATGAAAAGAGTTTATAAGGTTGACAAAACCGACTCAAGAAGCTACATGGCTTTAGCTACAAAATAACGCATTATATCAATCAAAATATCGTTTATCGGCCAATCTAAAACCGTGGCCCGTTTTTTTTAATCTATTTTTTAAGCTTTGCAATAGATGTTTAAAGAGGCCAAATTGTGTGAAAATTGGGTCCGCTCCCTTAGGCTGTGTGGGAAAATATTCAGATTGGGAAGGTAAGCACTTAGCGGCATATTATTGAAGTTATGCCTCAAATGTTCTGGTGGTTGTGTAGTAATAAAAAACGGGAGTCGTTTTTGATGTCATGTATGGTTCATGAGATATGGATTTTTTTCGTGCGCTTCCCGTTCAGTTACGGTGAGGTGACCGGCCGCCGCCGAGATATGGCGTGATGTGTTATGCCTAGAAATCCTGGAGATGCCTGCAGAAGCACACTATGTCTGCCATTGACACACCGAAGTTCAGTTTCCTCCGACGCCAAAGCCATTTATAATTTTAGAAACATGTCCTCAAGTGTAAACAGGGCAGCTAGAAGATAATATGCCATATCCTGAATATTCCCACCATAGTCCTGCGCTTCTGTCCAAATGGTTACATCATCCGCATAAATAGTATAGCGGGTGCTAGTGTTCCATTCCAGTTTTTGGACTACTGCGAGCATAGCAATATTAAAAAGTAGAGGACCGAAAATAGAGCCCTGAGGAATGCCTCAGTCGAGGTAGTAAGTAGTGCGCGTTGTTATATTTACTTTGGTGCAAAGTCGTATTGGTCTTCTTTCCAGAAACCTTGTGATCTACTCAAGCACTCATTCGCTGGGATATATTTTTACTATATTTCTGAGGATTTGGTTCTACTTGG